>NC_056439.1:9625505-10225505 GCF_018296145.1 Oncorhynchus tshawytscha | reverse complement strand
GGTTGAGAAACAAATCTGAAAAATGTGTGCGTGCATGTGTGTTCCTGTTTGCGTGCATGTGCTCTTCCTGTTGCACCTCCAGATGACTAATCCACCTGAGGTGTGTGTGAGCGATGAATCTCTCTGGGCATAAACACAAAGCACTCAGCATGACAAAGCCATGCTTCAAGTCACACTCTGTTACCCTATCTGTCTCTCCCACTTCCCCTGGTTCTGCCATAAATAAACTCAGAGAAAAAGGAAACGCCCTCTCACTGTCAACTGCGTTTATTTTCAGCAAACTTCACATGTGTAAATATTTGTTTGAACATCTTAAGATTCAACGACGGAGACATAAACGGAACAAGTTCCACAGACATGTGACTAACAGAAATTAAATAATGTGTCCCTGAACAAACGGGGGGTCAAAATCAAAAGTAACCGTCAGTATCTGGTGTGGCCACCAGCTGCATTAAGTACTGCAGTGCGTCTCCTCCTCATGGGCTGCACAAGATTTGCTGTGAGATGTTACCCCACTCTTACACCAAGACACCTGCAAGTTCCCGGACATTTCTGGGGGGAATGGCCCTAGCCCTCACCCTCCGATCCAACAGATCCCAGACGTGCTCAATGGGATTGAGATCCGGGTTCTTTGCTGGCCATGGCATAACACTGACATTCCTGTCTTGCAGGAAATCACGCACAGAACGAGTAGTATGGCTGGTGGCATTGTCATGCTGGAGGGTCATGTCAGGATTAGCCTGCTGGAAAGAGGAGGAGAGAGGAGGATGTGTCTTCCCTGTAACGCACAGCATTGAGATTGCCTGCAATGACAACAAGCTCAGTCCAATGATGCTGTGACACACTGCCCCAGACCATGACAGACCTTTCACCTCCAAATCGATCCCGCTCCAGAGTACAGGCCTCGGTTTAACGCTCATTCCTTCGATGATAAATGCGAATCCGACCATCACCCCTGGGGAGACAAAACCGCGACTCTTCAGTGAAGAGCACTTTTTGCCAGTCCTGTCTGGTCCAGCGACGGTGGGTTTGTGCCCATAGGCAACGTTGTTGCCGGTGATGTCTGGTGAGGACCTGCCTTACAACAGGCCTACAAGCCCTCAGTCCAGCCTCTCTCAGCCTATTGCGGACAGTCTGGGATTGTGCGTTCCTGGTGTAACTCAGGCAGTTGTTGTTGCCATCCTGTACCTGTCCCACAGGTGAGATGTTCAGATGTACCGATCTTGTGCAGGTGTTGTTACACGTGGTCTGCCACTGCGAGGACGATCAGTACATCCTGTCTCCCTGTAGCGCTGTCTTAGGTGTCAGTAGAAAGGCCTCTTTAGTGTCCTAAGTTTTCATAACTGTGACCTTAATTGCCTACCGTATGTAAGCTGTTAGTGTTTTAACAACCGTTCCACAGGTGCATGTTCATGAACTGTTTATGGTTCATTGAACAAGCATTGGGAACAGTGTTTAAACCCTTTACAATGAAGATCTGTGAAGTTATTTGGATTTTTAAGAATTATCTTTGAAAGACAGGGCACTGAAAAGGGGACATTTCTTTTTTTGCTGAGTTTATATATCTCGTGAAATTTAAGCAAATGTTCACAAAATTATATAATTTGTTAACCTGCTTGAAGGATTTTATTGTCTTGGCTGTTTTCAATGTTGGCCAGGTTCTGATTTAGTTGTGGTTCATTTGGTCTCTAAAAGAAAGTGGAGACTCACTTTGTTAGAATAGAGAGTGGAGAGAACATTTGGGAGATGTGTTAGCTTTTTTGCACAAAGTACATTGAAGTACACAGGTGGAATTTCTTTTCTCATCTCGTGCTATTCCCTCTTTTCCTTCTTCACGTTGTTATTCACTGACACCCTCTCCTTCTCTTACTTAATCTCTCCTTTTCCCCCTTCCTCTCTCTCTCATCTCTTCCCCCGCTATCCTTCTCTTCCTCTCTCTCCTTGGCACGAACCTAAAGTCCATTCTCTCCCTTATTATTCTTACTTGGCATGGCCGGACTGGCTGGTGCCAGTGCTTGACCCCGTCTGTCCAGTCACAGGCAGTAATCATTTCATAAGCACCATTTAATCAAAACATAACCATATTTCAGATTCTATTTTCGCCCCGGCTATTTCTTCTCACAAATATGTCCTGAGAGGCAATCTAAACCCAAGTGTTTACACCGTGTGTGTTTATGTGTGTGCGAATGTGTGTGTGCATGTTTGCGTGCGTGCGTGCGTGCGTGTGTGTGTGTGTGTGTGTGTGTGTGTGTGCATACTGCTTTTTACAGCAATCAGTTTGAAACTAGTTTGTAATGGGTCCACACTTGGCAGGGGACACATCTCACATTCATGGCAAAGTCATACAGAGACCATCCTCTTATTGCAAACAAGTTGAGCCCAATTACTTCTGTGTGCTCCTCTCTTCTCTAATCAACACGATAGTTGGTAGTCAGAAGCACTCTATGCAAACAGAGTGTGGACAGTATCCTCATTATAAGGTGACTATGTAAGATGATTAAAACTTTCATCAGAGTTGTGTACAAGGTTATTATTGTAAGTTAAAAATTAAACGAAAACAAAAATGATTTAGTAAAATAATTAACAAATCTTTGACTCCAAAACAAACTAAAATCAATCATGAATTATTTTTTAGCTAAACCGAATGGGGTTTATAAGCTTTTGGGGCGTTTTCAAGCAACTGAATCTTGCGGGTTAATGCGGCCAGGAGATGGCGATGTTTCAAAAAAGTCTGTGCATCACTACCACTTGCTAAAATGTAAAAAAGAGAAAACGTACAGGAGACTAACTTAATTCTTCTTACACAAAAAGCATTGGATTGATGTAAAAATGGGTGAGAGAGAGATTCGTTCCACCATATATATATTTTTGCACCAGCCTCAGCGCTATTCCTTTCAAATCCAAGTCCCATTAAGATGAATCCCAAATGCGCAAAGAGTCTGGTGGACCAACATTTCAAATTTTGCCTTTATTAGCCAATATAGAAAGACAGGGAGAAACTCCCAGCGCATTGGCTTAATTAGCTTAATCTACCAACTACTTTCCCCCCTAACCCTCCCCGTTATGCTAGCAGACTACAAGCACAGAGCCACACCTCTTAGTTGTGTGATTTGATGACGACAAATACTTCACTCAAGGTCAATCCCATAGAGTCCTCTGGTCAGCCCCACTAAGGCTAACTTTGAATCGTTGATGCAATCGCCCGAGGACGAGGTTACGATAAGATTGTCTTTATAATTTCAACATAACCCAACCTTAGCTCTCAAGAACCCAAGGACAGACAGCCATAGGACTCTCATTTGAACAATTGACCACAGCGGGGGGCATCCTGTACAACTGTACAGACGCTGTGCCCACAAGTTGATAATCACTACATTCAATACGGAAACCTCAGAAACTCTACTTTCATATCACCCCCCTTTACATACACAAAAGGTATGTAAAGTCATTTTGGATGACAATCAAGTTGGTGTAGAAGGTTTCCAAAACCGCATCGCAATCAGGGGTGAATTGTTTCTAGATAGAGCATTCACACTTGAACAAATCACTTCAGCTAACTGAAACTAAATTGAATTCAAAACCAAATCAAAAAAACTCATTGAAATAAAAAACAAATCTAAACACACACAACTGTAAAAACTTTGGTTGTGTACATCCTTAAACCCCATACATTAATAATGACGTCAATCGTCATAGAAAACCCAAACACTTAATCGAGCGACCAATTCAGACAAGCAGACATGACTATTTATTTTGGATCGCTGAGATTTTTGAAATGCAAAAGAAGAACCAGACATTATATTTATTTCCACACTAGAACAACATTTGCTGAAGAGTAGTCACTTCTTTGTTTTTTTACATACATTTCCTTTCTCTCTTTCTTTATTTTTAACGACTACCAAAATACAATGTTTATTTGCACCCTGTCATTTGAGGGTTTTGCAGCTCAATCTTGTGTTTATTTCAGTTTTGTCCGTCTCAGAAATGCACAGATTGTTTTAAACGTCAATGTTTTCATCAGTCAGTGGCTTAATCCTCTTTAATATAACAATAACAACTTAATCCCTTCAATTGTCCTCTACCTGTACACAATTAGCCGGTAATTGAAGTATTTTAAAAGTCTCCTATTGGTTGTCTGTGTGTCCCGTTGCCCTCTTTCTTGGCGTGTGATAGGTCGGTGTCACATCCATGTGTGGAGTGTTGCAATTCTTGTCTCCTATTGGTTGACCTTGCGTTCGTTGCTCTCTTTTGATAAGTCCAGACCCGGTGAGGAGCTCGACAGACATATCCGACATCCCATAATCATCATAAACGCTCTACGGAAGGATCTATTGAAGAACCCATACAAGAATGGGTTAAGCGATGAGTTAACGTACCCCAGCCACAGGAAAAACTCCCACACCTCCACCGCTGTGCTATAGTCGATGAAGGGATCCACGATGTTGACAGTGAAGAAGGGAAGCCAGAAGAGGAGAAAGACCCCCATGATGATCCCCAGGGTCTTAGCCGCCTTCCTCTCCCTCCTCATGGCGTTGCGGTGCCTCTGCTTCTTGCTGGAGTCCTTGCCCACCCCGGCCGAAAACTGGCTCTCCATGGCGCTGATCTGCATGGCCTGCCGCTTGGCCGCCTTGTAGATCTTCCAGTAGGCCGCTAGCATGATGCCCATGGGCAGGTAGAAGGCCACCAGGGAGGCCATGACGGCGTAGACGCGGTTGACCAGGAAGACGCAGGCGTCCTCGGGCGGCATGGGCACCATGTCCACCCCAGCCTTGTGGAGGCCCAGCATGATGGGGCCGAAGGAGATGAGCAACGGGACGGCCCAACAGACCACGATCAGGAAGGCTACTCGGCCCTGGGACATTTTCAGGTGGTAGACCAAGGGGTTACACACGGCGTAGTAGCGGTCGAAGGCGATGCAGCTGAGGTGGAAGATGGATGCGGTGCACAGCATGACGTCCAGGCTGGAGTGGACCCGGCAGAAGAGGGCGCCGAAGAGCCAGCAGCCCTCCACGGTGCGCACCATGCTGTAGGGCATGACCACCAACCCCACCAGGCAGTCGGCCACTGCCAAGGACATGACGAATGAATTGGTGGGCGACTGCAGCTGCTTGTAGTACGCGATGGCCAGGACCACCAGGAAGTTACCCACCACCGTGCACACGATGCCCACTGTAAAGAAGGCATACAGGATCACCCGGGATGCCTGGTGCCTTGACGACGTAGCGCAGAAGTCCTCCAGGTCACCTTGGAGAGAAGAAAGGTTGGCATCATCATCCAGATCCTCTGGCCATCCCAAACTGGTATTATCCATGGCTTGGTCTTGTTCTGTCAAAAACACACAACATCCATGATGTTAATAAACGTTTTGGCATGATTTAGCAGTAGATTGAAACATTTCCAAAACAGGAAATTTACCCCCTGTGAGGAATCTGTGTACTCAAACAATCTTACCAATACAAACAAACCACCCAGAATTATGCTGGTTCTGCTTAATCCATCCCTCTCCAAGGCACTTCATTGTCAGTTAAACCTCAAACTGTGTGTTTTAGTCTGACACGTAGCTAAATCAGTGTTTGATGAGATCACACAGCCAGGAACCTTGGCGGAAGAAGCTAATAGTTCTGGTGCCGGTTTCGGGTTCTTATCTAGACTGCGATCTCCCTGGTGGGCTAACTGAGGAAAACCAGATGCTCTCTCGAGTTTATCTACAAGCCTCACCAGCGCAAAGGAAATCACAAATGAACGATGTTGGCAAAACTTATCAGAAACAATCAAACAGCGAGACACCTCCCAGTAAACATGCCCACAATATTTTAACGTGCCCCCGCCTCTAGCAGGGCTTGGTGTAGGCTGGCCTGTGTTGGGCTGGTGTGGGATTGCCTTAGGCTAGCTCGTGCTGGGCTAGCCTAAGGGCTGGTGTGAGCTTGGTGTGGGGTTGGTGTGTGCTAGCCCGTGCTCACCTTGCCCAAAGAATACACACATGGGGCCAATGGGGTCATGTTTGCTGGGATGATGCCTGTGTTGGGCTCGGAGGCGGCCATTTTGGAAGACTGTCAAGCACAATGCAAAAGAGGGCACTTTGTTTGACCTTCCCTGGGCTCCCTTTCCCCAGTGGAACATTCAAGAATATTCCACTGTGGATACAGCTGTCATGAGTTCTGTTGGAGTGGAACTATCCAGCAGGAAACATAATCACACAGTGACAGATAGACAGGCATACCATTTCACACCTTTCCACTGAACCCTTTGGGGACCTATTTAACCGTGGCACAAAGCAGACTACTCCTTTCTCTCCTAAACGTAACTGATATTTGCAGGGTGTTCTGGGGATTTCCTATCTGACAGGTTGGTAGAGTAGGTTGTTCGTGGTCGAGTATGGTGTCCATATTTCGGATAGATATCTGTCCACAACCTGTCCTAATATGTTCACTATATTCCTGAGAAGGGCTGATTGAAAGCAGGGATAGCACCGCTTCGCTGTTGCAGTGATAATGTCTGATCTGTTAGACATTATCATGCTCAGTGAACATAATGTTACTCGGATGGGCGTTTGGTACGCAACTCATCGGATTACTGTGGCGCGAAAGCAGCAGCCGGAGGTGCTCATTGTTTCCGGAGACCAAAACAGAGGAAGCATAGAGAAATGGTTCTAGTTCAGTAAGAATGTTTTTTTAATTAACACCAAAGGGACTGTAGTGTTCTAGGGGCCGAGGGAAGTAATATCCCCTGCTCCTGTCAGTCATGCTAACATGTCAAAACAAAGGACTCCATCATCGTCATCATCACCGTCTTTATCGCTGTCACGATCCTTGTGAATATTGTTGCCACTACTTACCATCATCGTCATCCTTCTCATCACCATCAACAACGCTGTCATTCCTATTCTGATCATCATGGTCGTCATCGCTGTCATCATTCTCATGAGCAGAACTCATGCTTTTGCAAGAGACAACAGAGCAGGAAGGAACACCATTCCTCTCATCTTATGACAGTTGACCTGATTCTATCAGAAAGTTTTCACCTTTCCTTATTTATACTTAAACCCACACTGCATTTGTAAATCAAGCAACTCCACATAACCTACTTATATTGGCTCGGCAATGGGACGGAATATAAACAAAGTTCACAGCCTGACACAGAGAATATCTTGTCTCAAATGTCACCATATTCCCTATACAGTGCACGACTTCTGACTAGAGCCCCACACCACTATAAAGGGTATAGGGCGCCATTTGGGACGCAGACAGAGAATGTCGGTGGGACAAGTAATAGGACAAGCAGGTCGATTTTGACTGTCCCAGACTCCACATTTACGGAAAAGTTCTATCTCAGTCAATAAATCAGTGGGTCAAATCAATGACGCTTCTCTGAAAAAAATGGAAATAAGTTATAGTTTTACCCTCTTATTCCAGAAGAGTTAGTGCTTAAATAACCACACCAACCCCTGAGCAAAACATTTCCACTAAACCCGATATGTTGTCTCTTTCCAGTGCACATGATGGATCTTTGGAGTTTTGGACGTTGGTTCAAAGGATCAAGGGAGATGAATCTTGGTCAATGTGATTATAGAAATATGTTATGTTCTCTCAACTTCACAGACAGACAGACTCCACACAGTGCACACACACACACACACACTTGCACCACCCTGTGTCACCACCCGCCCACCACTCACACAAACACCTTCAACACACAGTATGAGTACAAGCTAAAATAATAACTCTACCCAGTGCACATAGGGTTGCTTGTTGCTTCTGGTCTTCTAAGAAGGGGGCGTCAAAAAAAGAAACGTCCTCTCACTGTCAACTGCGTTTATCTTCAGCAAACTTAACATGTGTAAATATTTGTATGAACATAACAAGATTCAACAACTGAGACATAAACTGAACACGTTCCACAGACATGTGACTAAGATAAATTGAATAACGTGTCCCTGATCAAAGGGGGGGGGTCAAAATCAAAAGTAACAGTCAGTATCTGGTGTGGCCACCAGCTGCATTAAGTACTGCAGTGCATCTTCTCCTCTTGGACTGCACCAGATTTGCCAGTTCTTGCTGTGAGATGTTACCCCACTCTTCCACCAAGGCACCTGCAAATTCCCAGACATTTCTGGGGGGAATGGCCCTGGCCCTAGCCCTCCGATCCAACAGGTCCTAGACATGCTCAATGAGATTGAGATCCGGGTTCTTCGCTGGCCATGGCAGAACACTGACATTCCTGTCCTGCAGGAAATCACACACAGAACAAGCAGTATGGCTGGTGGCATTGTCATGCTGGAGGGTCATGTCAAGATGAGCCTGCAGGAAGGGTACCACATGAGGGAGGAGGATGTCTTCCCTGTAATGCACAGCATTGAGATTGCCTGCAATTACAATAAACTGCAATGACAACAAGCTCAGTGACACACTGCCCCAGACCATGACGGATCCTCCACCTCCAAATCGATCCCGCTCCAGAGTACAGGCCTCGGTGTAACGCTCATTCCTTCGACGATAAACGCAAATCCGACCATCACCTCTGGTGAGACAAAAACATGACTCGTCAGTGAAGAGCACTTTTTGCCAGTCCTGTCTGGTCCAACGACGGTGGGTTTGTGCCCAGAGGCGACGGTGTTGCCGGTGATGTCTGGTGAGGACCTGCCTTTACAACAGGCCTAAAATACCTCAGTCCAGTCTCTCTCAGCCTATTGTGGACAGTTTTAGCACTGATGGAGGGATTGTGCGTTCCTGGTGTACGTTCCTGGTGTTTTTACAAGTTATCTTTGAAAGACCAGGTCCTGAAAAAAGGACTTCTGTTTTTTTGCCGAGTTTATTATGGATGAACATCTATTTTTGACTCGTGGTTACAGGGTTAAAACAGAAACTGAGTCATTGAACACTGGTCACTTTAATAATGTGTACCTACTGTTTTACACACTTTATATGTATATTCTGTATTCTACTCATGGCTCATCCGATATAACTACTGCTGTACACACCTTTCTATTCATATACATATACACATACACATATATAATATAATATATATATATATATATATATATATATATATTCCGCACTCTGACATGGCTCAATCTGATATGTCTTTCTTTTTTTTGTTGAGGGGGGGGGTTATGTGTATAGTTTTTAAAATTGTTTTATTTTATTAATGAACTGTTGGAGCGAGAAACACAAGCATGTCACTGCACCTGCGATAACATCTGCACATCTGTGTAGGCGACCAATAAACGTTGATTTGTTTTCAAAGAGTTACATTTAGGTATTCATCCTGAGTGGTTAAAAGGTCAGGGCTATGGTTTGGAGAAGGCTGAAGACAAAATAACTAAAAAGGAGGCGCTATTACCATCAACTATCATCAAGTATTCTCGCGGCTTGCTAGGACATGGTGAACTGCGGTGGCGTGGTGTTATAAGCAGCGCTCTTCGGCTCAGAACGAGTTGGCGCCCATTGCTGGGAAATCTCTCTATATTATTTTTGGGGTGCCGAAGAAGACATATATCGATGTTCTCAGGACCTTATGAGACTCCAAAATCGCAGTCTGTTTGTAGTAATCAGGCTGGTCTTCCTGTCTGCCGAGTGTTGTGTCCATATATCTGCATCATTTGAGAAACACTTGTGACGACCCTCCCACTCTGTCCGATTCGTGACACACTGCAGAGAGGATTCGAAGCAACGTTGCGAACAACCAGCAACATTAAACATTTACCTTCCATGATCAGAGGAGTGCAACATTCAATTAGTCTATATAACCCACAATAGCCTGAAGCTCAATAAAATCCACTGGGGTTGGACAGCACATAGCTCCCCACTCTCATCCCTCTAGGGACGAGAAGACGGTTTTGGATGTCCTCTATTTGTTTCTAGCTTCGATCTCTTATCTAATCCTTACTAAGGACTGACACGGATCATTTCCTGTTTGTCCCTTTTAATCTATCCACACACCTCTCAAAAGCAGAGGGGTTGTATGTTGCAGTTGTTCATTAGGGTGCAGCGTTTCAAAAGATTGTGCAAACAGAAACAGAAAACGTATCGTCCCATTTCAGCCAGGTTTCTTCCGTTTTGTGCCTTGTGAATAAGACCTTGGAGTGGAGTTAGCCTATTAATGCACTTTTGAGGCATGTTATTTTTGTGCGAGCACTCCTATGGCATTTTCCAAAATCAACAGATTAGGGGAGTCAATCTTAATGATTTGCTCTGCCAGTAGACTTGGCAAGTATGTTTTGACTTGACTTTCTATTGGGAGCGAGGGTTTGTTCCACATTTTCTCGCAGTATATTTGTCATTACTGTACTGTAAATCCACAACTGATCATTTTGAGAGTATCACTTGATATCTTTCTGTCAGAAGGGTAGCATGTGGATTTAAGTAATAATTGAAAATGATTCATTCAAAAGAATCATAATTTGACTCCTGGCCGGTTTATCTGAGTTGTATTACATTCATTGCTGACAGATTTAACACAGATTTAAAAATGCTGGAAGTTCACCAGGGGTCAATTCACATGTAATGGCTGTGGATTGTGTCATTCCTTGAGGAAATGTGGAAACTGATATTGATATAAACTGGGACTGGACTAAATGTGACAATATAGAAAATAATATTGTCAAAGAGTGCACTGCTCCAAAACTGCACGGTTATACCACAGTGAGAAAAAGAGAGTGAACCGAAGCAAGATAATGGTAAAGCACACATTACACATGTCTAACCAATGGCATCCGGTTTAACCAATGTAAGAAAAGAAACTGTTAAAAAGAAAAGCTAGCGATGGAGTTATCAAATGTGTAAAAAAGCTGTAAACTGTGACTTTGCGCATTCATCCAAACGTATATGAATCTGCCAGATTTAACCAGCCGGCTAATTTTAATCTGCAAGTCATAATAGAGTTCAATTATTCAGATACCATCTGTAGTCATTGGAGACAACAATTCCAATTCATCCAACTCTTGATTTGAATACATTTTATCTAACAAAAGAATGCCTGGCACAAACACCTTTTTAGAAAAGAGGAAAAGCGTGAAAGCACAGTAAGCACTCACCTGTGAGTGAGATGGTTGGTCGCCCGTCCTCATTTCGCCGTGCTGCACATCACAGGACAACAGGCGTCGGCTTCCTTTCTTATGGCTCACCTCGTCACGGTGAAGGGATGAGGAGATGCGGAGAAGTGTGTCGCTCTAATGATAAGGCGTGATGCGCTAATCAGGGTAAACGAAGACAGTCCCCTGTCATCGTACACAAAAGGGTGGATGGGTAACGGAAGGGAGGGAGGTGGGTGGGGGGAAACGCAGGGTTGGGCATTTTGATGCTAATGCTGACACTTGTCTCTCACTTTCATCCCTCTGTTAAAGACAACTTTGCTTACATCCCTGATTCTATCACCTTGATTCTACCAGATGAGGCAAGTCTGCCACGTTACAAGAGGATGGGAGCGACTCACATACTGTACAAGACTACTACCCACAAGACTATATTAGCTCACAGAGTTAAAGCCAAGGTTTTAGCTCTGGGAGCCAATGCAAGTCTTCAGTTCTCAGGCAAGGTTACTCTTCACTTGAGCGTGGTTCCGGACCACCCTGTTACAAGAGCATAAATGCATAGCGGGCGACTACCTGAGTATCTGATAGGTACCTACCATCCCTGCTGTCCTCCCACCCCTAGACAAAGGTTGCGTTCCCAAATCGCATCCTATTACCTACATAGTACACTACCTTTGACTAGGGTCCGGGTCAAAAGCAGTGCACTATTTAGGGAATAGTGTGCCTTTGGTATGCAGCCCGGCTCTCACGCTCTTCTTTCATCTCCCCAGTAATGCATTAAAGTGGAGCCGATTTTCCCACCCCTATTCTACAAACCTGGGATCTCTATCTCAGCCAGGGGAGTGGACCGTTTTCTGTCTCTCAAGTGCAGCACGGTGGACGTATTTGAATGAATTAACCATGCTGAGAGTTTTTAATTAAGCAGGGGGAAAAAGGCTTTTTTCCCCCTCGCTTGCCCGACTGGTGTTTTTTTTAGACCAGTCATTCATATGTGTAATGTGAGTGTTTCCCTCTGCAGCGGAGAGGAAAGGTGAGGAAGAGAGGAGCGGCAGTCGGCGGGCACATCTGTTGCTTTTGAAAAGGGAGGACATGGTTCGATTCTTGGGCAATGGGCGATTTGTTATGTTCACTCAAGGGGTTCACTCAATTGGCCTGGCTGATTAATCGAGAACATGATCACGCATATTATTATAGGAAGAGGCAGCATGAGGTTTATGGTGGGGAAGAATGTTTTGATGATGTCAATGTGCAACTGATGTAACAGAGGCGAGTTGTGGAGTGAACCATGCTCAAGTAACCTTACCTTACCTTGCTTTGGCTAAAAGGCTTATGTGCTCTACTGGTGCGCAGGAGATCTGGGTTCAAATCTTGGTCACTTGTAATGATGTACAGTAACTGCATGGAATTTTGTGCCTCACGATCGGGCCTTTCTCACAACAATGGCACCTGATGTGGAAGGGCGTTGTCGGCGGATGTGGAGGATTGAGACACAGCCCATGCAAAAAAACAGGGTAAACTGTGGCCTTACTGGTTGACTTACTGGTCTTAGGAAAAACCTATGAAAAATCTTTCTCACTACAGTATCATAGAATAACCACAACATCCTGAGAATAAATAGGTGTAATACACATTTTAAATGAAAAGCAATTGCTTTTCTAAAGTGTAGCACTAAACCCATCTCAGCCCTGTGCATAATTATACTTTCATATCCTGTTTCACAGCTATTGCTATGGAGACCAATATTCATGAGTTTGCTTATTAGGGATTAATTCGTCCTCATCTGCGTTCTCTTAATGAAGTCGGGATGCTTTAAAAAAGACATTTGTGTGTATTAAAACCCAATGTTCCACTTTAAAGTATCTAAATCAATCACTGAATGATACTCAATTAAAAGGAAGTGCTGCATTCAGACCACACCGCAGTCGTTCCTTTGATACACTTCCATAATAGGTCTTCCATGTACTTATTATTAATCATTTTATTAGGCATGTGTCCCAAATGGCACCCTACATAGTGCACTACTTTGGACCAGAGTCCAATGGGTAAGTAGGGAATAATGTGTCATTTCGGCAGGACACTAAATGTACTGTACCACTCAACTCCTAAAAACCTGTCTTGAGTCAAGGATAACAGAAGACTGGTCCTTGTCTATAAAACAACAATAGTCGGTGCAATAATGTTCCCTATTAACATACTGTAAATATTTTGAAGAACACACATCAAATAACACACATTAAAGGGGGGGTAAATGTTTAATAAAGGTCCATGTTTAATAAAACATTTATGAAAAATATGTTTGATAAAGGTTTAATAAAGGTTTGAGACCTGACCAGACCAGACCACAACAGTAGACAAACAGAGAAAGAGAGGCCACCTTTAAATAGTCACACTGAGGGTGAACGCAGTGCTATAAGAAAGAGAGGCCACCTTTAAATAGTCACACTGAGGGTGAATGCAGTGCTATAAGAAAAATACAAAGCCTGGCATTTTAGATCAATAAAATAACCTTAGACTATGATACACTGGGACCACCTTTTCAATGGACAATCTTCAAGCATGCAGAGCAACCTTTAAAGCCATCTGTTATGAGTCAATTTTGTAAGGGTTTTAACCTTTATCAGTCTCTCATTTGTCCCTCCTCCCTCACTGTACTTAGGACAGCGTTTCCCAAAATGAGACCCCAAAGGGTGCACGTTTTGGTTTTTGCTCGAACACCACACAGCTGATTGAAATGATCAAAGCTTGATGAGTTCATTATCAGCTAGGGCAAAAACCAAAAGGTGCACCCCTTGGGGTCCCCAGGACCGAGTTTGAGAAACGCTGACTTAAGAGTTTAGTTGCATCAGTAGGACTATGTCTGAGTTCCAAATGGCACTATATTCCCTATCAAGTGCACTACTTTTGATTCCTTATACGGTGCTTCCAATTTATAGGCTGAGGTAATAGGGTGCCATTTGGAAAGCAACCCATTTCAGGGAAGGCAATCACAGGAAGGAGGACCAGGAAGTAAAAGTGTATAAGTCATTTCCCCTTTAGAAATGGTCTATGGACGTCACATAGCAGCTGGCATCATCTTAACTTGCCATAGTAATCAATGTAGCATCCGGCTGCTATCCAAAATGCAAGCCAAATCTAGTGTAAAACTAAACGTTTCACAGTGCATGCCAATTCTAATCGTTGTTTTCCCGGTAACTATTGGCAAGCTCAAAACCTCCTGGCTGATCTGTTTCAATTTCCCATAGATCTTCTTTAAAATGACTCATTATATTGTCAGTCACTCGTTTGCTGGGAAGACATGAGTCTTGAAAGGTGATGCATGGTCGGATGAAACCACGTTGACAGAAACCAAAATAACATGGGACAGGAACAAAGTCCTTCATTTTGTTTTGCCACATTGAAACCAGCAGCGAAGGCCAAGAGAGAAGAATGTTGCATCAAAAGAAGTTCATTTCAACAACTGTAATTTGAAACAACATTAAGATCCAATCTTCAAAGCCATTTCAAGGCGGTAATTAAGAGACTGCATTCTCCAGAGCTTTTAGTAGTGGCCCTAATGGCCAAGCTGGTCCTAGGTGGGTACTTGAGAGGAGAGTAGGGGAGTGTGTGTGTGTGTGTGTGTGTGTGTGTGTGTGTGTGTGTGTGTGTGCTTTCGGTCAATGGCCTGAATGGCCGGCTATTGTCAAGTCTAATTTAGTCCTTCTAACGATTGATCTCTCCTAAACGATCTGCCACTGAGTCAAAACAATGATAAAATAATGTTTTTTCCATTAAAATGTGCTGACATAGGCTGCACCCCTTTAGGAAGTGAACTAAGCTGAATTAGCTTATCTCTCTGGTACAGAGTGAAATTACCATTGTCACTGCTCAATAAAAGAGTTCCATTAGTTGCTTAATCTATCCAAATTGGTTGTAAACAAATAAAGAAATGCTGTGAATCACATAACATAAATGTTCCACTCTACTTGAGTCTGAAAAATAATTTGTGAAATAGTTATGAACACACAAAGCAGTGAGCGTGATTGTTTTTTTTGGGTGCTTATATAAGATTTTAAAAACATTTACTGTATATAACATTTACTGTATATAACATTTACTGTTTATAACATTTACTGTATATAACATTTACTGTATATAACATTTACTGTTTATAACATTTACTGTATATAACATTTACTGTATATAACATTTACTGTTTATAACATTTACTGTATATAACATTTACTGTATATAACATTTACTGTTTATAACATTTACTGTATATAACATTTACTGTTTATAACATTTACTGTATATAACATTTACTGTATATAACATTTACTGTTTATAACATTTACTGTATATAACATTTACTGTTTATAACATTTACTGTATATAACATTTACTGTTTATAACATTTACTGTATACACTGCCGATTTTGCAGGTTTTCCTACTTTTCCTTTTTTTTATCACTTCAACTGTGAGAGACGGAATCTAAAACAAAATCCAGAAAATCACATTGTATGATTTTTAAGTAATTAATTTGCATTTTATTGCATTACATAAGTATTTGATCACCTACCAACCAGTAAGAATTCCGGCTCCCACAGACCTGTTAGTTTTTCTTTAAGAAGCCCTCCTGTTCTCCACTCATTACCTGTATTAACTGCACCTGTTTGAACTCGTTACCTGTATAAAAGACATCTGTCCACACACTCAATCAAACAAGACTCCAACCTCTCCACAATGGCCAAGACCAGAGAGCTGTGTAAGGACATCAGGGATAAAATGGTAGACCTGCACAGGGCTGGGATGAGCTACAGGACAATAGGCAAGCAGCCTATGATAAGAATTACAGACCTCTTCATGCTTTGTAAGTAGGAAAACCTGCAAAATCGGCAGTGTATCAAATACTTGTTCTCCCCACTGTATATATATATAAAATGTAGAAATATATAAAACCTCTAGTGAATCGAGTTGGCTCTTTAAAGGTGAACCAATAAATAAGAAGTCATAAAAAAAACATAAAGGCAGAGAAAATACTGTACATTACACAACATCCAAGAATTGGAATGGTGATAGCTTTTGGTATTACATCAGTTTTTCCAAGAACATGCATTTGCTCAGTGATCCTTGACATTGTACTCAAACTACAAATTGCAACCACAAGAAAAAAAGAAAGTTACAGTACATACAAATATATGAGATTTAGTTTTTACTTCTGAGAGACGGACCAAATCAAATGACAGAAAACATAACATTTTCATTGGTCTTCTCCCAAAAGCCAGAATGTCCTCAAAAGTCCCTTCCCCTGCAATAAAACAAAGAAGGCGAAAATGTATAGAGTGGACAAACTTAAATGTCTTCAATAGTAAAAAGCTGTCATAATGCAGCCAAGCTTATTTTTATCCCAAGCTCCAGCTGTGGCCAATCAACTAAAATGGCCGCTACTTTACAAGAATGTTGTACACTTGATATGCGTTTATGTATCCTCCTTAATAGAGACAAATGAGAGGAGATAGGGGTCATACAAAAAGCAGTAACCCATTTGTTTAAGTTGGATTTATCTTCTCAATCTACAGAATGATCTGCCTAGTCCTAGTGGAATTAGTCCACTTCTATATGCTTCGTTAACCTGAACCTATCATGACACAAGGCGAGACTCAAATGCAGACACAGGAGGTAGATGGTTGGAGTTTAAGATGTTTAATACATCCAAAGGCAACAGAATGGTCGTGGACAAGCAAAAGGTCATAACCGGATCAGAGTCCAGGAGGTACAGAGTGGCAGGCAGGCTCGAGGTCAGACAGGCAGGTACATAGTCCCGAATCGGCAAGGGTCAAAACCAGGAGGACTAGAAAAAGGAGAAAAGGCAAAGCAGGAAATTGGGGGGGAAAAAACCTTGGTAGGCTTGAACATACAAGACGGACTGGCACAGAGAGACAGGAAACACAGGGATAAATACAAAAAAACAAGCAACACCTGGAGGGGGTGGAGACAATAACGAGGACAGGTGAAACAGGTCAGGGTGTGACAGTAAAAAATGAGCTTTTCTTTCAAAACAAGTACATTTCTAAGTGACCCAAAACTTTTGAACGGAGGTACATATTACACCTCTAATATTTTTTTTCTGTCAATTCGCTAGTGGCTGAATCTCACTGGAGAAATCATCCTATCGAGGGAAACAGAGCCACCTCTGTCTCAGTATGTGTAGCCCATGTATCTGATGCTGTCTGCAACAAAAGAGTATGACGTGTTGCCGCCGTAGCATTTGATTGATTGATGCCCGCAATCATTTGGCCTCCCTTGATAAAAAAAGTATAAAATAATTTGCCAATCAGCTGTGGGTTGTCCTGGAGCAGCAAATCACCCCTCAAGAGAGGTCAGTTTGGATTTGGCTTCACCCCAATCAAATCACTGTCACAGCTGTCGAATGAACTGGACCAAGGTGCAGCATGTTGAGCGTACATATTCTTTCATTTTAGAAAAGACGCAGAACAAAACTATAAATGTTACAAAACAAACCATGAAGCTAAAGGCTAGGTGCCCTAAACTAAGTCATAGATAACAAAACATAGAATGCCCACCCCAAATCACACCAAACCAAATAGAGACATTAAAAGGCTCTTTAAGGTCAAGACGTGACAGTACCCCCCCCCCTCCCCAAGGGTTTGGACTCCGGCCGCAAAACCTGAACCTATAGGGGAGGGTCTGGATGGGCATCTATCCGTGGTGGCGGCTCAGGTGCGGGACGCAGACACAGGACGCACTGGGCTGTGCAGACGCACTGGAGACACAGTGCGCAGAGCCGGCACAGGATATCCTGGGCCGTAGAGACGTACTGGAGTTCTGGAGAGTGGCCAAACTTTGTCCATTTAAGAATGGTGGAGGCCGCTGTGTTCTTGGGGACTTTCAACTTTAATTCATGGTACACAATCGACATAGTCCAGTTTAAAACATCACACTCACCCAAACACTTTCATGGTCCCCCCCCACAACTCTCATACCTAGAGCTCACATTTCATTTTCTCAAAAAGCGCATGGGTGTACATGCTGCAGACATTCTTTTGGTACCCTTCCCCAGATCTGTGCTTCGACACAATCCTGTCTCTGGACAATTCCTTCGACTTCATGACTTGGTTTTTGCTCTGACATGCACTGTCAACCGTGGGAACCTTATAGACAGGTTGTGCCTTTTCAAATCATGTCCAATAAATTGAATTTACCACAGGTGGACTCCAATCAAGTTGTAGAAACATCTCAAATATGGTCAATGGAAACAGGATGCACCTGCGTTCAATTTTGAGTCTCAAAGCAAAGGATCTGAATTGCTTAAGGTATTTCTGTTTTATGTGGAATAAGTTTGCAAAAAAAATCTAAAAACATGTTTTTGCTTCGTCATTATGGTGTATTGTTTGTAGATTGATGAGATTTTTATTTCTGTAACCCATTTTAGAATAAGGCTGTAACGTAACAAAGTGGGAAAAGGGAACGGGTCTGAATACTTTCTGAACGCACTGTACATGCATGCACACACAGAAACATACACGCATACAGAATGCACGCAGACAAACACACACAAACAAACACACACAGACAAAGGCACAGATGAAGGCACGCTCAAGGGCACAGGCCTTTCCTTTCCTATGGGAAAGGGTATTAGTTGGATGCTCAAAAGAAGTTTGGTTGGATGTCACCTGGATATGCGTGCGTATTTGACATGTCTCCCATTCCTCTGCACCTCCCCTCTCCTTATATGTTGCTCCCCACGCTACCTTCTTTTCCTTTTCTCCCCTCCCTCTTTATTTCTCTCTATCTCTGAGCAGGATTCATGCTTGTTGTGACGCATGCAGACAGTGCCTGTCCCTAGAGACTGTGTGTGTGTTGTGTGTGCTGCACTGCATGTCCCCCTCTCTCTCTCTCTCTCCCAGCAGTCTGCCCATCATGTCCCCCTCTCTCTCTCTCCCAGGAGTCTGCCCGTCATGTCCCCTCTCCCAGGAGTCTGCCCTCATGTCCCTATCTCTCTCTCTCCCAGGAGTCTGCCCATCATGTCTTTCCCAGGAGTCTGCCTCTCTCTCTCTCTCCCAGGAGTCTGCCCGTCATGTCCCCCTATCTCTCTCTCTCCCAGGAGTCTGCCCATCATGTCCCCATCTCTCTCTCTCCCAGGAGTCTGCCCATCATGTCCCCCCTCTCTCTTTCCCAGGAGTCTGCCTGTCATGTCCCCCTCTCTCTCTTTCCCAGGAGTCTGCCCGTCATGTCCCCCTCTCTCTCTTTCCCAGGAGTCTGCCCGTCCCTATCTCTCTCTCTCCCATGTCATGTCCCCCCCCTCTGTCTCTCTCTCCCAGGAGTCTGCCCGTCATGTCCCCTCTCTCTCTCCCAGGAGTCTGCCCGTCATGTCCCCCTCTCTCTCTCTGCCCCATGGAGTCTGCCCGTCATGTCCCCCCTCTCTCTCTTTCCCAGGAGTCTGCCCCCCCCCTCTCTTTCCCAGGAGTCTGCCCGTCATGTCCCTCATGTCTCTCTTTCCCAGGAGTCTGCCCGTCATGTCCCTCTCTCTCTCTCCCAGTCTGGAGTCTCCCAGGAGTCTGCCCGTCATGTCCCCCTCTCTCTCTCTCCCAGGAGTCTGCCCATGTCATGTCCCCCTCCCTCTCTCTTTCCCAGGAGTCTGCCCGTCATGTCCCCCTCTCTCTCTTTCCCAGGAGTCTGCCCGTCATGTCCCCCCTCTCTCTCTCCCAGGAGTCTGCCCGTCATGTCAGTCTGCCCTCTCCTCTCTTTCCCAGGAGTCTGCCCGTCATGTCCCTAGTCTCTCCCTCTCTCTCCCAGGAGTCTGCCCGTCATGTCCCCCCTCTTTCCCAGGAGTCTGCCCGTCATGTCCCTCTCTCTCTCCCAGGAGTCTGCCCGTCATGTCCCCGTCATGTCCCCTCTCTCTCTTTCCCAGGAGTCTGCCCGTCATGTCCCCCTCTCTCTCTCTCCCAGGAGTCTGCCCCATGTCATGTCCCCCTCTCTCTCGCTCTCTTTCCCAGGAGTCTGCCCGTCATGTCCCCCCTCTCTCTTTCCCAGGAGTCCCATGTCCCTCTCTCTCTCCCAGGAGTCTGCCCGTCATGTTCCTATCTCTCTCTCTCCCAGGAGTCTGCCCGTCATGTCCCCCCTCTCTCTTTCCCAGGAGTCTGCCCTCATGTCCCCTCTCTCCCAGGAGTCTGCCCTGTCATGTCCCCCCCTTTCCCAGGAGTCTGCCCGTCATGTCTCTCTCTTTCCCAGGAGTCTGCCCGTCATGTCCTATCTCTCTCTTTCCCAGGAGTCTGCCCGTCATGTCCCCCTCTCTCTCTCTTTCCCAGGAGTCTGCCCATCATGTCACCCTTTACGTTATGTGGCAGAGGGCCTCCGCCACTCTGCAACTCTCTGTTGTTCTTTTCTTTTACAGCACCTGGGTTCAAGTAGTATTTGTTTGCTATTCAGATACTTTGAGCGTTTGCTCCCAGTCTGCCTGTGGTGCCAGTTGGGCATGGTTGGACATTTCGGGACAATTTGTATTGGTTATACTCTGCCAGGCATGCACGGATAAAGTGTCTGAAAGAAAACAAATATTATTTGTACCCAGTCTGTGTGTAACGTGCCCAACGGCCCTCTCAGAGATCTTAAGTCCCAACAGGGCCTTTATTGCCCTCAACACTACAACATTTAAAGGGAGCACAGGGTACTTAACACACAAGTAGAGTTGTCAAACTGAACTGGAACTGTGCAACAATAAAAAAAAAACATCCCTATCTATGTTATGGTGGGAGTGATGGGGTTGAACCAACAAGATCTTCAGACATCTTGGTGACCGTTAATGTGTTACAATACTGTATCACTGTGTTCTTGTTCTGACATCTTTGATATACACTGAGTGTACAAAACATTAGGAGCACCTGCTCATTCCATTTCATAGACTGACCAGGTGAATTCAGGTGAAAGCTATGATCTCTTCTTGTCACTTGTTAAATTCACTTCAAAGCAAGTGTAGATGAAGGGGAGGAGACAGGTTAAAGATAGATTTTCAATTGAGACATGGATTGTGTATGTGTGCCATTCAGAGGGTGAATGGGCAAGACAAAGGATTTAAAGAGGCACTATGTTGAAATTGCTCTGCCATTTCCTGGTTGCCTTATTTCAATTTATATGACAAAACAAGCAAGTATAGTGTAGAGAATCAGTGTACCATCTAAATCGCTGTGAAATACAGTATATTTTCTATTATAAAAAATACTATATTTTCAGATGTTTGAGGCTGATATACCAAACAGAAAGTAAAAGACACAAAAAACTAAACTTAAGAAACGGGAAGCATAGACATAGCACACAGAATAGATCTACAGCTTCTTAGACTTTCTTTAAATGAGAATGACAGATCTATAACTAACATTTCTATGTGCATTTGGTCAGGTCGCCCAAAAAGTGTCATATTGCAGCTCAAAATTACCCAAATCATTCAAATCCAGACAGAAGATATTTACACAAGAAGCAATCTAATATCACACAGTCAAACTCTCAGTCATTTAGTAAGTTCACCATTCTGCGATTCTCACTGTGCCTTTGAACGGTGTATGGTTGGTTGTACAGTAGGTGCCAGGCACACCGGTTTGAGTGTGCCAAGAACTGCAACACTGCTGGGTTAGTCACGCTCAACAGTTTACCCATGTGCATCAAGAATGGCCCCCTCACTCAAAGGACATCCAGCCAACTTGACACAACCGTGGAAAGGTTTGGAGACGAATGGAGGCTGTTCTGAGGGCAAAGAGGGGTGTATATGTGATTGTGGACTGTGGTGTCTCACCCGCTGGGGCAGAGTCTCTTTACGGTCACTCTGAGGGAGGAGAAGTCTGGTCGGTCACTGGGCCTCTCACTCCAGCACGCCCCCAGCAGAGCATCCACACCCTCTGGACACTCTGTCCATGTGGGGCCTGAGTGGGCTACTTCCGCCCCGGCCTTGACCCCTTCCACTATGTCTGGGGGGGAGAGAGAATGAGAGAGTGTTGAATAAGACAGTGAGGAGAGAACACACCCCAGAGCAGCAAGGTATGGGGGTCTCTCTCTCTACATACCTTTTACCTTGAGGGTGTTGTTGGGGATGTGGAAAGGGCCGCTGCGGTACACCACCTCCTGAACGACGATGCCAAAACTGTAGACATCCCCCTTCTGGGTGCCAGAGGAGGGCATGCTGTCCCTCAGCAGTTCCGGGGCCCTCCACAGCAAGGCTGGGAAGAGAGAGGGGCTTAATGTATGAAAAGCTCATATTGTTAGTTATACTGTTTCTCTTTCTCCCTCTTCTCCTTTCTTCTTTCTCGCCCCTCTCGCTGTACCCTCCCTTTTTATGGTAACGTTTAAAAAAAAAATCCAAGATTTTCCAGAAATCCTGATTGGAAGATTCTGGACAAGCTGCCTTTTCCCTCCTGATTCAGGGAAACTGGTCAAAATCTGGAAAATCTGAGGTAAGTGGGTAAGTTACCGGAATTTTGCAACCCTACACCCTACACATGTTCAGTGTTCATTGGACCAGCCCTCCTCGTCCTGGTCAGGGGGTCTTCTGAGGAGACTAAGGCCATGGTCGGTCACCTTTAGGATAGTTAAATGACGACAGGTGACCAGGGGGCTGCGGTGCAGGTAGTCCATCCCCTAGAGCAGATGCACGCACACACACACATTTCAATTTGACAGAACCAAATCCCCCACAGACGGGAATTGCACTGATATGAACTTCCACCCCAGTTTTGTCTGCCTTGTATCCAGCTCATAGAGACAGCCGTAGACATTATGTAACTCTTACGGCATGAACACTCTAGAGTTGTGAGAAAATGTACCTTGACGATGTCCAGCATCAGGGAGAACCTGAAGCTCCAGTCAAACTTAACGGAGCCATTCTTCAAAATGTCTTGGAGTTTGGGAGGTGCAATTGGACTTGTATCTCGTGATGTACCGAAAGAAGCAGTGAAGATAGGGTTATGTGCGTTTACAGCAGTGGTGTGTGTGCGTGTGTGTTACCTGCAGGCTCCCTTTGGGACAATGCTCAGTCAGCAGAAAGAGCTGTGGAGGTTCCAGACAAGCACCAATGAAGCTGCAGATGTTTTGGGTGGCTCAAATCTCTACATTGTACATGTGCGCGCGCATGTGTGTGTGCGAGAGTAAGTGGAGTCCATACAAAACACATATGACAAAACTCTAAACGTACAGAGTTCATAACACGCACATTAAGCACATTAAGCACTGCAATCTCTACTAACACTCGATAACAGACGCAAACACATCTCTACAACGAGGAGGGCCTCACCTGTTCCAGTTCAGTGAGCAGCATTCACATTCAGCAGTCGCACAGAACAGATGTTCCCCCCGAAAGAAACCGGAGGGAATGACAGAGGCAAAATTCAAATTAAATTAAATCTAAAATGACCCAAAGCCCCATGATGATGATGAGGACGAAGCCTGCCTTCTAATCAGCAGGATCATTCAATTAGATGTCATTTCACAGGACCAGGTGTCAGAGTTTGGACACCTGCGTCAAAAGTCTCAAAGTATACACTCCCGGTCAAGAGGTTTATACTATTTCCTACATTGAGGGAGGACAAAATCATAAAATACTTCTATAAAATCATAAAATACTTCTATAAATACATAAAATACTTATATTTGAGATTATTCCAATAGCAACCATGTGCCTTGATGACAACTTTGCACACTCTTGACATAGTCCTAGAGTTTACAGCCAGGAAAAACTCTAGGCCCAAGTTATATTCTCCCTCTCACCTCTCTCTCTCCCCCTCCAGTCAAGAAAAACTCAAGGCCCTAAATGCAACATTGCATAAGCAAAGTGTGGACAATAAGGACAAGCAATTGATTCACACTTACAGGAAAAAGTCAAGGCCCTAAATGCAACTTTGTAAAAGTGTTGACAATAAGGACAACCAATCATAAGTTCAAACTCAAAGGCACGAATACAACATCATGAAAGTTACCAATAAGGACAAGCAATTCTCACTTTAAAGATGGCCATTCTGTGGGAGGATGGTTTGACCTGCATATTTCCCAGGATGGACTCCAGAGAGGTGTGGATGGACACACTACTTTATCATGAGTCTCTCTCTCTCTCGCTCTCTCTCTCTCTCACTCTCTCAATTCAATTCAATTCAAGGGGCTTTATTGGCATGGGAAACGTGTTAACATTGCCAAAGCAAGTGTGGTAGATAATATACAAAAGTGAAATAAGCAATGACAATTAACAGTAAACATTACACATACAGAGGTCTCTCTCTCTCTCTGTCTTTCTCTCTCTCTCTCTGTCTCTCACTCTGTCTCTCACTCTCTCTCTGTCTCTCTCTCTCTCTCTCCCCCTCTCTCTCTCTCTCTCTCTTTCTCTGTCACACATGCACATGTTTGTGCCTGGGTCACAACACTGGAACCTGTTCAATGTGGTTTTTATACACAATGTCAAATGTATTTCATCTACTTCCTTTACAGGTAGGGGAACACAATTGTCAATTCTTGTTTTCATAGTTCTAGATCATTTTAGTGTCTGCAACAATACCGCAGACCTATTGTATGGGACTTAGACGAAATTTCAAATCGACACACTTGCTCTACATAATAAACCATGTCAGAACTTGTTGCGTGTGTTGTGAAGACAATGCCTACAGCTGCAGATAGGGCCTTCACAGTAATACAGTGTACCATTCTCTTTCTCTCTCTGTGTGTGTACCCGTAGAGAAGACCAACGATAAGTGTCCCGATGGCCAGGAAAACAGCAATGGTTCCCACAGGTTCCCCTATAGCGAACCTCCTCTCTGCCACACAAATAGGCAAATACACTGTAGCATAAGCTTCGATAACAGGTCAACAATGCCAAAAAGTACAGTTCTCAAACAAACCTTTTATAAAACATTGATTTTATTGCTTTTCATGACTCATTTGGGAAAATAGATTTGCTCATCTCAATATAAACTCCTGAGTAACTAAAGGAGAAGTAAATCAATAATGAACTGTGTATCTAATGTAGCAGATTACAGGTTCTAATCTTCATCATTCTTTTAAGGGGATTCATTTATCAAATACACGCAGGAAAGAGTTATTTTCATAAACAGGTGGCCAAACAAAACGTTCTCATTTGCATTCTTGCATCTCTTCCACAAGAATGCCGTCTTAACACTAATGAATATATATATATATATATATATATATATATAAAATAAAATAAAGCCCAAACATCATTAAGTTCCACACATTCTTCTAGGGACCATATGTACGAGTCCGTGTGCCAAAGCAAGCTAGAAGCAACAGCAAAGAAAACATATTCGGACAATATATCAAATCCATGCAGAGAGAATCCCAGATAGAAAACCGTTGATAACAAAGCATAAAAACCTTGGCTACTTCTCAAATGGCACCCTATTCCCTTCACAGTGCACTACTTTTGACCAGGACTGTGCACGGAATAGGGTGCCATTTGTAACGCACCCCGTTACATAACCCTGGCTAGACCGTTATGAGGTAGACTGAGGTCTACCTAGGTAGCTGAGGGGACTTTAATAAAACGGTATTAAAAGAAGTAATACTTCAGTGGAAAATAAAATAACGATTTCCTTTCGTCCTGCAGGCATACGTGAATAATTCAATGAGTAACTGTTTTTGGGAGTCAATTCTTTCTCTCTCTCTCTCTCTCTCTCTCTCTCTCTCTCTCTCTCTCTCTGCCACTGTCATTCTCCCGCTCTCTGACGCACTCCTTTCTCTTTCTCCCTCCCTCTTGGGTTAATCTTGAGGGAGTCAGTGCCGGTACAAAGGTTGATGGAGTTGGGTGACCTATGGTGTAGCCAGAGCAATCAGGTCCAAACACAGCATATCAGAGAGCAGAGAAGTGGGACCGACAGCAAAAGAACAGACACAGCTTTAGAGGATATATGGGGCTCTGGCCCCCCCTGTTGGTGTGGCAACATACTGCAAGTGCTGTCAAGTGACAATACTTACATGACATATAAGGACATACAAGCCTGGAGAGGCCAGACCACAATGCCTGCTGTTTTTCATCAAGTAAACAAATTAACTAAACAAATGAATGTATTTTGTTGAATGAATAAAGATCGGAAATAAATTATGACTAAATAAATTATAAATGTATATCATGAGACCAATGATTTATATATACACTAGAGCCAGATCTACTGTAATACTGAATGTCTCACAGTGCATGCTAATGATCATTGTTCTTTTCCCGGTATGCATGCCCTCACTACTGTAAAGCTCAAAACCTCATGGCTAATCTGTTTGCATTTCCCTTAGATCTTCTTTAAAATGACTCATTTTATTGCCACCACTTGTTTCCTGGGAAGACATGAGTCTTGAAAGGTGATGCATGGTCGGATGAAAGCACATTGACAGAAGCCAAAATAACATGGAAAGAAAGAATGTTGCAACAAAATAAGTGTATAATGAATAGCTATATCTTCAGAGCCATTTCTAGGCGATAACAAAAAGACTGCACTCTCCAGAGCTTTTAGTAGTGGCCCTGATTGCCAAGCTGGTCCTAGGTGGGTACTTGAAATAAGAGTAAGGGAGTGTGTGTGTGTGTGTGTGTGTGTGTGTGTGTGTGTGTGTGTGTGTGTGTGTGTGTGTGTGTGTGTGTGTGTGTGTGTGTGTGTGTGTGCGTGTTGCCCTGCATGTCCACCTCTCTCTTTCTCTCTCTCTCCCAGGAGTCTGCCCGTCATGTCGCCCATTTGCGTACTGCAAGTGGGAGTCGGTCATCCCTAACCTGTACAATGGTGCCTCCGCCACTCTGCAATTCTGTTGTTCTTTTTTATTACCGCACCTGGGTTCAAGTAGTATTTGTTTGAGCATTTGATTAAGCCTGCCTGCAGTGCCAGTTGGGCATGGTTTAAGATTCCGGGACTATTTACGTGTGCGTGTGTGTTTGCATGCGTGTGTGGGTGGGTGAGTGTTCATGATCAGAAATACACTGAAATCAGACAACTGAAATGTGGGCCAAGGAGACAGATTTGGGTTGAAAGGCAAAACGACAATAAATACAGTGGCAGGGCATTAAATCAGCACTGTAATTGTTCAGAAGTGTTGACATGGGCGTTTTACTTTTGGACAGGCTGTGATAAAGGTGATAGCTTAAGATTTGAACACTGAAAACAGAAGGTTGGAAAGCAGGGAGGGATATATATATACAGTTGAAGTCTGAAGTTCACATACACCTTAGCCAAATACATTTAAACTCCGTTTTTCACAATTCCTGACATTTAATCCTAGTAAAAATGCACCGTCTTAGGTCAGTTAGGATCACCACTTTATTTTAAGAATGTGAAATGTCAGAATAATAGTAGAGAGAATGATTTATTTCAGCGTTTATTTCTTTCATCACATTCCCAGTGGGTCAGAAGTTTACATACACTCAATTAGTATTGGATAGCATGGCATTTAAATTGTTTAATTTGGGTCAAACGTTTCGGGTAACCCTCCACAAGCTTCCCACATTAAATTGGGTGAATTTTGGCCCATTCCTCCTGCCAGAGCTGGTGTAACTGAGTCAGGTAGGCCTCTTTGCTCGAACACGCTTTTTCAGTTCTGCCCACAAATGTTCTATAGGATTGAGGTCAGGGTTTTGTGATGGAAACTCCAATACCTTGACTTTGTTGTCCTTAACCTGTCTAGGACAGGGGTTCCGCTAGCGGAAGACCTTGCCAAAAGCCAATGATATTTCAGGGCACCAAATAATAGAAATCTCAAATAATCAAATTTTTCAAACATACAAGTATTTAGGCACCATTTTAAAGATAGAATTCTCGTTAATCCACCCACAGTGTCTGATTTCAAAAATGATTTACATCTTCATCAGATGACACTCATAGGACTTCATGTTACACAATACATGTATGTTTTGTTCAATAAAGTGCATATTTATATCAATAAATCTCATTTTACATTGGCGCATTACGTTCAGTAGTTCTAAAACATGCGGTGATTGTGCAGAGAGCCACATGAATTCACATAAATACTCATTATAAATGTTGTTGAAAATTCAAGTGTTATGCATGGAACTTTAGATACACTTCTCCTTAATGCAACCGCTGTGTCAGATTAAAAAAAAAAAGCATAATCTGAGTACGGCGCTCAGAGCCCAAACCAGTCAAAAGAAATATCAGCCATGTTGCGCAGTCAACGTTAGTCATAAATAGCATTATAAATATTCACTTACCTTTGATGATCTTCATCAGAATGCACTCCCAGGAATCGCAGTTCCACAATAAATGTTTGTTTTGTTCGATAATGTCCATTTATGTCCAAATAGCTTCTTTTGTTAGGGTGTTTGGTAAACAAATCCAAAAGCTCGAAAAGTTCAAAAAGTTATATTACAAGTCGAAGAAACGTGTCAAACTAAGTATAGAATCAATCTTTAGGATGTTTTTATCATAAATGTTCAATAATGTTCCAACCGGAGAATTAGATTGTCTGTAGAAAAGCAATGGAACGGAGCTACCTCTCATGTGAAATGTGCGTGACCAGCGCGTGACTCTCTGCCTGATCACTGACTCAAAGAGCTCTCATCTGGTCCCACTTCACAGTAGAAGCCTGAAACAACGTTCTAAAGACATCTAGTGGAAGACTTAGAAAGTGCAACTTGACCCATATCCCATTGTGTATTCGATAGGGCTGAGTTCAAAAACTACAAACCTCAGATTACCCACTTCCTGTTTGGATTTTTTCTCAGGTTTTTGCCTGCCATATGAGTTATGTTATACTCACAGACATCATTCAAACAGTTTTAGAAACTTCAGTGTTTTCTATCCAATACTAATAATAATATGCATATAGTAGCATCTGGGACTGAGTAGGAGGCAGTTTACTCTGGGCACGCTATTCATCCAAAAGTGAAAATGCTGCCCCCTATCCCAACGAAGTTTTAAGACATTTTGCCACAACTTTGGAAGTATGTTGGACTTGTTTTACTGTGGATATAGATACTATTGTACCTGTTTCCTCTAGCAACTTCACAAGGTCCTTTGCTGTTGTTCTGGGATTGATTTGCACTTTTCGCACCAAAGTACATTCATCTCTGGCAGACAGAACGCGTCTCCTTCCTGAGCAGTATGATGGCTGCGTGGTCCCATGGTGTTTATACTTGTGTACTATTGTGTGGTACCTTCAGGTGTTTGGAAATTGCTCCCAATGATAGACCAGACTTGTGGAGGTCTACAATTTGTTTTCTGAGGTCTTGGCTGATTTCTTTTGATTTTCCCACGATGTCAAGCAAAGAAGCACTGAGTTTGAAGGTAGGCCTTGAAATACATCCACAGGTACACCTCCAATTGACTCAAATTATGTCAATTAGCTTATGTCCAAGCTGTTTAAAGGCACAGTCAACTTAGTGTATGTAAACCTCTGACCCACTGGAATTGTGATACAGTGAATTATAAGTGAAATAATCTGTCTGTAAACAATTGTTGGAAAAATGACTTGTGTCATGCACAAAGTAGATGTCCTAACCGACTTGCCAAACTACAGTTTGTTAACAAGAAATTTGTGGAGTGGTTGAAAAACGAGTTTTAATGACTCCAACCTAAATTCTTATTAAATACTTTTTTCTTTACATAGTTGAATGTGCTGACTCCCTGTCTCCATTGGCGTCCATGGTAACATCCATAAAACAAACATGTGGGCTATCCACACCTGAAGTGTCATTATGTTTTAAATACAGTCATATACAGGTAAATGCCAAAATAAAGGAAACACATTTTAAGGCATTGGGCCAAAATAATGGGCTAATGGTTATTTTTATACAAGACCCAAAGCATGATGGAATGTAAATTGCTTAATTAACTCAGGAACCACACCTGTGTTGAAGCAATTGCTTTCAATATACGTTGCATTCCTCATTTACTGTATATCTCTCTGTGAGGCAAAGAAGCTGCCTTCTTGGCCAGGTGTCCATAGAAAAATAGCTATTTTGACCTCAATGGGACTGCTGTGCAAAACATAAAGAATCAAATGAAATAATTGTATTTTATAAATGAAACACAATTACTCTTGTAAATAACTGTAAATAATATCTGTATATAATCTCAATGAACTTTAACTGCAACCATTAATCATTAAAAGTATAACTACCTATCTGATAACATACAGGTGAAATGAATAATACAAAACGGCTGACCTGTGAAGGTTCGGTTCCACATCTTGCGAGTTATAGTGAAGCCATCGTATGGGTCTCCACGTTCCGCCAGGGTTTCATTCAGAGCCTGAGCGTACAGCCATACAGTCATGGGCTATGGCTACCAGGACCGACACCTGCCATTGGACAAACAGTTAAGTAACAGAGAGTTACATATACTGTATATACACTCTTATAAAAAAGGGTTCCAAAAAAAAAAAGGGTTCCATTTTGGTTGCAGGTAGAATGCTCTGTAGAAAGGGTTCTACATGGGAACCAAAAGAGTTCTACCTGGAACCAAAAAAGGTTATTCAAAGGGTTCTCCTACTGGGACAGCCGAAGCACTCTTAGGTTCTAGATTGCACCTTTTTTTCCTAAGAGTGTACAGTATATATAGTTAAACATAGTAGCTAAGTACCAGACCCAGTTTCAAAATAGTATTTGGAAATCGGTCAAATGTTTTAGCTCCGCTTAATTGAGCTTGCCTGGCGCAATGGAACGAATGAAATAATCCCAAAAGTACAAAGGCCACCCCATCTGGCACTCCAGACAGGTTCAATCGACAGGTGTGTGTGTGTTTTATCGCACACCTTTTCGTTGGGTGAGTAGGCATGTGAATTTAAGTGTGCTCTCTCTAATTCTCTCTTTCTTTCTCTCTCTCGGAGGACCTGAGCCCTAGGACCATGCCTCAGGACTACCTGACATGATGACTCCTTGCTGTCCCCAGTCCACCTGGCCGTGCTGCTGCTCCAGTTTCAACTGTTCTGCCTTATTATTATTGGACCATGCTGGTCATTTATGAACATTTGAACATCTTGGCCATGTTGTTATAATCTCTACCCGGCACAGCCAGAAGAGGACTGGCCACCCCACATAGCCTGGTTCCTCTCTAGGTTTCTTCATAGGTTTTGGCCTTTCTAGGGAGTTTTTCCTAGCCACCGTGCTTCTACACCTGCATTGCTTGCTGTTTGGGGTTTTAGGCTGGGTTTCTGTACAGCACTTTGAGATATCAGCTGATGTACGAAGGGCTATATAAATACATTTGATTTGCATAGCCAAAGTCCTCTCTGCATCTGCGGATGACGTCATTGGAGAAGTTCCAGTACCTCTGGTCGTTGGGTTTGTACAGAGAGAGTAGAAACAGAGCCTGGTAAGGCCTGCTTAGACACGGAGTCATCCACATCTCCTACAACACAGCAACACCATTCATTGATTCGTCCTAAGGTTATAAAATTCCAGTAGCATTCCCAAATTCCCATGTAGTATTGTGTTGTATTGTAGGGTGCCAATTGGGACACACTACACGATTATTGCTTGGATTACTTTTGAATTAAAAAAGGTTTGAGAAAACAATAGATTGACACTTTTCTGTGTTCTCAATGACATTCAATTCAGAATTGAAAAAAGGTGCAAGTTTAAGTTTGTTCCACCTGAGTAAGTCTCACTGTAAGTCAGAGACCACTAATGATGACACACCAAATATGTTTAACGGACCCTTTTTGTCTTCTTCTAATGCTTCTTAAATTAGAGCAATACAAAAGTAACAGAAAGTGATACAATTTCGTTACAGAATTTCAGGTAATCCAAAAGTTTAGTGATTGATTACAATTTTGGACAGGTAACTACTAACTGTAATGGATTACATTTAGAAAGTAACCTACCCAACCCTGAGATTGTTAATGGTTAATAAATTAAGTTGTTCAGGTTTACTTCCTCCTTGGGGCTACAGTCCCAACTGGGATGTTACATTGAATTTAATAGATTTCTCCAAGTGCATTTTCAAACAATTCCCTTTTTTAAGAATGGTTGTTTTCTCGTTTGTCTTATTTCACAGGGGATTTGGGAAGTAAAATAGCCAAAAGGTTTATGAAAACACATATATATGAAAGAAAAATATATATATATTTTTTTATTGACAAAAGTCTCCTTATCTTAACTGTGAGAAAACAGGATCATGGGAAATGGCTTGAAGCTCCAACCAGGCTGAAAGCCAAAGGAGGCCTATCGCTACTGCAAATAGATTCAACACCACTAGTCTGCATGAGAAATAAAGACAAATGGTATCTGCTCAGCCTGAAGAAGGACGTTTCAGAAAAGAGTAGCTTCCTCTTAGAAAAACAGTTATGTTTATATTGAGGACTGGACCCAAGTCAGTGTCGTAGCAATTATTCAGAAGTCAATGTTAAAACAACATGATAGCACGTAATTTATGGTGGCGATGTTCCAGAAAGAAACTGGATTCATAAACATCAAATATTGAATTGTCACATTGGGTAGATAAGATTAAATTATAAGGGCCCGAGTCCCTGACCCGGATTAAACCTACTCCTGGACCAAAAAGCACTGAGCACAAAATCTGGGTCAGTTAAACCGCTATGGGGTTATACTTTAATCTTATCTCAAAAAATAATTATCACACAATAAGGCCCTCTGGGAAGTTTCCCCTTCTATCCCACATGCACAAACGCACACTTCAGTGTTTTCCTATCCAACAGTTTCATCAGCAGGTTTGGTTAGACTCGAACCTTCCATCCCCTTTCGGTCTCACCTTTGACCTCTGACTCAATAATGACAATCTCACCCCCTTAACCCTAACCCCTGACACTAGTTGGTCATTAGTCCGATATCGGTCAGCCATTTACTCGCCGTCACTGATGATATTGCATGTGTGCCTACAACTGCGTGAGTGAGTGAGGGCGAAAGTGAGAGAGAAAGCTTGAGAGCGAGTAATGTGTCAGTAGGCCTACCATAGAGAGGTGTTGATGTGGTTCTAGGCGACCTTCCATTACTATCAGGTCATGGACTGTTGATTTGCTGCAGTGATTTATTGTCAACAAGATCATGACAGGCATGAGTGCTGGTGGCTGCTGAGCTAAATGGTGGAGATGGATTTACTTCTTTTTTTTGCCCATGTAATAACATACAGTTGAAGTCAGAAGTTTACATACACCTTAGTCAAATTCATTTAAACTCGGTATTTCACAATTCCTGACATTTAATCCCTGTAAAAAAAATGCCCTGTTTTAGGTCAGTTAGGATCAACACTATATTTGAAAAATGTGAAACGTTAGAATAATAGTAGAGAGAATGATTTATTTCAGCTTTAATTTCTTTCATCACATTCCCAGTGGGTCAGAAGTTTACATACACTCAATTAGTATTTGGTAGCATTGCCTTTAAATTGTTTAACTTGCGTCAAACGTTTCGGGTAGCCTTCCAAAAGCTTCCCACAATAAGTTGGGTGAATTTTGGCCCCTTCCTCCTCAGAGCTGGTGTAACTGAGTCAAGTTTGTGGGCCTCCTTGCTCGCACACGCTTTTTCAGTTCTGCCCACAAATTTTCTATGGGATTGAGGTCAGGGTTTTGTGATGGCCACTCCAATACCTTGACTTTGTTGTCCTTAAGACATTTTGCCACAACTTTGGAAGTATGCTTGGGGTCATTATCCATTTGGAAGACCCATTTGCGACCAAGCTTTAACTTCCTGACTGATGTCTTGAGATGTTGCTTCAATAATATCCACATCATTTTTCTTCCTCATGTCATCTATGTTGTGAAGTGCACCAGTCGCTCCTGCAGCAAAGCACCCCCACATCATGATGCTGCCACCCCCGTGCTTCACGGTTGGGATGGTGTTCTTCGGCTTGCAAGCGTCCCCCTTTGTCCTCCAAACATAACGATGGTAATTATGGCCAAACAGTTCCATTTTTGTTTCATAAGACCAGAGGACATTTCTCCAAAAAGTGTGATCTTTGTCCCCAACTGTAGTCTGGCTTTTTTATGGCGGTTTTGGAGCAGTGGCTTCTTCCTTGCTGAGCGGCCTTTCAGGTTATGTCGATATAGGACTCGTTTTACTGTGGATATAGATACTTTTGTACCTGTTTCCTCCAGCATCTTCACAAGGTCCTTTGCTGTTGTTCTGGGATTGATTTGCACTTTTCGCACCAAAGTACGTTAATTTCTAGCAGACAGAACGCGTCTCCTTCCTGAGTGGTATGATGGCTCTGTGGTCCCATGGTGTTTATACTTGCGTACTATTGTTTGTACAGATGAACATGGTACATTCAGACATTTGGAAATTTCTCCCAAGGATGAACCAGACTTGTGGAGGTCTACAATTTGTTTTCTGAGGTCTTGGCTGATTTCTTTTGATTTCCCCACGATGTCAAGCAAAGATGCACTGAGTTTGAAGGTAGGCCTTGAAATACATCCACAGGTACACCTCCAATTGACTCAAATTATGTCAATTAGCCTATCAGAAGCTTCTAAAGCCATGACATAACTTTCTGGGATTTTCCAAGCTGTTTAAAGGCAGTCAACTTAGTGTATGTAAACTTCTGACCCACTGGAATTGTGATACAGTGAATTATAAATTAAATAATCTGTCTGTAAACAATAGTTGGAAAAATTACTTGTGTCATGCACAAAGTCGATGTCCTAACTGACTTGCAAAAACAATATTTTGCTAACAAGAAATTTGTGGAATGGCTGAAAAACGAGTTTTAGTGACTCCAACCTAAGTGTATGTAAACTTCCGACTTCAACTGTAGCATGACATAACATGTCCTAACTTCCCGAGCTCTTCGCTAACTTTTTCCACTAGGAGTACATGTGCTTCTGAATGAATTTTTTTTAGGAGCACACAAAGAAATTTAGGAGCACAGTGAAAAATGTAACACAGAGTTTATTAACAAACAATTTATTACATTCATATTTATACTGCATGTGTGAGTGTGTGTGCGTGTACCAAAGGACACACATTTGTGGAACAGCACATACCACCAAAATCACACATTGACCCATGCCTACTAGACGCAAAGGATATCAGTTGTCCAGCTGCTTTTGTATGTCGGCCCTCTGGCACGCTTAGAGGTCAGCCGTCTGGCACGCTTAGAGGTCAGCCAGCGGTCCACGGCAGGAGTGGGATCCACAACTCCTCGACAGAAGGCCCCTCCAGGCTGATCCTCATCAGGTCTTCGCTGGTGGAGACCCCATGGCAGCTTCTTGTCGAATTCTTAATCCGGTTCTGCGCAGAAGCCTCGCTCACACCGGGTGGCTGAAATGGGCAGCGCCAGCATAAGCTGCACCAACTCCAGTATGTTCCAGGGAAAAGACGATATCTTTCAATTTCATTTAAACTCTTACCATTAACTTATCAAAACCAACCACAGGATACCATACATAACCACTCAGGACTCGTAGTCTTCCTTTGTAATCGTGCCTGCAGGGGTTCTTTGTCAACATGGTCTCCCACAGGCCACTGTAGGACTTGTCCTTGAAATTGTGGCTGACCAGGATTTTCAGCCCCTGCCACTCATCCTGGATTGCAGCCATGTTGCACCCCGATCTGCAAAATTGAACAGAGCAAGTGAGTTTGCAAATATGCAAACATAACATTGTCTCATATGGCAACGCAGTGTCAAATAAAATCTTACCTCTCTAGAGGCTCCTTGAAATGCCTCATTAGGTATGCCACACCATCATCGCCAAAGGTGAGAAGGCTGGCCTGGTCTTCTGGCCATGTGTCAGGATTTAGCACTCTGAAAGAATCCACTGGGGTCTGGACACCCTCATCCTTCAGCAGACCACCAAATCTGGCTTTGAGATCATCCACGCCCATGTTGATGGCCGCCTCCACGTGTTGCTTCAGCTGGGGATTGGTGAGGTCCGTGAAGCCTTTCAGATTCCCCTTCAGTGTTATTCCCTTCACACACAGAGAGACACACCCAACACACAACAACATGTCTGGCCATTTGTCTGTCTCCCATTTTTCTGTAATGTAAAGACTTCTCCACTGCATTTCCCTCCTTATCCTCAAATCGTTCTATTGGGCAACGAATACATTGATTCTCACACTGAGAATTCTGTCTTAATCATCGATTTGAATCAATTTCTCTTACATCCTAACAAGCTCTCATCCTAACACACCTGGAATCTCCTCGCATCACTCTGCTGCTTAGCAAGCATGGTCTGGATCTTTTCCAGCATGCCTCCTGCCTTTGCCCTAAGTTTTAGTGCTTCCAGTCTGGTCACTGTCTTCCTCAACTCTGATGTGGCTTGGGGGAGGGTCAGGTCATTCTTTTGCAGGGTGAGGATAGCTCCTCAAACATGTCTGAAAGAAAATGGTAGAATACACAAGAGTGCATTCTCCATTTCCTGCTTTTTCTGTTAAGTAGTAAGTAAATAAACTGTCACCTGTCAATTACTTGATTCTGAAAGTTCATTTGAGTATTGAACCTATTTTTTAAAACTAGTGTGGTATTACATGTCCCTTGTAAAACTGACCTTCTTTCCCTGCCCTTGAACTTCAGCTGTTGTTGATGCTATACCGATACTATTTTCCAGTGTTGTTCACCATCCTCTCTCTGACTGGACTGCGTCATCACAGAAAACTCTACTGTGGTTGGCGCATGCCGCTTGTGGAACTTGTAGTTTTTAAACAATTAGCAGCGGGGGGGGATAGATTACGGTAGGTTGTAATCTTTAACCGCACACTGTGCTCGTAAATATTTTTTCCGGTTCACACATCTATTTTTAGGGGCAAATACGAGTGAAATACTTGCTCTGAACTTGTTAGGTTCATATTCGGCATTCCCAGGTGGAACCTGGGTCCTGGATTGTAATAATGTTGACATGTAAAATGTGCATTTTTACATTAAATTCAAGGATTTTGCATTGGAGGGTTGCCTTTCCCGTTTCTACCACTGGCCATAGTCTAGGCTGGTGATTAACTGTTCTGTACATGTAGTATATCAAGTACCTAGAGACAACAGATGGAAAAACTGCTGGGACTACCATACACTTGAGTCCCATATCCAGTACATAGTATTATGCAGTAGATGGCAGCCATATCCTTCCTAAACTCTAGGCAAATAGAATCCAACTCTGGGCCTGTATTCATAAAGTGTCTCACAGTAGGAGTGCTGATCTGGGAACAGGTCGCTCTGTCTGTGTAATATTGTTTGTGATCTTAATGGCAAAACTGATCCTAAATCAGCAGCCCTATCCTCATCACCAAGCTTAGTACTCTGGGTCTTGAACATCTCCCTCTGCAACTGGAACCTGGACTTCCTGACAAGCCGCCCCCGGGTGGTGAAGGTAGGCAACATCCCCTTCCCCCCACTGATCTGTTTGGGAAAGGCGTGCCGCTAGCAGGACACCTCGACAACATCCGATGAAATTGCAGAGCGCCAAATTCAAATTAAATTACTACAAATATTTAACATTCATGAAAATACAAGTGTAATACATCAAAATAAAGCTTAACTTGTTGTTAATCCAGCCGCCGTGTCAGATTTCAAAAATACTTTACAGCGAAAGCAAACCATGCGATTATCTGAGGACAGCGCCCTTTCAACCAGGCAGGTGCGACACGAAAGTCAGAAATAGCGATATAAACAATGCCTTACCTTTGATGATCTTCTTCTGTTGGCACTCCAAAAGGTCCCAGTTACATCACAATTGGTCCTTTTGTTCGATGATGTCCTTCTTTATATCCATAAAAACTCAGTTTAGCTGGCGCGCTTCAGTCAATAATCCATCCAGTTTCCTTCCACCAAAATGCATACACAATGAATCCCAAACGTTACCAATAAACTTTTCCAAACAAGTCAAACAACGTTTATAATCAAACCTTAGGTATCCTAATACGCTAACAAACAATAAAATTTAAGACGGAGAATAGTATGTTCATTACCGGAGATAAATAAGAAAGAACACCTCCACGCGTTTCCTCCACGCGCTTGGAAACACTACAGCCAAAATGGGAGCCACCTAGAAAAACTACAATTTCTGGGTCATTTTTCCAAAAACCAGCCTGAAACTCTTTCTAAAGACTGACATCTAGTGGAAGCCCTAGGAACTGCAATTTGGGAGGACTTGGGCTTATAATTATAGTACTAGCCATTGAAAACTGTGGGAAGGTGAATTATTTTGGGGGGAGGTTGTCCTCTGTGTTTCGCCTGCCATATCAGTTCTGTTATGCTCACAGACATAATTTTAACAGTTTTAGAAACTTTATTGTTTTCTATCTAAATCTAACGTGAAAATACTGCCCCCCTGCCCCCTATTCCAAAGAAGTTTTAACTTCACTAGGGTAGGGGGCACTATTTTTACTTCCGGATGAAAAGTGTGCCCAAAGTAAACTGCCTGCTACTCAGGCCCGGAAGCTAGGATATGCATATAATTGGTAGAATTGGATAGAAAACACTCTAAAGTTTCATGCGATAAAAATCCATCCAGGAAGTGGGATTGTTTTATGTTTGTAGTTTTCTATTGAATGCCATTACAGTATCCATTGACTCAAAGGACTCCAATTGCACTTCCTATGGCTTCCACTATATGTCAACAGTCTTTAGAAATTGTTTCAAGCTTGTATTCTGAAAATTAGGGAGTAAGACCACTCTGAATGAGTGGAGACTGCAGTGTCCCAGTGCTATTTCATGCGTGCGACTGAGATTGCGCCTTTCTTGTTTACCGTTTATATTGACGACGTTATTGTCCGGTTGAAATATTATCGATTATTGAGGCTAAAAAACAACCTGAGGATTGATTATAAACATGTTTCTACAAACTTTACGGATACTATTTGGATTTTTAGTCTGCCTGTTGTGACTGCGTTTGAGCCTGTGGATTACTGAACAAAACGCGCGAACAAAACTGAGGTTTTTGGATATAAACAAGGACTTTATCGAACAAAACAAACATTTATTGAGTAAATGGGAGTCTTGTGAGTGCAACCATATGAATATCATCAAAGGTATGTGATTAATTCTATCTCTATTTCTGACACCATGGTTGGATTAACAAGAAGTTAATCTTAAAACCGATGTATAACACTTGTATGTTTTATGAATTTTTATAATGAGTATTTCTGTTTTGGAATTTGGCGCGCTGCAATTTCACTGGATGTTGGCCAGGTGGGACACTAGCGTCCCACGTACCCTAGTGAGGTTAACACAGGGGCCCCACAGAAGTGTGTGCTTAGTCCTCTCATGTATTCCCTGTTCACCCACAACTGGGTAGCAACGCTCGACTCCAATTATAATTTTTTTGACAACATGACAACCATTATTTATTTATTTGACAGCACGACGGTGGTAAGCCTGATCTCCGGTGACGAAGAGTCAGCCTACAGGGAGGAGGTAAGTGACCTGGCAGTGTGATGCAGGAGCAACAACCTCTCCCTCGGGCCTCCCAAGTGGCGCAGTGGTCCAAGGCACTGCATCGCAGTTGCTAGCTGTGCCACTAGAGATCCTGGTTGGAGTCCAGGATCTGTTGCAGCCGGCAGGGGCCCGGGAGACAACTGGGAAGGTGCACAATTGGTCCAGTGTCATCCGGGTTAGGGGAGGGTTTGGCCGGCAGGGATGTTCTTGTCCCATCGTGCTCTAGCGACTCCTGTGGCGGCCCGGTCGCATGCACGCTGACAAGGTCGCCAGGTGTATGGTGCTTCCTCCGACACATTGGTGTGGATGGCTTCCGGGTTAAGCGGGCATTGTGTCAAGAAGCAGTGCAGCTTGGTTGGGTCGTGTTTCGGGGGTCGCATGGCTCTCGACCTTCGCCTCTCCCGAGTCTGTATGGGAGTTGCAGTGATAAGACAAGACTGTAACGACCAATTGGATACCACAAAATGGGGAGAAAAAGAGGTAAAAGAAAGAAAACTCTCCCTCAAAGTCAGCAAGGCCAAGGAGCTGATCGTGGACTATAGGAAACGGGGCGAGCACCCCCCCCCATCCACATCGGCCGGGCGGTAGTGGAGCAGGTAGACAGCTTCAAGTTCGTCGGTGTCTAAATCACTTAAAGGCTTAAAATTGTCCACGCACAGTCATGAAAAAGACGAGACAGTGCTTCTTTCCCATCAGGAGGTTGAAAAGGTTTGACATGGGCTCTCAAATCCTGAAAAGGTTATACAGCTGTACCACTCAGAGCATATTGACTGGCTGCATCACTGTTGGTATGGCAATAGCACCGCCCTCGATCACATGGCGCTACACAGGGTGGTGCGGACAGCCCATTACATCACTGTGGCCGAGCTCCCTGCCATCCAGGACCTCTATATCAGGAGGTGTGAAAAGAAGGCCCAGAAAATCGTCAAAGTCCCCAACCACCCAAGCCATAGTCTATTTTCTCTGTTGCCTTATGGCAAGATGTACCAGTGCATCAAGTCTGATACCAACAGCCTCTTGAACAGCTTCTATCCCCAAACAATACGACTCACAGGGCCATACACACACACTGTCACTCCAACACACACACACAAACACTCCATCATTTGCTCACTCACACATAATATGCACATACATTTATACTGACTCTACACACACACACTCACATGTAAGCTGCTGCTACTCTGTTTATCTAATATTCTGTTGCCTAGTCACCTTACCCCTATACATCAGGGATGCAAACTTCTGAGGGCCCAAAAAGGTGACACTTTTCTTCTTCTTTTTTTTGCACTGAAACGTGCAAAAAAATCCCTGCCAGGGGGAAATGCAGGTTTTAACTAATGAACCAACAAATAATATTATCTACAGTGCCTTGTAAAAGTATTCATCACCCTTGGCATTATCCTATTTTGTTGCATTACAACCTGTAATTTAAACTGATTTATATTTGGATTTCATGTAATGGACATAGAAAATAGTCCAAAATGGTGAAGTGAAGTTTTTTTTTCTTTCCAAAAAATGTAAAATGTAAAAGTGTTGCGTGCATATGTATTTACCCCTTTGCTATGAAGCCCCTAAATAAGATCTGCTGCAACCAATTACCTTCAGAAGTCACAATTAGTCCACCTGTATGCAATCTAAGTGTCACATGATCTGTCACATGAGCTCAGTATATATACACCTTTTCTGAAAGGCCCCAGAGTCTGTAACACCACTAAGCAAGGCGCACCACCAAGCAAGTGGCACCATGAAGACCAAGGAGCTCTCCAAACAGGTCAGGGACAAATATGTGTAGAAGAACAGATCAGGGTTGAGTTTTTATTTTATTACTTTGAACATCCCACAGAGCACCATTAAATCCTTTATTAAAAAATGGAAAGAATATGGCTCCACAACAAACCGGCCAAGAGAGGGCCGTCCACCAAAACCCACGGACCAGGCAAGGAGGGCATTAATCAGAGAGGCAACAAAGAGACCAAAGTTAACCCTGAAGGAGCTGCAAAGCTCCACAGCGGAGATTGGAGTATCTGTCCATTGGACCACTTTAAGCCGTACACTCCACAGAGCTGGACTTTATGGAAGAGTGGACAGAAAAAAAGACATTGCTTAAAGAAAGAAATAAACAAAGACATTTTGTGTTTGCCAAAAGGCATGTGGGAGACTCCCCAAACATATGGAAGAAGGTACTCTGGTCAGATGAGACTAAAATTTAGCTTTTTGGCCATCAAGGAAAACGCTATGTCTGGCACAAACCCAACACCTCTCATCACCCCGAGAACACCATCCCCACAGTGATGTACACCAGCAGAACCCATCCTACTTGGAGGAGCTGGAGCAGTTTTGCCTTGAAGAATGGGCAAAAATCCCAGTGGCTTGATGTGCCAAGTTTATAGAAACATACCCCAAGAGACTTGCAGCTGTAATTGCTGCAAAAGAGGGCTCTACAAAGTATTGAATTATGGGGGGTGAATAGTCTTTTTTTGTTTCACAATAAAAAATAGTTTGCATCTTCAAAGTGGTTGGCATGTTGTTTAAATCAAATGATACAAACCCCCCCAAAGAAACTAAATAGGAAAAATGCAAAGGGGGGTGAATACTTTCGCATGGAACTGTACATGACCAGTCTCTGTGTGTAAAATGAAAAGTGGTTAATGTGAACCTAACTCACAGCTAAAATAATGTAAAGAAAGCAATCCAATGTTATTTGTTGCCTAGACTTCACTACTACAAATGAGAAAGAACAATACACTAATATTGCAGTTAGCCATGATAGCCTTTATAATAGAAAGCTTGTGACCACACACATCTAAATATTACACTTGGGGGAAAAAACATCTTAAAGTAGAAATAGAATGAAACAAACAAGCATTCTATTTTTGATCTATTATAGTGGCCACTATAGACATTGATCAAGTGCACAAAGGCTACATGTGTGCAAAAATAATGTTCACTGAGTAAAAAAATGTAATAATCCCCCCCTCACTCTCACACAAATGTTTCTGTCAAGTTCACACAACAAAGCAATATCTTTGGGCTACACTGCACATCATTACATTGTACACGTTCTGTCTGTGGAAATCTACTCTACAACATGCCAGCAGAGCATGATACCCTTTCTTGCCATAATTGATCTCTTTCAGGCAGAGAGTACACCTGGTATACCCCTTTTTATGCAATGTATTAACAAAGTGAGAAATAGGGAAAGTGTGTGGCGTTCCTTTCACCTCTATAGTTGCATCCAGCCAGGCCCAGCTCAAATCAAATCCAATCTAATTGTATTGTTCACATACACATGGTTAGCAGATGTTAATGCGAGTGTAGCGAAATGCTTGTGCTTCTAGTTCCCGACCGTGCAGTAATATCTAACAAGTAATGTAACAATTTCACAACAACTACCTTATACACACAAGTGGAAAGGAATGAATAAGAATATGGCCGAACGGCATACGCAAGATGCAGTAGATGGTATAGAGTACAGTATATACATATGAGATGAGTAATGTAGGGTATGTAAACATTATATGAAGTGGCATTGTTTAAAGTGACTAGTGATACATTTATTACATCCTATTTTAAATTATTAAAGTGGCTATGTTGGCAGCAGCCACTCAATGTTAGTGATGGCTGTTTAACAGTCTGATGGCCTTGAGATAGAAGTTGTTTTTCAGTCTCTCAGTCCCAGCATTGATGCACCTGTACTGACCTCGCCTTCTGGATGATAGCGGGGTGAACAGGCAGTTGCTCTGGTGGTTGTTGTCCTTTTTGGCCTTCCTGTGAAATCGGGTGCTGTAGGTGTCCTGGAGGGCAGGTAGTTTTCCCCTGGTGATGCGTTGTGCAGACCTCACTACCCTCTGGAGAGGATTACGGTTGTGGGCGGAGCAGTTGCCGTACCAGGCGGTGATACAGCTCTCGATTGTGCATCTGTAAAAGTTTGTGAGTGTTTTTGGTGACAAGACAAATTTCTTCAGCCTCCTGAGGTTGAAGAGGCGCTGCTGCACCTTCTTCACCACGCTGTCTGTGTGGGTGGATTATTTCAGTTTGTCCGTGATGTGTACGCCGAGGAACTTAAAACTTTTCACCTTCTCCACTACTGTCCCGTTGATGTGGATAGGGGGGTGCTCCCTCTGCTGTTTCCTGAAGTCCACGATCATCTCCTTTGTATTTTTGACGTTGAGTGTGAGGTTATTTTCCTGACACCACACTCTGAGGGCCCTCACCTCCTCCCTGTAGGCCGTCTCGTCGTTGTTGGTAATCAAGCCTACCACTGTAGTGTCGTCTGCACCCTTAATGATTAAGTTGGAGGCGTGCATGGCCACGCAGTCATGGGTGAACAGGAAGTACAGGAGAGGGCTGAGAACGCACCCTTGTGGGGCCCCAGTGTTGAGGATCAGCGGGGTGGAGATGTTGTTTCCTACCCTCACCACCTGGGGGTGGCCCGTCACAGTCCAGGACCCAATTGCACAGGGCGGGGTCGAGACCCGGGGTCTCGAGCTTACTGACGAATTTGGAGGGTACTATGGTGTTAAATGCTGAGCTGTAGTCGAACAGCATTTTTACATAGGTATTCCTCTTGTCCAGGTGGGTTAGGGCAGTGTGCAATGTGATTGCGATTGCGTCGTCTGTGGACCTATTGGGGCGTTAAGCAAATTGGAGTGGGTCTATGGTGTCAGGTAGGGTGGAGGTGATATGATCTTTGACTAGTCTCTCAAGGCACTTCATGATGACGGAAGTGAGTGCTATGGGGCAATAGTCGTTCAGCTCAGTTACCTTAGCTTTCTAGGGAACAGGAACAACAGTGGCCCTCTTGGAGCATGTGGGAACAAGCAGACTGGGATAGGCATGCTATAAGGACACGGCTAGTGATGCCATCTGGGCCGGCAGCCTTGCAGGGTTAACACGTGTAAATGTTTTACTCACGTTGGCTGCGGTGAAGGAAAGCCAGCAGGTTTTGGTAGCGGGCTGTGTCAGTGATATTGTATTGCCTCAGCTACACCTGTTTAATAACAAGCAACGCCTCATTTTCACCTAATTCTCTCATTCTGAAAATGAACCACATAAATTACTGTAGAGGAAAAACAGTTTGTTCGTTACCTAACCATAACTCGTAAACATTCCATAGATTGCCAGGGTCCAGTAAGCAACTAACGCGTTATAACTTGAGGAACGGCAAGGAGTCGAGGCGAATTGGTTAGGTTACCAACGTTAGCACATCTGTTGTAACATTAGACTTTATTAGCCAGCCAGTTTTCACACCATAAACTCAATTATTTGATCAATTACGTTGGCCAACGCTCATCATTTCTCTGGCTAGCTAACAGATCATTCGAAACAGCTAGCAAGATACTTAACAACGCGATGATGACCTGGTACACCACACTTTCTCCCTCACCTCAAACTTTCCTATAGCCAGTTGTTGTTTTTTCGGTTAAGGCTAATGAAGTACGCTTCATCACCTTCTCACCCCCGTCTCTGTGGTCAGACTTCTCACCTACCCCTTCGTTATCGTTCAGGGGACGCACTGCTGTAAATGAACTGACAAACTGCCTTTCCCCTCTCCCGCTATATTTCCAGAGCTGACGCTGTAACTCCTGTAGCAAATCGACTGTATTTTCTCTCGTCGGTAGCTGCTCCATTCTGTTGTTATGGGGCGGCAGGGTAGCCTAGTGGTTAGAGCGTTGGACTAGTAACTGGAAGGTTGCAAGTTCAAATCCCCAAGCTGAAAAGGTACAAATCTGTCGTTCTGCCACTGAACAGGCAGCGCACCACCACTGTTCCTAGGCTGTCATTGAAGATAAGAATTTGTTCTTAACTGACTTGCCTAGTTAAATAAAGGTAAATAAATAAACAAGGCTGAGCCTTGAATGCAGCCAGTATTGCTCTGAACTATTGGAACGGACTTTAAATATATATATATATTTCCTGTACATGGTATGCTTACTTGTGTCTTTCATATTTCTCCTGTCGTTTTTTTCTTGTAAAACATGATTATTGTATTGTTGGGTTTTGAGTTTGAAAGGCATTTCGCCGTCCTTGTGCATGTGACATTGAAACTTTAAACTGTTCTGAGACGCTCGATACATATGGCCACAGATCAGTCCTGTTGGAAGGAACTGAACCAATTGTGTTGCATTGCATCCCTCAAATCTAGTTCTGCTAATTGAGCCAATATTTCTTTGCAACTGTAAGTACCTGATGTAGCACGCACCACAACACGTTGTTTCATTTCACCCACAAGGGAAGAACAAACACACATGATAACACATCTGAGAGGTGTGAAGACTTGACTGAGGCTCCATTGCCACCTGCTACCTTGGCACAGTCACACAGTGTGCTTCAGTGTCCTCGTCTATGATTGGTTGAGATTAAGGAACATAGTGTCAACGCCTGCCAATGTCTGTCCTCGACTGGCACCTTCTGGTACACATTCAAATGGGATTACATTTACAATTAAACATGACCATTTCTCACATTAATAAACAAGTTTATTAATTCTTGCCATTATTTTTTGTTTGTTTTTCAATAACATGACATTAAATACAGAAGGCACTTACAAAAAAACAGTTCAATTATAGACGTGTTATTATATAAACATTAACTTATCAATGACTTTTTTTTAAACGTACAGATTGATGAAGGACCAGAGATGACGGCACCCTTTGCCTATTTACAGTACATCTCATATAAGTGGTAAAATCTACCTCGCAATACAGTAAAAACAGTATTCATCATTATCATCGTTAGAATTGTTAATGCCCCTATTATGCTTTTACATGTATAACTTAATCTAAAAAACTTAAAATATAGAAAGCATAAAACAAGTTGTTTATTTTTTATCACTAGTCAGTGGTTCATTTGTCATTTTTACATGTTAGGCTTTATGGTTTCTTTGTGCAAGTCCTGGTACATCTCTGTAAGACGAGTGGCCTCTCTCTGTCCCGACAGCAATGCACCATGGGTAGTGGAATAGTATTTCCGGTGGGTGGCTTCCCCAGCGAATAACACCTGTAGAGGCTGAGAGGGTAAAGAGGAGAGGAAGGGTGAGGAGAGAGGTTGGAAAAAAGGAGAGGATAGAGAAGAGATATGATATACAGAAGAATAGAATAGAGAAGGAGATAGGTGGATAGAGGAGAGGGCAGAGATAGAGATGAGGAGAGAGGTTGGAAAAAAGGAGAGGATAGAGAAGAGATATGATATACAGAAGAATAGAATAGAGAAGGAGATAGGTGGATAGAGGAGAGGGCAGAGATAGAGATGAGGAGTGGCGAGAGAAAAAAAGACAAGATCTAAACAAACCAGTGAATGTCGGCATGACCCAACATATGGCATTACTGCCTCCGAGCCATGGCCTGCATCCCAAATGGCCCCCTATACTCTACATAGCACACTGCCTTTGGCTAGAGCTCTATGGTCCCTGGGCAAAATTAGAGCACTATATAGGGAATAGTGAACCATTTAGACGCAGCCACGGGGAGCTATTTTAGGCTCTAGACAGAGTGTATCTGTCTATATGTAATAAGGCTGCTTGTGACGATCTGTCGCTCTTTTGACGGTAGGGTGGATTTCTCAAAGGTCACACTGCTCATTTAGCAGTCTTTAAGTGGCCACACACACAGTACACACGCGCACACACACTAAGATAAGGACATATGCATCAAGTTTCAGGGGCTACACTGCTGGCCAAGACCCATGATTCATAATCGATCCAACACGGACTGTCATGTCCCTTGCTGCCTTATTTGGTGACATAGTGATGACACAGGCAATTTGACAACATGCTACGAGTTCCTCTGGTGGCTGTAAACAAGCGTCACGCCTCCAAAGACCAATGAAAGTTTTAAAACGTCTTGCTACGGTGTGCCCTAATTAACCCGACTCAGCTGATATACACTATATCCAGTCTGGGTTCAAATACATACATATTTAACTATGTGTTATTTAAAATACTTATTATCTGTTAGAGTATTTTCAAATAATGTGGCCAAATCAACTTCTTCTATTTGAAGTATTTTTAAGTATTTTCAAACGACTTCCTATAAAATATACAAAACCATTTTCAAATAGCCCTAGGACCAAACAGACCTGGGTTAAAATGCATGGAGTATTTAAAATTGAAAGAAACGTCCTCTCAATATCAACTGTGTTTATTTGCAGCAAACTTAACATGTGTAAATATTTGTATGAACATCACAAGATTCAACAACTGAGACGTCAACTGAACAAGTTCCACAGACATGTGACTAACAGAAAGGGAATAATGTGTCCCTGAACAAGGGGGGTCAAAATCAAAAGTAACAGTCAATGCAGCTGGTGGCCACACCAGATACTAAGTACTGCAGTGCGTCTCCTCCTCATGGACTGCACCAGATTTGCCAGTTCTTGCTGTGAGATGTTACCCCACTCTTCCACCAAGGCACCTGCAAGTTCCCGGACATTTCTGGAGGGGGGTGGTCCTAGCCCTCACCCTCCGATCCAACAGGTCCCAGACATGCTCAATGGGCTTGAGATCTGGGCTCTTCGCTGGCCATGGCAGAACACTGACATTCCTGTCTTGCAGGAAGTCACGCACAGAATGAGCAGTATGGCTGGTGGCATTGTCCTGCTGGAGGGTCATGTCAGGATGAGCCTGCAGGAAGGGTACCACATGAGGGAGGAGGATGTCTTCCCTGTAACGCACAGCGTTGAGATTGCCTGCAATGACAACAAGCTCAGTCCGATGGTGCTGTGACACACCGCCCTAGACCATGACGCGCCCTCCAAATCAATGTACATGCCTCGGTGTAACGCTCATTCCTTCGACGATAAATGCAAATCCGGCCATCACCCCTGGTGGGACAAAACCACAACTCATCAGTGAAGACCACTTTTTGCCAGTCCTGTCTGTTCCAGTGACGGTGGGTTTGTGCCCATAGGCGACGTTGTTGCCAGTGATGTCTGGTGAGGACCTGCTTTACAACAGGCCTACAAGCCCTCAGTCCAGCATCTCTCAGCCTATTGCGAATAGTCAGCACCGATGGAGGGATTGTGCGTTCCTGGTGTAACTCTGGCAGTTGTTGTTGCCATCCTGTACCTGTCCCGCAGGTGTGATGGTCGGATGTACTGATCCCGTGCAGGTGTTGTCACACGTGGTCTGCCACTGCGAGGACGATCAGCTGTCCGTCCTGCCTCCCTGTAGCGCTGTCTTAGGCATCTCACAGTACGGGCATTGCAATTTATTGCCCTGGCCAGATGGTCAGTCCTTATGCCTCCTTGCAGCATGACTAAGGCACGTTCACACAGATGAGCAGGGACCCTGGGCATCTTTATTCTGGTGTTTTTCAGAGTCAGTAGAAAGGCCTCTTTAGTGTCCTAAGTTTTCATAACAGTGACCTTAATTGCCTTCCGTCTGTAAGCTGTTGGTGTCAGAACGACCACCCACAAGTGCATGTTCATTAATTGTTTATGGGTCATTGAACAAGCATAGGAAACCGTGTTTAAACCCTTTACAATTAAGTTATTTGGATTTTTACAAATCATCTTTGAAAGACAGGGTCCTGAAAAAGGGACATTTCTTTTTTTTGCAGAGTTTAGTATTTTCAAATACAAGCCAATACTTTCCAAGTGTACTTCCAGATGCATTCCAAAATACTTACTTTGAAATGTCTTGAAAAATAAATGTAAATACCCTAAATAGTATTTGAACCCAAGTCTGCATCCAGATCCAGATGCGGTTCTTACCGGAGCCTTGGTGCTCTTGTTGTAAGGCAAGGGCATGGCTAGCTTCTCCACGTCACCCCCACTGGAGCCCACCCGGGTGAAGGAGTAGGAGCCCCGGATGTAAGGGTTACTGCCCCACGACGAGCGCAGGATCCGCCTCGGCTTCGGAATGTTGGGGTTCCCTGAAGGAGGGAGAGAAAGGAACGGTGAGGTGGATGGTGAGGACGGTCAGTCCAATATAAACCCTTTGGATGGACACGGAAACATCAAGATTCTCTCTCTCACACACACACACACACACACACACACACACACCCTCTCTTACAACTCTTCCGCAGGTGGAAATAAGCCATTGAAAACTTCCTAAGGTAATGGCAATGCATGGTGAGTGATCCTCTACCAATCTCCCATAGGTGATCCTCCAACACATCCAATCCAACCTCCTGTATCGGTAATAAGCTACGGTCCCTCTCAGAGGCCATACACACTCACACACTCTAGTCTGTCTGTGATGAATGTGCTTCGTAGGGGGATTAAACCGCACTGACCTACATCAGGGGAGTGTGTCAGTGTGTGGGTAAATGAGTTGCCGTGAGTGTGTCCTTCCTATGGAAGTAAACAAAGTGAGTTTTGCTCAGAGCGGAAGGCAGGGTTTAGGGTTTACTGTGTCCGTTGGCTTGGCTGCATAGGGAGGAGTAACTGCAGTGAGGTGTGTATGTGTTTGTGTGTGTCCAGGAAAGCCTCTGACGTCATCATTAAGTGATGGTAACAGGGTCGGAGACATATGCTAAGCTTAGACCTGACTCTAATATGACCTATTTGTCAGCTAACTGGCTTGACCAGAGGATAACTTAGTCCTTGAAGGAGGACAATTGTCACTTACTGTCTGCCGTAATACCGAGCTTTGTCCACCCATGAGATGGGATGCATCCCAAATGGCAACCTATTCCCTAGTGCATAACTTTTGAGCAAGGCCCATCAGACTCTGGTCAAAAGTAGTGGACTCTGTATTTTGTGTTCATTCCACAGACATATACACACACACACACCTTTATCTAAACTATTTAAACCAGGACAGCGTTCTGATATCTCTTAACCTATTTTCTCTGTCAATATGAAACAGACTGAAGCTATACAGAGCCACATGCAGAGGGCTCATCTCTATCAATGGTCATTATTTTCTTCCCGGTGTAGGGCATCCCAAGAACGACTGTGTGTGTGTGTGTGTGTCTTGTCTACACTATCATTTACAGTGTTTTCCAGGGAGCAGAAACTTAATATGGCCTTAACGTAAGAGAGCAATGATTCCCGTCTCATGTAGAGACCCGTCGAATCGAACAATTGATTTTCTGTCAGGTTTTCTTTAAAAAAGGCTGGTTAGTCTCGACGAAAGTTACAGCCAATTTCAATTTGCTGTGTTTCTTTTTGTCATCATTACTCTTAAAAGGGGGCTGCTCATGGGTGAAAGACAGAAATGAACAACTTGATAAAGTCGAGCAGCTATGGCATTGACTCACTCATCTCTTCTGTGAGAATACTGGGTCATTCATAAAGTATGTCTGGGATGCAGACACACAGGCAACTCCTCTACCAACTTGTGTAGGATCAGCATTTCTTCATCCGATCCTTATTCCACCTATAAAGAGCACAGTGACTAAAACTGACCCTGGACCAGTTGTATTCAACACCTTCACTCTGCCAGACATCTATGTGACTGATTCAGCATCAGCCCCCAAAAGCCCCTTCTGGGAAAGGACATAACTCAAGGCTCGGGAATGATGTCACATGATGATGTCATTTCCTGTATCTAATGTGTACCTAGAGGCCCACTAAGGCTGAATAAGTGGAATTGCTCCCGTGACTCACTAGGAGTACAGTAGTGATGCACCCATTCAGCCCTCAAGGTCACAGTGTGCTCGTAACAGTGCGTGATGTGTGTGAGAGTATTCCTGCCCTATACTGATGAGTTGAAGCACAGAGCTTGATTCATACTCAGTGAGGGAATGCTGATGATGGCCTATCTCAGTGAGTTATTTAGGTCAGTGGTCCCTCACTCCATCAAGAACATATGATTTGATTCATCAACAAGGCCTTTAAGTACCTGAAATGTAGTGTTAGTGCAAGACGTGTACAAAAGCTGCGGGTTCGATTCAGAAAACTCTGATTGTTACTGCATATCACACACACACACACACACACACACACACACACACACACACACGTCAACTGACCTATGTCAACGTCACAATGACAAACACACAGACATGCACACTGACCTGTGAAGCGTCGCAGCAGCTTGGTGCAGGTCTCAGCCACCGTCTCGTCATCGCAGCGCTCCATGAGCAGTGCCTCCTGGCCACAGATCCAGCCACTCAGCATGTGGCCGTAGCGCTCGGGCGGGTACAGCACGTCAAATGAGCAGATCTTACGGTACCACAGCTCCTCGGGGTAGACCGGCTGCTCCAGCTGCGCCTCATCCTCCCACACAAACTGGATGCTGTTGCACTCGGGGCTCCAGAAGGGATCGGCGAACTCCAGGAAAATCTTGTCAGTGGTGCTGATGCCGAGCTTCTCGATGGCGAGGACTTTGTCCTCGGGCAGCGAGGGTGAGAAGAGCGCCTCATGGCGGTTCTTGAGGACGCCGAGAGAGGCGGTTACGATCACGTGGTCGGCGGGGAGCGACTCGAAGTCCTCGCACTCTACGCTGATGGGGTACGCGTGACCCGGATTGGGGTTGGGCTCACCATGGCAACGTCGGTCGTCGTTATGGTCATCGTGCCGATTGTTGTCGCCATGGGCGATCTCCTCCTGTCGCTGGGTGGAGTAGTTCCAGTGGACACAGCGGACGGGTTTCCCCAGGCGCATCACGCGGGACGGAATGTCCTGCGCCAAGAGGTCCACGATCTTCATGAAGCCTCCCGGGATGACGTGGTGGGCCCCGGGGATCTCCGTCCACTCGCCGAACTCACTCAGCGAGACCTCATCCATGCTGGGGGACGAGCTCTCACAACTCTCCACCTTGGGAACGACACACATACAAACAAACACAGTCAGTTTGACTCAGATCAAGTTGAGCTCCTTTATCAGCTGCTCTCACAACTCTCCACCTCTTTCCATCAAATCAATCAGTGAATCAGTCAAATGTATTTGAGCTCTTTAATATCCAAGCCTAGAAGCCCAGAGAGCAAGCAGCAGAACAGTTGAAAAACTCATTGGATGGAAGAAACCTAAAAAGAGGAACCAGACACTGGCTTTACCGTATAGACATACAGACAAATTAGTCGGTTCAATTCTGGTCAAATATATATCCTCCATCTTGGTGTATCTACTTAGTTTCAAATATATACACTGCTCAAAAAAATAAAGGGAACACTTAAACAACACAATGTAACTCCAAGTCAATCACACTTCTGTGAAATCAAACTCTCCACTTAGGAAGCAACACTGATTGACAAATTTCACATGCTGTTGTGCAAATGGAATAGACAACAGGTGGAAATTATAGGCAATTAGCAAGACACCCCCAATAAAGGAGTGGTTCTGCAGGTGATAACCAGACCACTTCTCCGTTCCTATGCTTCCTGGCTGATGTTTTTGTCCCTTTTGAATGCTGGTGGTGCTTTCACTCTAGTGGTAGCATGAGACGGCGTCTACAACCCACACAAGTGGCTCAGGTAGTGCAGCTCATCCAGGATGGCACATCCATGCGAGCTGTGGCAAGAAGGTTTGCTGTGTCTGTCAGCGTAGTGTCCAGAGCATGGAGGCTCTACCAGGAGACAGGCCAGTACATCAGGAGACGTGGAGGAGGCCGTAGGAGGGCAACAACCCAGCAGCTGGACCGCTACCTCCACCTTTGTGCAAGGAGGAGCAGGGGGAGCACTGCCAGAGCCCTGCAAAATGACCTCCAGCAGGCCACAAATGTGCATGTGTCTGCTCAAATGGTCAGAAACAGACTCCGTGAGGGTGGTATGAGGGCCCGACGTCCACAGGTGGGGGTTGTGCTTACAGCCCAACACCATGCAGGACGTTTGGCATTAGCCAGAGAACACCAAGATTGGCAAATTCGCCACTGGTGCCCTGTGCTCTTCATAGATGAAAGCAGGTTCACACTGAGCACATGTGACAGACGTGACATTCTGGAGACGCCGTGGAGAACGTTCTGCTGCCTGCAACATCCTCCAGCATGACCGGTTTGGCGGTGGGTCAGTCATGGGGTGGGGTGGCATTTCTTTGGGGGGGCCGCACAGCCCTCCATGTGCTCGCCAGAGGTAACCTGACTGCCATTAGGTACCGAGATGAGATCCTCAGACCCCTTGTGAGACCATATGCTGGTGCGGTTGGCCCTGGGTTCCTCCTAATGCAAGACAATGCTAGACTTCATGTGGCTGGAGTGTGTCAGCAGTTCCTGCAAGAGGAAGGCATTGATGCTATGGACTGGCCCTCCCGTTCCCCAGACCTGAATCCAATTGAGCACATCTGGGACATCATGTCTCGCTCCATCCACCAACGCCACGTTGCACCACAGACTGTCCAGGAGTTGGCGGATGCTTTAGTCCAGGTCTGGGAGGAGATCCCTCAGGAGACCATCCGCCACCTCATCAGGAGCATGCCCAGGCATTGTAGGGAGGTCATACAGGCACGTGGAGGCCACACACACTACTGAGCCTCATTTTGACTTGTTTTAAGGACATTACATCAAAGTTGGATCAGCCTGTAGTGTGGTTTCCAGACCTCCATGGGTTGATAAATTTGATTTCCATTGATAATTTTTGTGTGATTTTCTTGTCAGCACATTCAACTATGTATAGAAAAAAGTATTTAATAAGAATATTTCAGTCATTCAGATCTAGGATGTGTTATTTTAGAGTTCCCTTTATTTTTTTAAGCAGTGTATTTTTTTCTTTTACCCTTTGATTGGCTAAAACTCCTTATTGAATTGAGGCCAAATTAACCCCCTCTATCAAAGTGCTACTTAGTCCAAGTTGAATGACCTATTTATTGGCCATTATGTATTAAACTCTCGTTGGGATATCGTTTTATGGCTCAAGTCTATGAACCCAATAGCTTGTTTACCGAACTAGAGCGACAGTAAGGATGTCATCTGCATCGGTGGCTCTGTAGCCTCAACAATAGAGCCTAACGTTTCCCGGAGGAAAGGTTTTAATCATGGCCTTGGCTGCCACTAAAGGAAACTTTTGACATCAGGGGATGCATCTTAAGTGGCACATTATTCCCTAGATTAGTACATAGAGTTTTGGTCAATGGTAGTGCACTACATTGGTAATATGGTGCCATTTGGGATATAGCCCTAGTAATTGAGTATCGGCGGACCAGGAAATTAATTGAATAAATATACAAACATAATAAGGCTTGCAATAGCTACATTTCCTGAGGTAAATTGTTGGATGCCCTGCCGTACCACAGTTGGCTCTAGGTGTAATAAAAAGGGCGTCCATTTTGTTGTCCACTGTGTTTCTATTTCATTAGCAAACTGACCTTTAAGTGATCAACACTAATTTGAATCCAATGGGTCATTGGGTATAATTACAAGGAGCAAGGATCACCGACGGAGCAATAACATTAACAAGCTAATTAAGCTATTGCTAGCATAAACAAGATAATGTACCTATAGCTAACAGCAATGCCAACATTAGCACCTGGGGATGTAAGTCAGAGTTTTACACTTGATTTCCTGACCTGCTTGTTCAGTTGAGTTCTAAAACATGCCGTAAACTCTTATATTGTGTGAGACTAAACATAGCAGGAGCCTTACATGTGCTACTTCAGCCATTGATCAGAGTATAAAGAACTGTTTTGAATCAGAACTGTGAGAGAGGCCATAGAGGTGCACCAATTCTCAGCAGAGATGAGTGATTCAGAATACAGCACTGTAGATTTAATATGGGAAAAAAAGAAAGTCATGCCTTCCGTGACGATTTTTACAACTGTTTTTCTTGCAACACAGAGCAAACCTACATACCGAGAAGGAAACCATCATTTTCTCGAATTTATTGGATGTGCATGTTTGTCTAGGCTTACCACTGCATTCCAACCATAAACCAGAGCTCTAGCATCTTTTATTGTCTCTTAGAAGGACCCCCCCCCCTTCACACAGACACACACCCCCATCCCTACCCACCCTCCACAAACACACACCTTGAGGTACTGCTGGAGCATGGACAGCTTGAGTCTCTTGGTGCTCTCAGAGTCGTCGGGGTCCAGCATGATCTTCTTGCGCACCACGTCCCTCGTGAACACCCCAACGCTGTTCTGGCTTTCAGCACACACAGGCTTCCCACTCTGGAAAAACTCCTGAGTCAGCTCGTACACCTAGGGAGGAGAGGGGGGAGAAGAGGAGAGGGGTAGAGGGGATGGCAAGAGGGGAGAGAAATGTGAGTTTGATGGTCATGGTATAAGCAGTAATGAATGTGCTGAGGGACTGCATCCCAAATGGCACCCTATTCCCTTTATAGGGCACTACTTTTGACCATGGCAAATAGGGTTCTTGTCAAAAGGGTTTGTTGCCAGGGTTTGTCTGGGTGCCAGTCTGTTTTCATTCTGGTTCTACACTGGACACCCCAGAGTTTCATAGACAGGCAGTATTTTGTTACTACCTTATCCAACAGCCAAGCAATCCAAAATAGCATAGAGTGTTCCTGCTACTGTGGCTATAACGGAGTCTGAACATTCAGAATCTACTGGGGTGCTTCTAAAACTTTAAAAGGGGCAATCTGTAAGGTGATCTCTTTGTGATCACGTTGTTTGAATGCCAAATTTGCCCTTTAAAGGGTGCAGCAAGGAGAGAATGTATAACATCATTTAACACCTTGGCATGGCTACATGGGAGGGTGGGCCATAGTACATTATTCAACAACAGATCGTTTTTTAATTTATCAACACTTTCTTCCGAGGTCCGTGACTTCTACAGTACAGGATATATAGCAACATGCATGACAGAACTTCTTTATCCAAAGCACACACCTCTTTTAGAAGGAACTGCCCACTCATTGCACAATAGGGGGAGCATCATTGTGTAGGAGGTCACACAGTGAAGGGGGTAGCACTATATCCATTGGTATTTACATGGAATTGACTAGGAAATTATGTTTTTTTTAATGAATACCTTCTGGTACTTAGTTCCAACAATTCAACACAATTGGCAATGACCTGGTACCAATTGGTGCCTGTTTTAAAAACAAACAAGTCATTTATAGATTATTACCGTGCACCATTTCACATGTAATTTCTCAGTAAATACCTGGGATGATACCAAATGGCAGCCTATTCCATATTTAGTGCACTACTTTTGACCCATAGGGCTCTGGTCAAAAGCTGTGCAGTATAGGCAATATGGTGCCATTTGGGATGCAGCCCTAACCATTTCTGTTCCGTAAAATAAAGTGCAACCGTGAAGGTGTCTTATTTAAATAAGTTAAACAGTGAGCTGAAAAGAGGCAGGAGGGAACTGGAGCTGAGCTGAGCTGTCAGTCAGTCACGAGACTGGTGATCGCCCAGGGGCCATTCCTAGGGAGTGCCGGGTTACAACAGGTAGACACCACTGGCACTGGGAAATAAGATCTATGGTAGGCTACCGCAAAGTAGCCGAAAGGCGTCCGCCTATTCAATAGCCTGTGGGTATTCTGCCCATGTATGAGGGTGATGGGGGTAGGCTACCACAGAATATCTTTGGTTGATACAGCACCAAAACCTGTGTGGCATGAGTGATACCATGTCTTGAAGCCAAAGGCAGCCACCTATTCCGTAGCCTGTGCGGGTGATGTGATTCTGCCAAGTTATGAGTGTGTTGTAACCACATATTATTATTGTGTGCAATAATAATCATTAAAAAATGGTGTTTTTCAAGGATGCTTTTCAAGGACCCAAAGTCACGGTTGATACAGTACTGTCACGGATACCCCCCCGGTATTGCTGCTCATTCCGTTCACCAGCTCAGGAGGTCTACGTCGCGGCCTTCTAGGCGTCACCGAACTGGATCATTACCACCAAACCCGGACTGTCTTGTCTCATTACGCACACCTGGTTCCCATTCCCCCTGATTAGTATGTGTATATATGTGCCCTGTTCCCCATTGTCCTTGTCAATCATTGTCCTAGGTCCGTTGGTCTTGTGAGCACCTATGCTCGTTTTTTTAATGATTATTTAGAAGTTTACACCTCCCTCTTTTGTTTTGGGTAGAGAATTCAAAAACCCTATTACTTATTCATGCACATGTCTCCCCTCCTTATGCAACGTGATAAGAATAACTACATATGTCATGTTTAAATGTTAAAAGTTTAAATAACATTGGGATACTTAACTTTAACTATGAAACAGAAAGCATGTGTTGGAACGTGGTAACAGCTTCTTTTTATGACAACAAAAACAAAAAATTTAGCAGACTCTCGTGTCCAGAGCAATTAGGGTTATGTGTCATGCTCGAGGGCACAGACAGATTTTTCACATCAGGGATTCGAAGGGACCACATCAGGGACCTCTCAGTTACTGGCCCAACCTATTAACCGCTAGGCTCCCTGCCACCCTTTACACTTAGATAGTGGCTATCTAGAACCTAAAAGGATTTTTCACCTGTCCCCATATGATAACCCTTTGAAGAACCCTTTTTGGTTCCAGGTAGAACCCTTTTGGGTTCCAACCGTTTCCACAGAGGAAAAGGGTTGCCCGTAGAACCAAAAAGGGTGCTCTTATGGGGACAGCTGAAGAACTCTTTTGGAACCTTTTTTTCTAAGAGTGTAGCCTAAACATCCTTATAAGCGCCAAGTGTGCTTGATAAATAGTGAAAATCAGCACAAAAGCAATAAATGGCATTATAATGAGTAAGCGCTGATATGACAATAGTCAAAAATAGTCAATTATTGTCAGGTCTTGCTTACATGGTGTGTGTCTTAACGCAATCGTAATCTTAACGCAATCAGTTGGAGCATGTCCATGTCACATAAACAACAAAGCTGGTGAGCGCGTTACTGGTGTTGTTTTTTGCTTGAGGGCCTGCTCTCTCAGTGATTACATTTTGTGCTGATAATAGTCCCGTAGCACTATCACCGGCTTGTTCTATCCAAACCGTGCTGTCCCTTCCTCTCTCCGGTCTCACCGCTTCATTTGGTGGTGGCTCGGACACCTGCTCAGTGCGCACCGTTCAAGCTTTTTTGTGCTTAGGCAACTCAGATGGTGGAAAGAAATGAATCATGACATCTCTGATGATTATTCTTCTGATTCTGAGCCTCAGCCTGAACATACTGTACACCACCGAGGCCTAAGCACAAAAAAAACTAGAAAGGTTAGTACTGAGCAGGTGTCCGAGCAACCACCAAATGAAACAGTGTGGATATATAGAAACAAAGTGGCGGCAACAGCGCCTCGCTTCTAGTCCTTAGGAAACTTCGCAGCATATTGCTTTTTTATGTATTATTTCTTACATTGTTTGCCCAGAAAATCTTAAGTGTTATTGAACAATTGCATATCAGAGCAGCGTCAACTTACCAGCACTTCGACCAGGAATATGACTTTCCCGAAGTTAATCCTTTGTCCGAACTACCCAAGGCATTTGACCTAATTCCAGAGGCTGACCCAAAACAATGCCGCCAGAGAAGAGGTAGACGGAGCGGTCTTCTGGTCAAACTTCGAAGACGCGCAGACCATCCACCGCTTCAGAGTATATTACTCACTAATGTCCAGTCTCTAGATAACAAGGTAGATGAAATTAGGGCAAGGGTTGCTATCCAGAGAGACATCAGGTATTGTACCATATTCTCTCGTGATATGCTGTCGGAGTCGATACAGCCACCAGGATTCTTTGTACGTCGCGCCAACAGGAATAAACATCTCAGGGAAGAAGGGCGGGGTTGTATGTTTCATGATTTACGACTCATGGTGTAATTTTTTTATTTAACTAGGCAAGTCAGTTAAGAACAAATTCTTATTGACAAAGACGGCCTACCCCGGCCAAACGCGGACGACGCTGGGCCAATTGTGCTCCGCCCTATGGGACTCCCAATCACAGCCGGATGTGACTCAGCCTGGAATCAAACCAGGGACTGTAGCGATGCCTCTTACACTGAGATGCAGTGCCTTAGACCGCTGCACCACTCCGGAGCCCCCTAAACATACAGGAATTCAAGTCCTTTTGTTCACCTGACCTAGAATTCATCAATCAAATGCCGACCATATTATCTCCCAAGAGAATACTCCTCGGTTATTGTGACAGCCGTGTATATCCCCCCTCAAGCCGATACTACGACGGCCCTCACGGAACTTCTCTGGACTTTATGCAAACTGGAAACCATATATCCCGAAGCTGCATTTATTGTAGCTGGGGATTGTAACAAAGCAAATTTGAGAACAAGGCTACTAAATTGTATCAGCTTATTGACTGTAGTACGCGTGCTGGCAAAACTATGGATTACTGCTACTCTAACTTCAGCAATGCATACAAGGCCCTCCCCATGCCCTCCTTTTGGCAAATCTGACCACGACTCCATTTTGCTCCTCCCTTCCTATAGACAGAAACTCAAACAGGATGTACCCGTGTTAACTTCTTGGATATAGGGGGCGCTATTTTAATTTTTGGATGAAAAACGTTCCCGTTTTAAACAAGATATTTTGTCACGAAAAGATGCTCGACTATGCATATAATTGACAGCTTTGGAAAGAAAACACTCTGACGTTTCCAAAACTGCAAAGATATTGTCTGTGAGTGCCACAGAACTGATGTTACAGGCGAAACCCTGATAAAAATCCAATCAGGAAGTGCCGCATTTTTTGAAACCGCCTCATGCCAATGACTCCTTATATGGCTGTGAAGGAGCTAGGAGTCAGCTTACGTTTTCCACGTTTTCCCCAAGGTGTCTGCAGCATTGTGACGTCTTTTTAGGCATTTCCATTGGAGAATGGCTGTAAGAGACCATATAGGGCGAGTGGACGCATGGTGTCTCCGGGAGAAAACCTTGCGTAAAATACTGATGTAGCCATTTTTCCAATTGTTTCTTATGAGAAACCAACTGCTTCCACGGATATATTATCGAATACATATGTTAAAAACACCTTGAGGATGTATCCTAAACAATGTTTGCCGTGTTTGTCGATATTATGGAGCAAATTTTAGTAGTTTAAGTATTTTATAGTTTAAGTATTTTCGGTCGATTTCTCAGCCAAGCAGGATGAACAAACGTGATGTTTTTCGCCTACAAAAATATTCTTTTTGGAAAAAAGGAATATTTGCTATCTAACTGGGAGTCTCCTGAGTGAAAGCATCTGAAGTTCTTCAAAGGAAAATGATTTAATTTGGTTGCTTTTCTTATTTTTGTGAAAATGTTGCCTGCTGCCAGCACAGCCTAGCATAGCATTATGCCATGCTAAACTTACACAAATGCTTGTCTAGAACTATTCAACACTGGTCTGACCAATCGGAATCCACACTTCAAGATTGTTTTGATCACGCGGACTTGGACATGTTCCGGGTAGCCTTAAAGAATAATATTGACATATACGCTGATTCAGTGAGTGAGTTTATAAGGAAGTGCATAGGAGATGTTGTACCGACTGTGACTATTAAAACCTACCCTAACCAGAAACTGTGGATAGTTTGCGCAAAACTGAAAGCACGAACCACCGCATTTAACCATGGAAAAGTGACTGGGATTATGATAATCAAGGACAACAACCACCCGAGCCAATGCCTGTTCACCCCGCTATCATCCAGAAGACGAGATCAGTACAGGTGCATCAAAACTGGGACCGAAAGAATGAAAAACAGCTTCTATCTCAAGGCCATCAGACTGTTAAACATCCATCACTAACACAGAGAGGCTGCTGCCTACAGACAGACTTGAAATCATTGGCTACTTTAATAAATAGATCACTAGTCACTTTAATAATGCCACTTTAATGTAATAATGTTTACATATCTTGCATTACTCATGTATTTTATACCATATATTGCATCTTGCCTATGCCGCTCTGTCATTGCTCATCCATATATGTATTCCTTTACTTACAGTAAAGATTCGTAATGTTTTTGTGTGATTAGGTAGTATTAGGTAGTTTGTGTGTATTACGTAGTTGTGGAATTGTTAGATTACATGTTAGATATTGCTGCACTGTCGGAACTAGAAGCACAAGCATTTCGCTATACTCGCAATAACATCTGCTAACCATGTGTATGTGACCAATACAATTTGATTTGATTTAGACTTATATAGGAAAAGGCAAGGACAGAGGGGGGCATGACTTTAAAAATGTCAGAGTAATATATATATATTTTTGTTTTATTCAAGAGCAGTTCAAATGACTGTTTTAGCTGTCCCAGAGTGAAGTTCATTCTTTTCCCATGGAATCAGGCTCCAGGCTCCTGTTCATTAGGCACCAAAACGGAAGAAAACAGACTGAAACGGGGAGGGACTACCCGACAAGTGCATTTTTAAATTCCTTTGCAAAACTTGAAAACCTTTTCTGTTGCATGCCCTACTGACCCCGACCCAGGATTCAGCACACCTTTGTTGACAATATAAAACAGCCTCCGGTTGAAATGGGATCCTCAAGAAACACATTTTCAAAGACTAAATAAAACGTACAGCTATTTCTTGTCCGTTGCCTCACAATCACGAAACACTAGACCTAAACCAACAGGATGTCTACGTACCTCACATCGTCATGCGAAACAAGTCAGCCTTGTTATGCCAATCCTACAGCTTAGTTAATTATGCTGATTTCCAGGTGGATTAGGGCAGTTGTAATGATACATGGTGGGGATAAACGTTTCCTGCTACTGTAAGAATGCACGTTGGGGGGGGGGTTTAGCCTAATGCATGCTGTGTCGATGCTGCTGCAGCACAGAGGTATGCAGACTGACACGCAAGCAATCAGGAGAAAAGCATGGATCACACTGTATGTTACAGCTCCCTAATTATTACCAACGATGGTTTTAGTATGAAGATATGTAGAAACGGCTTCCAGTAGGACTCCTCAATCGCGCTTGTAGGCGATGCCTTGGAGACGTTGGCTAGCTAAGCTCGTCTCACGCCGAACTGTGCATGCGCAGGCCGTCTAAATCAAAAGGCACTCACCATGTTGTAGTCATAACAAGTTCAGTTACTTATCGGCTCGAATTGAAGACGTGCTTTTAGATTTCAAGAAAATCAACAGCTGAAAAGGAAGAATTTTCCCACTTCTCTCATTACCTTCTCAAATTAACTTCTCGGAAGTTTCGCAATGTTGCGCCTCTGGGTTTGGAAACTCTGCGTTATTGCCGTGTTTTATTCCTGTTCGTACAGTGTGTTGTTAAAGGAACGGGTGCTGCTGTGGAGAATGCTGTGTGAAGGTGAATAGAGAAAGTGCTTCTGTGTTCAAGTGCCTTGAAATGGTTCCAGTTCCGTAAGCGTTCCCGAACATCCGACGTCACCACAAGCTTGATACACCGCTTTCTGGCCCACCCAATGTGAATCCTTTAAAAACTGACTGGCATGTGTTCTTTATTGGCAACTTCGCTGCTTGCAACACTTATGGAACGGAACTATTGCGAGATTTACTCAGGAACACAGACAAAGGGAAGTGTGTCGAAAGCGTCCCCCTTTGCTCTGCACCGTGTCTAATTGCACAGATCTGAATGGTAGTGGGGGGGAAGCCAATGGTGTGTGACTAACACAACGCTCTGAGGTAGCTGAACAGGGAATGACACGCTTCACTGGATCACGTTGAGTTTCCCTGCACACCTGTATTATACACACGCACCTGTATTGAACACCCACACACACCTGTATTATACACCCACACACACACACCTGTATTGAACACACACACACCTGTATTATACACCCACACACACACACACACACCTGTATTATACACACACACACACACACACACACACCTGTATTATACACACACACACACCTGTATTATACACACACACACACACACACACACACACACCTGTATTATACACACACACACACCTGTATTATACACACACACACACACACCTGTATTATACACACACACGCACCTGTATTATACACACACACACACACACACACACACACCTGTATTATACACACACACACACACCTGTATTATACACACGCAGCTGTATTATACACGCACACACCTGTATTATACACACACGCACCTGTATTATACACACACGCGCACCTGTATTATACACACACTGCATTATACACACATTATACACACACGCACCTGCATTATATTATACACACACACGCACCACCTGTATTATTATACACACGCACCTGTATTATACACACGCACCTGTATTATACACACACACACACACACACACACCTGTATTATACACACACGCACCTGTATTATACACACACACACACACACACACACACACACGCACCTGTATTATACACACACGCACCTGCACTATACACACACACCTGCATTATACACACACACACACACACGCACCTGCAGTATACACACACGCACCTGCAGTATACACACACACGCACCTGTACTATACACACACGCACCTGTACTATACACACACGCACCTGCATTATACACACACGCACCTGCATTATACACACACGCACCTGTACTATACACACACATGCACCTGTACTATACACACACGCACCTGTACTATACACACACACACACACACACCTGTATTATACACACACGCACCTGTACTATACACACACCTGTATTATACACACGCACCTGTATTATACACACACACCTGAGCATATGTGCCACTGTGTACGTACAGTATCTACATTCAGTCATGGGTGGCTCCCTTCATGTGCACACATCAGTGGTAATCTGGACACACACACACCTCTCTACCCTCACCTCATTGTAGAGGTCACTGAACTCCTCGACCAGGTCCTTGGGGATCCTGGTACCGCTGTTGGTCTGGTAGTGGGCCACGCCGTTCTTGGTGTACAGGCTGATACGGCCCACGCTGTGCTCGCCGTCCGTGGTGTGCTCCAGCAGCCCGTTGTCCTCCGCCAGGTGGTACACCGGGTTCCCGTTAGCGCCATGGATCCAGGTGGCGCCGAGCTCCAAAGTCGTTTGTCCTGGAATAGAGAGAGGAGAATAAGATGAAGAAGAATGTGGTCCTCTCTTTTGCAATGCTAGGATCGTGGGTTGGTTTCCTGGGACCATACATACAAAATGTAAGCTTTGGATAAACGCATCTGCTAAATGGCCTAAAAATATATAATAGACTTAGTCTCTGTCCCAATATGAAACAATGTTTTGGCATAGCAAGTAGTGGGGATTTTGGGACAGGCCTAGGGTCTGGTCAAAAGTAGTGCAATATATTGGGAATAATGTGCCATATCAGATGCACCTTTGAGGTTACACTTACAAACTTTGTTTACCTCCCCCCAAGAACTTGATTGTTTGTGTCAATTCATTTGGGAATAAGTTGAATGGAATGGAACATGAATTCAATTAAATAAACAGAGAAATGAGAACAGGAAGTTGTTTTAATGGAATGGAAGTGAAAAGGAAGTGCAATTAGAGGGAGTCAAGTCAAAGAATGTGACTGCAGCCTACAGGACATTTTGAGGATGCCACAACCACCTATTCGAGAGATACTTGTGATTGAAACGACTTCGTAGAGAATGAGGAACAGGGATAAATATAGATATTTTTAAATATTGAATTAAAGCCATGTGTGGCAATGGGAGTAATCTTCTAACTTGTTCAGCTCAAAGGGGATTTCGTAGAACTAACCACACATCCATCCGAGAGATAGAGACAAATTCCCCAATCACATTTCACATTTTTGAATTGTGAAAGCTTAATTGGACTTTGCAAAGCACACATTCTGATCCAGTGTTATTTTTGGGAAGGCTTTTAGCATTAGCACTGATAGCGTAGCCCCATAGAGAATAGAATGTTTGACAGCTAAATGCGAGTGCGGGGGAAACAACCTGATGATTACACACAGACATGTCGAATGTCTCAGTGAGTGAGGTTTGGAGCTTTCAGAATACAGAAAATGTCAACTATTTAAGAAACAAAAAAAAACACCCATTGAGTCACAACCCATGAAATTCCATGTTGGGTTGAGCATAATTTCCACCGCGTGTTGTTTCCTCGCTCACTCTTTGTACGGTAAGGTTCACAGCGTCATGTCTTACCGTGCTGAATGCTTTGAACTCTCCCTCCGACGCGGTCTGACGCCTCTAGGACTGTGACATCCGTCAAGCCGCTCTCCAGGAGGCTCTTGGTAGCTGCGAGGCCGGCCAAGCCCGCGCCGATCACTACTATTCGAGGCTGTCGACGAGTGCGGAGGTCTCTACTAAGGGGGTCATCAGTGCTGTCTGAAGATATTTCGCAACTTTGCATGCCGTCCAAGCTCCTCTTCTAGGGGGTCTGAGGGGGAAGCAGAAACAGAGAAACCGTTAGTTAAAAACAAGGAGAGCCTTGGGGGGGTCTAGCGGTGTAAAGCGCTGACTGTGGAACCCATACCGCTGCCAGCACGGGTTCGAATGGGACTCCTTGCCCTCTCATTCTTCCTCACTGTCCTGTCCAATAAACATGGACGGAATGGGACAGCACACAACAACAACAACAACAACAACAACAAAAAACAAAGCAAGTCAGTTTCCCTCGGGCAAGATGAGGACAGAAAGTATCTTTTCACACAGGGTAAGATAGCATCCTTGGGCATCGGTGTGTACTCGATGGAGTGTTTTCAGTTCAAAGTAAAGGCCTCCGTACACAGTACTTGACCACAAACCCTCTTTCAGATCAAAACACCCGTTATGACATCAATCCATTCCGGAAGCAGAATTCCATCACGCCATCCCAAGTACGCATACTTTGAGTGTGAAAGGGGAACGGGTTCATCACGTTATTACAACAGGTTTTGATATTTCGTGGCCTAGTGTGGTGTAAGCTGTCTAAGACACTGTGTCTGGAAAACATACCTACACTAGACCTGGTTAAAAACACCTCACGGTTACAAGGCTAACAAGTAGCTGCGCTGTGTAGTTGGGGCTTATTATATTTAAGCAATAAGGCCCGAGGAGGTGTAGTACATGGCCAATATACCATGGCTAACGGCTGTTCTTATGCACGACGCAATGTGCCTGTATATTACCCATATACCACAAACCCCCAAGGTGCCTTATTGCTATTGTAAACGGGTTACCAACGCAATTAGAGCAGTAAAAATAAATGTTTCGCCATGCCCGTGGTATACGGTCTTGAACCACTCAGTGTATAATAACGTACAGACAACTGTGTCTGAGGCAACAAACGCAAAAAGGGAGCATATTTAAAGCGCATCTCGCTGATCCCATTATACTAATCTAATATTGTCTCGAAACAAAACGCTAAGCAACACCAAATGAACGAGGCCCATTCAATTCCTTAATTGACTGTTTTGGGGCGACAGGGCATTGCAGGGTCGAAACGTTGAGGTGAAATGAAACACGTTTTTCCCTCACAGACTTCCTTCCACCTCTCTGATTGAAGTGGTAGTGTGTGTGTGTGTATATGCAAGTGAGCTGAACTGTACCCCCAGCACCTTTGCCAAATGGAAAATAGGCACATTTGACACAAAGCAGGCAGAGGAAGAGAGGACACAGGAGAAGAAGAGAGAGAAAGAAAGAGGGGGGAGAAAAAAAATAGGAAAAGCAAGGAGAGTCAAAGAGAAAAAAGTATGTCTGTGTGAGAAAGATGAAGAGGAGATGGAGGGTCCAGGGAAGAAAATGCATTTATGAAACAGACTAAACAGAGTAGTAACGTGTTCCATCTTTCAATTGTTGCATCCCTGAGAGCACCCCCCCCAGAGGTGAGACCATATGCTACCTTCAGTTCCTACATGTGACGCACTGCACTCCACTCCCCTCTCCCCCAAAAAACCTCCCCGCTCTGTCACCATGCTGCACATGGAAATGCTGCGGCACCATACTGAGAAATGTCTCGCAATACACACAAGAAAAAGGCAGTTTCTCCGGGAATCGGGGTCAAACCGGTTCAGTGAATCCGTTACCCCTTCTATTTAGAACTGTAGCTCCGTCTGAAGCATGCTGCTCATCTGAGCTTCCCGAACGTTTGCTGTTTCCTGTTTCAAATGACACCATATTGGTACACAAAGTGAAAGAGGACGGAGCCAAAACGACAAACCAATTTGAGTACACTTACTATCACCCAGACCAAAATGTGGATTATAAACTGGGCGGTTTCAGCCTTGAATGCTGATTGGCTGAAAGCTGTGGTATATCAGACCGTATTCAATGGGTATGACAACTTTTTTTTTTATTGCTTTAATTAGGTTGGTAACCAGTTTATCATAGCAATAAGGATGTTGCCAATATACCACGGCTAAGGGCTATAACTAGGCACTCCGCGTTGCCATAGTATAATGGCCATATACCACACCCATTCGGGCCTTATTGCTTAATCATATCACATGCAGTGTAGACTCTGAGAACTACCTGTCTCTTTACACTGTGTGTCATGGGCAATGTGCCATGGGCAAGACGTCTCTTCGAAACCGGTTTCAAACTAGCTGTGTGTAATAAGGCTCGAATAGAGTACACAGTGGCTGTGTTTACACAGGCATTTTTTCACTAATTTGTCTTTTGACTAATCAGATCAGCTCTGAAAAAGATCTGATGTAAAAAGATCTGATGTGATTGGTCAAAAGACCAATTAGTGGAAAAATATCAGAATTGGGCTGCCGATGTAAACGCAGCCTAAATATCTCACGAAAGTTAAACACCAACATTAGAGGCGCCAACTGCAGTGTGGATCATATTCAAAACGCTGTACAGACTATGGGAACTAATATAGTTCACAGTGTGTCGCAGAAAGGTTAGATACATTTCAAGCACAAGCAGCAGTGATTGCAACACTAGAAGTTCAAAACCTTCTTCCCAGCTGTGTTCACCTTTAACCTCACAGCTGTCTGCATCCCAAGACTGAGAGTGTTAACTTAGTAGTGGGAAATGATCATCGTAGCAGGCTGAGAAGGAAGAAAAACATGTCTGGACAAGTGCTAGCTGGCTAGACCATTCAATGAGTCTCTGTGCATCCCAAATGGCACCATATTACCTACATAGTGCACTACGTAGGGAATAGGGTTCCATTTGGGATGTGTCCTCTTTCTGCATCTGTTTCGTAGCACTTTACAAAAGGTCAAAAGTAGTGTAATATATAGGGTCGATTTCTTCACATTGTATATGTTTACATACCCTACATTACTCATCTCATATGTATATACTGTACTCAATACCATCTACCGCATCTTGCCTATGCCGTTCTGTACCATCACTCATTCATAGATCTTTATGTACATATTCTTCATCCCTTTACACTTGTGTGTATAAGGTAGCTGTTGTGAAATTGTTAGGTTAGATTACTCGTTGGTTATTACTGCATTGTCGGAACTAGAAGCACAAGCATTTCGCTCCACTCGCATTTACATCTGCTAACCATGTGTATGTGACAAATAAATTTGAGATTTGATTCATTTGACTGTCATGCCTTACCTGGAATATTCACACGATCCTGAAAAGTGCTGATCATAACTCGATCAACAAAGTTGTGGTATTTGTCACAGATGACAAACATTTAATACAAAAAAGGCATAATGCCGTGAAACTACTTATTATGTCAGAATGGATTCTCATTTGGCATAGCAATGGCGGTTTCTACGTATATAGGCCATGTTTAGGAACAGAGGATTAGTCTTGTAGCCTTGAGGCATGGAACGAATAGCCCCAACCGAGCAGCAGGGGGGAGGACCTTATCAGCAAGAATTGAGTGGCTACACACACATACTGTAACATCCCTCTGTTTGAGCAGGCTAAACTAGCTAGCTGTTCTAGCTAGCTAAGTAAATGAATCCCTCCCTCCTTCATTTTGGAATAAATGCATTTGTTCAAAACTGTGCTACTATTGTCTTTCTCTCTCTTTGAGTCAACAACTCACCAAATTGTATGCACTGTAGTACTAGCTGGCTGTAGCTTATGCTTTCAGTACTAGATTTGTTCTCTGATCCTTTGATTGGGTGGATAACATATCAGTTCATGCTGCAAGAGCTCTGATAGGTTGGAGGATGTCTTCCGGAAGTTGTCATAATTACCGTGTAAGTCTATTGGAGGGTGTGAGAACCATGAGCCTCCTAGGTATTTGTATTGAAGTCAATGTACCCAGAGGAGGCCCGAAGCTAGCTGTCCTCCGGCTACAACATGGTGCTACCCTACAGAGTGCTGTTGAGGCTACTGTAGACCTTCATTGCAAAACACTGTTTCAATAAATTATTTGGTGACGTGTATATATTTAGTTCAGTTTTATCTAAAAAAGTATACCTTTTTAAATGTTTCATTGTTTTTATGAAATTCTCTGAGGACGGTCCTCTCCTTCCTCCTCTGAGGAGCCTCCACTGATAAACACACAAACACACACAGAAATAATACTCCCGATAATGACGATCCTAATTATGACAACATTCATCCATTTCTTTGGGCTAATAGGCATCCCCGGGTCACCTCACAACTGAAACGATGGTGGAGTTAAGAGTCAGCTGACTAAGTGCCTGCGGGCTGAGGAAACAATGAAAAGTATTTTTACTGCTCATGATTGTCTTTTTCAATCCTTCCTTCTGTCACATATTAATCTATATGAAATGTTGACACACACACACACACACACACACACACACACACACACACACGTGCTTTTCTCATTTGTAGTGCAGCTTGTTTCATGGACCAAATACAAAAGTAAGTTGTTTTAATGTAATTGAAATGAGAGGTAACGGGGGATGAAATGGACCTCTTGCTAAGTTCAGGCAGACACATGTAAGATAAGACACGAGCACACAGCGGGCCTCCGTGAGGATACAGCGGGGTGTGATGTCTCAGTGACCTTATTGTAGGTCACTGAGACATTTCCTGTTGACCCGGGAGGAGGACCCACAGTGGAGCTCACCCAAGGCCGATAAGGTAAAGGCGTCCGCACGCTTCCCAGCCAAAACAGTCCAGAAGAGTTTGTGCATGTACTATGATGACATTGTGACGGGTTTTTTTCATTCGTTTTTGACATCGGTGAAGGTTTTTTTTCACTTCCAGCCGAAGTTTGGAGCTGAAGTCTATGCCCCGTTCGTCGGTGATTGGTCAACAGTAGGGATTCTTCAATAAAGTCTTTGTCATTCAACGAGAGACGACTCATTTTCATGCACATCTTTTCATTGATAACTACGGCATCAAACGTCTTAGCTAGATTAAAAATTGGGCCACTAAGATCTCCTCTTGGTACTAGGGGGCAGTATTTTAATTTTTGGAGAAAAAAAAAACATTTTACACGGGATATTTTGTCAGGAAAAGATGCTAGAATATGCATATAATTGACAGCTTTGGATAGAAAACAGTCTAACGTTTCCAAAACTGTAAAGCTATTGTCTGTGAGTATAACAGAACTGATGTTGCAGGCGAAAGCCTGAGAAAAATCCAATCCGGAAGTGCCCCAGGTTTTGAAAGCGCTGCGTTCCAATGACTCCCTATTCAGCTGTGAATGTACCAACAGTAGCGATGATTACGCTCCCGCATGCGGGTTTGGGAGTCACAAAAGGTTAATTCGGACTATTCTGAGGAAGTCTACACTGGCTAAGACGTCTCAAAATTAACAAACACTACTATTTCCGCTTTTTTTTCTCATTTTATTTTTAGGGCCAAAACCAAAATGTGGAGATCTTTTTTTGTTATTAGTGCTAAGGCGGAGTTAGGGCTGCCTCTCATCAAGTGAGAGGGAATACGAGATGAAAAAGATGAAGCAAACACCTTTCCCCATGTGTTCCTTCCCCCGTCCCCACAACACAAGGTGACACACCTAAACAGGCAAAGTACCCCTCCTCATCCTTAAGACTACAGTCACTCTACAGAGGTATGTAAGCCTGGCGGTTAGAGGTCTCTGGTTCAAAACACCTGAGGCGGAAAGGTGGAAAAATCTGCAGTTCTGCCCCAGTTAACCACCAACAACTGCTCCCACAACTGCTCCCCCCGAGTGCCGTGGACATTGATTAAGGCAACCCCCCCCACATTTCGGTTGAATGCAGGTATCCCCCTTTCCCAGAGGCTAGAAGGGCCTGTGACTATGTAATAAATGAGACACAGAGGGTCCCAAATAGCGCACAACTTGGGGCCCCGGTCAGAAGTAGTGCACTGTATTGGGAATAGGGTGCCATTTGGGACAAACTGTTAGCGGGCCCTGGATTCCTTCAGTGATTCTGAAGAAAGATTACAAAAATCGGAAAGGAAGTAACAGAAAAGCCTGCTCGTGACATATGCCTCTCCAAAGCTTTATTCCTGCATCCACATTTACTTGGGAAGCAATTGGTGATGCGTATGCAAGCACTACCAGAAATCACTGTGTAAAAATGGCATAACACGCAAACTCAGCCTTACTTTCGGAATCACAGGAGAGCATAAATATATTGAACATCCCAGAACATTGTATTTACAGTGTTGCTATACAGTGAAGCTGCCTACTGTAGTCCTATTACAGTAATACTATGATACTACTATACTTTATTACAAAACAGCTGTAAGATTGTTTAAGATCACAGAATGGGGTTGCTATTTCACAGGTGACATACACGCATGTACACACCCACCCACACACACCTCTCTCTCTCTCTCTCTCCTTGGACCTAGACATAGAGCCGCTGTGATTCTATTATCCCTGGCCGGTGAATGCACTCACCACATGTCACCACTCCTCTCTCACCTGTCATGCAGATTAATGGGGGGCTGGACCCGGGGTGGGGAACTCTACAGGTTGTGACCTAGAAACGAGCAACCTAGCCTACATTTGACTGACGTGGCTCGAGTTTGCTCTTTAAGGGGCGGGCCAGGGCATAAAAGGGACTGTAAGGTTAACAAAAAAATTATCTGCCTGTCATTTGTTGAGTTGTAAGGTCACCACAACACCCTTTTCCTTCCCAAATACCAGCCTTCCTAAAAACTAAAAACACACACACACCATTCCTCCATCCATCTCCTCCTCTGCACTTCAGTCCACTCCACAGCTGCTTTCATGCCATACCCGACAACCCTGGAACATCTCTGGTCTGGATCAAACCCCTAGTGTGCCCTACGGTGCATGCTAGTGTGGCAACATGACATCTCACTTCCTCAACCTCAGATATCAAAAAGGACAAGAGCCCTCTAGCCTTAGGGGCCCAGGCCCCAGACATTCCACATCTCTCGCCCAGCTCCGGTGTTCCAGAGCTGGGATGTTAGGGCTAGGGGACGGCCTCTGGCTGGCAGTGCTAGAACTGATGCTTGGGTGTCATCCATTCTGGAGCCGTATAAACAGGAGTGTGGTGCTCCTAGTACTAGAGTGGCAATGCCAAAGGTAAGCAGCAGTTAAACGGGTACCGCCCCGTCAGGGGAACAGGTTGGAATGCGCTCCTTCACGGCAGTATTCATTAGTGTACACCATACCAAAACGCTTTGTAACCTGAAAACTCAAATGAGTGTTTCGTATTGGACAAATTCAGAGTATTCCCTCTCTATTTCAGTCTGTTTTCTTACATTCGGTGCCGAGTGAAGACCCAGGTTGCAATAAACTCATTCACAAGCATAAAGGGCAGGGACAGGAAGGGAGATTATCAAGTCAGGTGGTGCACAATGGACAGTAGTGCCTTTTGAAAAGGTTGAAAAGTGAACAGTGAATGTGTGGATATCACCTGACAGCATGGAGTTCAGACAGATCATATTATTTACCTCACCTAATGATAATACTTCACTTGATTTCTAGAACAAGGCTATCACACCTTCAGGCAATGTGCATATGCTGGTAATTATTAATGCATAAACTAGTGGAATTTCACAAGAAGCGATGTGGTTATATTTTTCCATATATTTTCTTATTCATTGGGTTACAGATAAGGGGCTGGGATTTAATCAAGTTACAATAGCATTGTAAAACAAGTCAATTGAATGAAATGATATTGCATCCCATTAACATTCTATTCAATTCATAAATAAATGAAGAGGGATAAATAATACAGGCAAGCTAGAGACTGAAAGCGAGAGAAAATGTCACTGAAATAATCTCAAGTTTATCTTGCTGACCACAGAGAAAGTAGCCTTGAGTTCCAGACAGGCTATGCACGGCTATGTGTATCTCATCCTCTGCCACGTAATAGTCAATGTGGCAACACAGACCACAGTTGGAAACAAAGAAGAACGACTAGTTCTTTTCCTGTGAGATATCCTGATTCCCTGTAACCATTCAACCGGGGAGACATATCGAGTCAAAACGGAATAGAAAATACAATAGAATACACATTTTTACACAGAATGAAACTTAGGCTATAGCCATAATGCTTTGAAGATCTAACCGCATAATTTCACAAAGCGATGTGAATAATGAAATTGCGATCATTTGCGTTAGATTTTATTGGCCTAATACAGCGGCACATAATTCAACATTTGGCATAAATAGACTTTGCCTACAACAAGTACACACCATAGCCTACTGACAGCTGCAGCTCAGCTGTTTACTTCGTTGCTGTCCACAATGTTGATGAATATTATAACCTGCGACAAATGGCGTTTCACATGTTTTACCTTCTACGAAACAAGCTTGATTTCAGGAGGCGCTCATTACCTGACTCCGTTAGTCTTCAGTTTTAAACGTGAGAATTCTCCTCTTTTCCTTTGTGTTTTCCTCGTACCCGGCTCCGCTTTGTATTTATATGTGCCTAGAAACCAGAAGCAGCCAGTTCCCTGTTGCCGCTGCCTCCCTGCTTAAAGGAGCAGTGCAAAAACGTGATTTCATTTATTATTATTATTTATGTATTTACATGTTATGGTATTTCCGCGCAATGAGATCGCAATAACATTCTGAAATTTGGGAAATTATGATAAGGCACTGTTAGTTTAAGAGCTTTTGGAGAGGAAAAAAAAACGCCCAAAATTTCAACCTGTTCAGGTGGAATGGAGTTTTTGTCCTTGTTATTTGGGATCCTTAGGACTTCCCTTCCACGACTGAAGCTGATATTTACAATGGTTACGGTAAGTGTTAAGGTTAGGGTTGGGTAAGGGTTATGGTTAAGGTTATGGTTATGGTTAAGGTATTGGTTAAGGTATGGGTTAAGGTTAAGGTTAGGATGTCCCAAGAATCTCAGATAGCACTGATCATGGAGTTTTTGGCCTAGACGATGACATCACAACCTGAATATTCTGACCAATCACATCTTTTATTTGTATAATATGTATCCTCTTACTTTGAAGTGGTATGTGGCTATGCTCTAGACTAGTCCAGACAATCCTATCCGCCAATCAGGGCTGTGTATGTAAATATATTTGCAACTGCATCAACACACCCACACGATCAGACTAAGCATTTCAATGGCAATTGAAATATATTTGGAGTTATTTTCATTAAAATAACACACACCGTGATTTATTAGACATACAGTGATGATTAAAAAAATAAAATAAAAAAGACTGCATTGGGTCTTCATTAATATGAGCAACCCTGACCTGCCCAACAAACAGTGCCTGAGGTGAGTGCCCACAATGGCTAACTGAGAAAGGATCATTTGAGACACCACAAATTGTAATTGTATATTGGCCAACAGCTTGAGCTATTCACGTGCCAGACTCTAGGGAAAAGTGTTCAAGAGAAAAGGAGAAAAAAGACAGGGAAAAAAGGTCATTTTATAGAAGGCCTACAGTAAATTAACTTTGCAGGCGCTGGTTTACGATGTGAAAATGCTCAACTAAACTACAACCAGGGCTAGAGTTCTAAAATTCTAAACTTCCCTAAAATTCACAGTTTAAAAAAAAAACCTGGTTGGAAGAACCCTGGAATAAGGAAGGAATTAGATTAAATAAAAAACAAATCAAATTTTACTCATCGCATACAGATGTTTGCAGATGTTTGCAGAAGACACCTCCTCTTTTCATGACATATGATCCTTTAGCGATGTCACTTGTTAAATCCACTTCAAATCAGTGTAGATGAAGGGGAGGAGACAGGTTAAAGAATGATTTTTAAGCCTTGGGGGGTGCAACTCAATATTAGGAAGGTGTTCCTAATGTTTGGTATACTCAGTATATATATATATATATATATATATATATATATATATATATATATATATATATATATATATATATACCGGCCAGTTTATTAGGCACACCCACCGGGTCGGACCCCCTTTGTCTCCAGAAAAGCCTGAATTATTTGGGGCATGGATTCTACAAGTCGGAAACGTTCCACAGGGATGATAGTCCGTGCTGACGCGATGGTATCATGCAGTTGCTGCAGATTGGATGGCGGTACACCACCACCAGCAGCCTGTACTGTTGACACCAGGCAGGATGGGTCTATGTCGCTTCGGTCACTTCTTTTGCCAATTCTAACGTTCAATCAAACAGTAACTGAATGCCTCATAAACTACATGGCCCAAAGTATGTGGACACCTGCTCGTCGAACATCTCATTCCAAACTCATGGGCATTAATATGGAGTTATTCCCCCTTTTGCTGCGATAACAGCAGCCACTCTTCTGGGAAGGCTTTCCACTAGATGTTGGAACATTGCTGCAGGGACAGCATTAGTGAGGTCGGGCACTGATGTTGGGCGATTAGGCCTGGCTCGCAGTCGGCATTCCAATTAATCTCAAAGGTGTTTGATGGGGTTAAGGTCAGGGCTCTGTGCAGGCCAGTCAAGTTCTTCCACACCGATCTCAACAAATCATTTCTGTATGGACCTCACTTTGTGCACGGGGGAATTGTCATGCTGAAACAGGAAAGGGCCTTCCCCAAACTATTGCCACAAAGTTGGAAGCACAGAATCGTCTAGAATGTAAATGTATACCTTAAAGTTCAGATTCCCCTTCACTGGAACTAAGGGGCTTAGCCCAAACCATGAAAAACAGCCCTAGACCATTATTCCTCCACCACCATACTTTACGGTTGGCACTATACATTTGGGAAGGTGGTGTTGTCCTGGCAACTGCCAAACCCAAGATCATCACTGCAAAGAACGCATTTCTACTGCTCCAGAGTCCAATGGCGGCTAGCACTACACCACTCCAGACAACGCTTGTCATTGTGCATGGTGATCTTAGGCTTGTGAAGCTCCCGACAAACAGTTATTGTGCTGACGTTGCTTCTAGAGGCAGAGCACTTACAGTTGACCGGGGCAGCTCTAACATGGCATAAATTTGACGAACTGACTTGTTGGAAAGGTGATATCTTTTGACGGAGCCTGGTTGAAAGTCACTGAGCTCTTTAGTACGGGCCATTCTAGTGCCAATGTTTGTCTATGGAGATTGCATGGCTGTCTGCTCGATTGTATACACCTGTCAGCAACGGGTGTGGCTGAAATAGCCGAATACACTAATTTCAAGGTGTCGCCACATACTTTTGGCCATATAGTGTGTATATATATATATATGTATATATATACATATATATATATATATATTTTTTTATTTTTTTTTTTTTTTTTATTGAACCTTTATTTAACTAGGCAAGTTAGTTAAGAACAAATTCTTATATATAATGACGGCCTAGCAACAGTGGGTTAACTGCCTTGTTCAGGGGCAGAATGACAGATTTTTACCTTGTCAGCTCGGGGATTCGATCTAGCAATCTTTTGGTTACTGGCTCAAAACTCTAACCACTAGGCTACCTGCCGCCCGAATATATACATACACTACCGTTCAAAAGTTTGGGGTCACTTAGAAATGTTCATGTTTTTTAAAGAAAAGCACATTTTTTGTCCATTAAATAACATTAAATTGATTAGAAATACAGTGTAGACATTGTTAATGATGTAAATGACTATTGTATCTGTAAAAAGCAAAACATATTAATCCAGAGTAAGGGCAAAGGCACAGGATGGTTGGCAGCCTCAGAGTCAAGACAGGCAATGGTCAAAACCAGGAGGACGAGAAAAAAGACAGACTGAGGAAAAGGAGGAGCTGAGACAAAACGCTGGTTGAGTTGAACAAACAAGCCAAACTGACACAGACAGACAGAAAACACAGGTATAAATACCCAGGGGATACGTGGAGAAGATGGGCGACGCCTGGAGGGAGTGGTGGGGAGACAAGCACAAGGACAGATGAAACAGATCAGGGCGTGACACCAGGGACTGAATGTTAGAGAGTACTTTACTCAGAAGAGGTGGATGGTATGCATGCCTCCTGAGTCTGACTAGGAGCCCACTCCTTCTTTCTCTTCTCTGGCGTCTGGCTTTTTGGTTCAGCCCCCGGGATGAATGGAACTGACTCTGGGTGTTCAAACAAAGGATCCAATTCAGGGTTATCGCATTTCTGGTTGAAATGCCAATCTAATATGCAAAGGTTATTTTTGGCTGTGGGTAATGATGCAAGCAACGTTCTGAGCAAATAATGTAAGAAATAACACAAAAAAAACATTTTTAATGAATCATGCAAAGTTGGCTAGAAGCTAGAAACAGGGTCGCCATGTCTGCTGACGCCATCCTGTGTGTGTAAGCAGGAAATCCAGCATCCAACAAGGATTTCAGGAAACCTAGGAATTTTTGGGAAAGTTACTGGAATTCTTCAACCCGAGTTGGAGTGAATTCCATTTTCAATTCAGTCAATTCAGGAGGATACTGAAATTCCTATTCCATGTTTTACTTATAGAGAAGCATTGTGGGAAATAATAACTGGATTCTCTGTTGACTTCTTGAACTGCATTGAAAAGGAATTGTCCCCAACCTTGATAACCAAATGCTTTTGTAGACATCTTAAAACGACAACCATTGTAGTACTGTGTACTGTTGAAATATGTGTTCTCAGTGTGTTCAGCAACCATCATGGCCAAACTATAAACTGTCTGTTCCTACAAATAGGTCTTTGTCAGAGTTTGTCTGAGAATAAGAGTGGGCAGTTGGCAAAAGCAAAGCCCTTTCATTGCATATCCATCCATCATTGGGTGTTCCAGGGGGCCGGGAACTAATCTGCCTTTTGTTTCCAGAGGGACATTAATAGCCCATGGACAGTCCTGCAATCAGTTCAACTTTTTAGTATTAGTTGATTAAAGAGTATCGTCAACCCTCCCATCAGAGAGCACTAGACTAGAAGATAAAAGGGATGTGAGGACAGCTACACTCCCCTACGTATCTATTTGGTGAAGCTTCTTTTCTTTTTTTGGGCTCTTTACTCCAGCATTTTGGATTGTTTCATATGAGGCGACAGTACAGAATGTCACCTTTTATTTGAGGGTATTTTCAGACATATCTGTTTTACCATTTAAAGAAATGAAAGCACCTCATGTATCTAGTCCCCCCATTTGAATAAATTATTTTTTCCAGAAGTATTTGGACAAATTCACTTCTATTAAAGTAGTAAAAAAAATATTTTGGGCTCCCATATTCCTGGTACGCAATGATTCCATCAAGTTTATGACTATATGATGCATTTGCAGTTTGTTTTGGTTGTGATTATGGTTCAGATTATGTTTTGCCCAGTAGTAACTGAACGGTGAATGATGTATTGTGTCATTTTGGAGTCACATTTATTGTAAATAAGAACTGATTATGTTTCTCAACACTTCTACATTGATGTGGATGCTACCATGACTATGGATAATCATGAATTAATCCTGAATAAGGATGAGTGAGAAAGCTACAGAGGAACAAAGGTCATACCCCCCCCAAAAAAAAATCCTAAACTCCACTGTTATTGGTAATGTTGAGAGGTTCGCATGTCTTGTGGGTATGATCTTTGTTCCTCTTTAACTTTCTCACTCATCATTATTCACGATTCCTTCATGATTATAACTGTATGGAATCATGGTAGCATCCACGTTAACGTAAAAGTGTTCAGGAAACAGATTCTGTTCTTATTTACAACAAAAGTGACTCCAGAAATACTTATGACACCTTCAATTTGGAGGACTAGATACAGTACATACAGTGCTTTCATTTCGAAACGGTAAAGCAGATATGTATGAAAATACTCTCAAACAAAGGGTACCCTCAAATACCCTCAAATAGAGGTGCCATTCTGTACTGTCGCCTCATATAAAACAGTTTCTCTCAAATCCAAAATGCTTGAGTGTAGGCTAGGGACAAATGACATTTTAGCTTCACGCTCCAAATAAATACAGTACAGTACAATACAGTACACAGGGTGAGTGTACATCTCTGTCCTTTAGCTCTCCAACACCTGTTTACAATGAGGGGCCTTTGTGTTACAGGTTCTTCTACATGAGCATCACTGGAAACCCGTCCTTTTGTGTTCACAACTTTCCACGGACACCCCTCAGGCAGTAGGGGAGTTGTTTGTTTTGGTGTGCCCTGTGCATACTGAGCCTTTAACAACTGGTTTCCTCTGCAGGTTCCTGGAAACAGCCCTTAGCTGTGGTATATTGGCCATATACCACAAACCCTCGAGGTGCCTTATTGCTATATAAAATGGATTACCAACATATTAAACCAATTAATTACATATTTTGATTTCAATATAGTCAATTCAGGCGGAAACCTGACATTCCTATTCCACTGTTTTCCTATAGAAAAGCATTGCAGGAAATGAGGGATTAGATTTTCTGATTACTTCTTGAATTTACTTAATTAAAAAGGAATTGTCCTCAACCCTGATAATAATAACCCAATGCTTTTGAAGATTTCCTAAAATAGCAACATTGTAGCATGGTGTACTGTTGAAATACTGTATGTGTTCTCATTTTGTTCAGCATTCATCATGGCCAAAAAACTGTTGATTTGTGGTTAACAGGTGTGTGTGTGTGTGTGTGTGTGTGTGTGTGTGTGTGTGTGTGTGTGTGTGTGTGTGTGTGTGTGTGTGTGTGTGTGTGTGTGTGTGTGTGTGTGTGTGCATACATGTGTCTGAGAATGAGAAGAAAACTCCCCTTTGGGGCCTTCAGGCAAAAGGGGACGTGCCCTGTGCCAATCAATCCTTTAACATGTCTAAAGGCCCCTTCTTCCAATTGTTTTGTCTGCAGGTCTTGGCGCAAATATCAACAGGGAGACTTGGGGGGAAACTCAAATCAGAGGGTGAACTTCCATGGAGACGTCATCAGCATTTGTCTGAGAATTAGCCAATAATCAGTGGGCTTCATCCAACAGGACCCTCAGGTCGACTCCCATCCTGCCCTGGTTTTGTCCCTTTGTTCAGAGTTTATCATAGAATGAAGACATTTTTATTTAAAGGGGTAGTATTCATCACAGGTATGACAGTTCAGTTCCTTTGTGTTCTTATCGAAAAAGAGCATGTGCAGACAGGCTGACTGTGAGCAGAGAATGTTTTTTTTTTCATTTTTTATTTTGAAAAGCAAATTTTGAACATTGAAAACTATAACGGGACTTGGGTAGTGTCAGTCATTCACGTGCTATATCACTCTCTTTTCCTCTTTCTTCCTTTCCTTTTCCTCTTTCGTCCTCTTCTTCAATCTTTTTCCCTCTCTGTTGATTTCTCTCTCATCATGGCTTCTGATTGTGGAGATGTTTCAGCCTCCGAGCAGAAGCTAACGACACTTCTCCTACAGCTTTTTGTCTTGTTACTTGTGATCTATTGTCATTCTGTGTACCTCTGTTCGCATGTCTGCGCAAACTGCAGAGATCAGAACGCAGGCGTTGAAACAGTCCACCAACACCCACAGAAATAGCTCATAGGAGCCAAAAAAGCAGATCTAGGAGCTGCATATGCAATTGTGTTCGGTAAAGTGAATTTGTGCAGCTTGTAACAAACAACGGTCACTATTAGACAAGAAAATTGAAATGTCTGGGATGAAAATGAATGATATGAACCTGTTTTGTTCTTCTCGGATGACATTCGTCAGAACACTGGATGCGTTCAGAGTGACAATTTAATTTCAAAAAGGTACAATCTGTGAGAATTGAATACTTCTTCAAATGTAATGTGACAGCCAAGTGTGCTATTATCAAACGAGACGATTCGTTTCTGAAGAAAATCATTTACGCCATTTTTTAACAAAGGCTTCAATAAAAAATCACATTATTGAAAATTGTCTCGGTACAAGTTGGCAGATGCCATTTTTATTTCTATGGGTTTTTTCACAAGGGGCTGAAAGTGGACTGTACTATCCCTTTGACTGTGTACCAATAGACCAACAGAAATTAACCAGAAATAACAATCACACAATGTGGTCAGAAATGACAGATGCCGTTTCTTGAACAAAATCTGCACAAAAGCACTGTGTCGGAACACTTATCCCCTTGTATGGCTCCATTTGAGTGGTTGGCCACTGAGTTTTCTTAAAAGAGTGTGTACATGCACTGGGTTTTGTAAAGGTCAAGTGTGTTTCATGGGGTAGTTTGGGAGGAAAGGGAACAACATGACGACCACATGACAAGTCCCCTGTAGCTCTGGAAGAAGAAAGGGGTAGTGGGCAGTGGTGACAGGGGGCACAGATTGTCAAACAAGGCTGACAGAGGAGTGTCCAAAAGCTGTGGTTTTTAACACACACACACACACACACACACACACACACACACACACACACACACACACACACACACACACACACACACACACACACACACACACACACACACACACACACACCCACACACACACACGCGCGCACACACACACACACACACACACACACACACACACACACACACACACACACACACACACACACACACACACACACACACACACACACACACACACACACACACACACACACACACACACACACACACACACATGCGCGCGCACGCACACACACACACACACACACACACACACACACACACACACACACACACACACACACACACACGCCAGCTAAAGCTGAACTCTAAATGAATCCTTTGGTTTATTCAGGGTCATGTGATGAAAGTAGACTTTCTGGTCAGGCTTTAGAGGGAAACAAAAAGATGTACTTGTACATTCCAGACATTCAGACTTTCACACAGCTTTCATTTTCATGCCTGTACTTATGCCCCAAGCATAGCTGAGTATAATCATAGCTCATTGTGTCCTAGTTATAGCCATAAACCATGCCAGTTTTAAAATACCCTTGTTTCACATCAGCATAACTTGAATGATTTCTATATCAATACCCACCCTTGTGCTATGACGCTGCTAAAATGTGTAGTTAGGAACTTAACCACACTTACGTTGTCATTCCTTTAACCAGTATAATTGACTTAAATGCCATTTTTAGAGCCAAAGATAACCTGAAATAAGTGTTTCCCCCATTGTACTGAAATTATCAAAATTCTCACAGCATCTACATAAAAATATTATACATGCCATTTATCAGATGCTTTTTTCCAAAGCAAATTACAGTCATGTGTGCATACATTTTACGAATGGGTAAAAACACTACTCTGGTGTTACAAGCACCATGCTCTACCAACTGAGCTACAAAGGACTGTTGAAACTCTTCCATTTTCTGTGGTAAAACGTTCGGTTAAAGAGTCAATGTGTGATTGCAAGTACATTTTTGACTTTTTATATTCATGTTATAGTATATAACCAGTGACACCAAGTCCAGGGAAAAAAAACATAAACTGTTGCTTATCTCTTGAAAATACAGTACTTGTAGATACTGGCAGAATAGGAAGATAGGAGGATAATGACATGCGAGTAACTAGGACATCATGTTCCTGCATTCAAATAGTGAAGCTACAGTGAAGGAAAATGTAGCGGTTCCATCGCGCCACATCAGCAGGGAAGCACATTGTCATATCTACATTTTTTCCATGGTCTGTTTAAAGGGACACTTCATCACTTTTTAACCTCCTTACCTCCAGCACCAAACCAGCGCCAACCTATTTATATAAAGTCTATCGTTCAACTTTTATGTGTCACGGGCGCAAAGACAGTGAAAAGCTTCACTTGCAAGTCCTACCCAACAGTGCGGTATTCCACATCAAAAAAGTATAGTTAATAAGAATAAATAAATACAAAAACATGAGAAAATAAATCAATAAGAAAGGAAGCTACAGTATATACAGGGTTAGTGCCAGTACCAAATGTACAATGTGCAGGGATACTGGAGAATGTATATATGTTTCATGTAGGCATAGATTAGGAGAAAGTGACTTGTAGCAGGATAAATAATAATAACAACAATAATAATAATAGTAAATATTATGGCAGCAGCAGTGGTGGGGTGTGTGGGTGGGTGGGTGGGTGCGTGGTGGTGAGTGGGTGGTTGGGTGGGTGGGTGGGTGGGTGGGTGGGTGCGTGGTGGTGAGTGGGTGGTGGGTGGGTGGGTGGGTGCGTGGTGGTGAGTGGGTGGTTGGGTGGGTGCGTGGTGGTGAGTGGGTGGGTGGTTGGGTGTGTGGGTGGGTGGTTGGGTGTGTGGTGGGTGGGTGGGTGGGTGGGTGCGTGGTGGTGAGTGGGTGGTTGGGTGTGTGGGTGGGTGGGTGGGTGCGTGGTGGTGAGTGGGTGGTTGGGTGGGTGGGTGGGTGCGTGGTGGTGAGTGGGTGTATGTAAGTGTATGTGTGTGTTAAATCAAATCAAAAGTTATTTGTCACATACACACACGGGTTTAGCAGATGTCATTGCGGGTGTAGCGAAATGCTTTATGCTTCTAGCTCCAATAGTGCAGTAATATCTAACAATTTCACAAAAATACACACAAATCTAAAGTAAAGGAATGGCATTAAGAAAATATAAATATTTGGACGAGCAATGTCAGAGCGGCATAGACTAAGATACAGTACATTAGGATATAATACAGTATATGCATATGAGATGAGTAATGCAATATATGTAAACATTAATGAAGCGACTTGCGTTCCATTATTAAAGTGGACAGTGATTTAGAGTCTATGTATATAGGGGCAGAAGCCTCTAATGTGCTAGTGATGGCTATTTTAACAGTCTGATGGCCCTTGAGATAGAAGCCAGTGTGAGTGTGAGTGTGTGTGCAAGAATGTCAGTGTAGGTGTGATAGGCAGATATGCATGTAAACAGGCCTGAAATGCGACTGGTAGCAGGAATATATATATACTTATGGTAATATACTAATGGTATTAACAGGAGTAACAGTGACCAGTAGTAGGATAAATAGATAGATACTAATGGTAATCGCAATCAATAATCAATGAACAGCAGCATAGTGGCAGTAATAAGTCGAATCAATAATAATTTTAGCAGCAGCGTAGATGTGTGGGGAAGCAGTAGTTGTTAGCCATTCAACAGTAACATGGCCAGGGGATAGAAGCGGTTTAGGAGTCTGTTGATCTGAGCCTTGATGCACCGGTACCACCTGCCAGTAGGGAGCATGGAGAACAGTCCGTGTCTCGGTGGCTGGAATCTTTGGCAATTTTTGGGGCCTTTCTCAGACATGTACGTCCTGGATGGCTGGGAGATCACACCTATGCAGTGGGCCGTCCTCACCACCCTGGTAGCCGGTTCTTCACCCAAAACCACTCATTCCTATAATTAACTGTGTTAAATAACACTAATATATGAGAACAATATTTTTTGTGAACAAATGTTTCATTTTGTAATTATAATAAGTTTACTAGCAACATGTGAACATCGTTGTGGAAATCTGTTGCAGCTCAAGTAGACTACAAAACTCACAATGCAATGTTCTCTCTATGGGCTGTGTCACGCCCTGACCGTAGATTGCTTTGTATGTTTCTATTTTTAGTTTGGTCAGGGTGTGATGTGGGTGGGTATTCTATGTTGTATGTCTAGGTGTTGTGTTTCTATGTTTAGGCCTGGTATGGTTCCCAATCAGAGGCAGCTGGATGTGTCTTTGTCTCTGATTGAGAACCATACTTAGGCAGCCTGTTTTTCCCACTATGGGTGTGGGTAGTTGTTTTCTGTTTAGTGTATGTCACCTTACTGTTTCGTTTCTTCCATTCACTTTGTTATTTTGTTTTGTGTGTTCAGTCTAATATAAAATTAACATGGACACTTACCACGCTGCATATTGGTCCGATCCTTCCTACTCCTCCTCAGATGACGAAGAGATTAGTTACAGAACTACCCACCACAACCGGACCAAGCAGTGTGGTAACCAGGAGCAGAGGGTTCTGGACTCCTGGACATTGGAGGATATTTTGGACGGTAAAGGACGCTGGGCACAGGCTGGGGAATATCGCCGCCCCAGGGAAGATCTGGAGGCAGCCAAAGCCGAGTGGCGGCGATATGAGGAGTTAACACGGCAGCGCAACAGGGACGAGAGGCAGCCCCAAAAATGTATTAGAGGGGGCACATGGGGAGTGTGGCTAAGTAAAGCAGGAGACCTGAGCCAACTCCCTGTGCTTACCGTGGAGAGAGGTTGCCCGGGCAGGCACCGTGTTATGCTGTGAGGCGCACGGTGTCCCCAGTGCACACGCATAGCCCGGTGCGCTACATCACAGCTCCTCGTATTGGCCGGGCTAGAGTGTGCATCGAACCAGGAGGAATGAAGCCGGCTCAGCGCATCTGGTCACCAATTAGTCTCCTCGGCCTGGGTTATATGGCACCAGCCCTACGCACGGTGTCCCCGGTTCGCCAGCACAGCCCAGTGCGGTCTGTTCCACCCCGCCACACTTGCCGGGCTACAGGGGGTTTCCAGCCAGGACAGGTTGTGCAGGCTCGGTGCTCGAGACATCCAGTGCGCCTCCACGGTCCGGTCAATCAGGTGCCTCCTCCACGCACCAGGCCTCCTGTGGCAGCCCGACACACCGGCTGTCTCTCAGTCTCCTCCCTCCAGGTGCTCCCTCCTGTCCAGCGCTTCCAGAGTCTCCCTCCTGTCCATCGCTTCCAGAGCCTCAAATCAAATCAAATCAAATCAAATTTTATTTGTCACATACACATGGTTAGCAGATGTTAATGCGAGTGTAGCGAAATGCTTGTGCTTCTAGTTCCGACAATGCAGTAATAACGAGCAAGTAATCTAACTAACAATTCCAAAAAAAACTACTGTCATACACAGTGTAAGGGGATAAAGAATATGTACATAAGGATATATGAATGAGTGATGGTACAGAGCAGCATAGGCAAGATACAGTAGATGATATCGAGTACAGTATATACATATGAGATAAGTATGTAAACCAAGTGGCATAGTTAAAGTGGCTAGTGATACATGTATTACATAAGGATGCAGTCGATGATATAGAGTACAGTATCAACGTATGCATATGAGATGAACAATGTAGGGTAAGTAACATTATATAAGGTAGCATTGTTTAAAGTGGCTAGTGATATATTTACATCATTTCCCATCAATTCCCATGATTAAAGTGGCTGGAGTAGAGTCAGTGTCATTGACAGTGTGTTGGCAGTAGCCACTCAATGTTAGTGGTGGCTGTTTAACAGTCTGATGGCCTTGAGATAGAAGCTGTTTTTCAGTCTCTCGGTCCCAGCTTTGATGCACCTGTACTGACCTCGCCTTCTGGATGGCAGCGGGGTGAACAGGCAGTGGCTCGGGTGGTTGATGTCCTTGATGATCTTTATGGCCTTCCTGTAGCATCGGGTGGTGTAGGTGTCCTGGAGGGCAGGTAGTTTGCCCCCGGTGATGCGTTGTGCAGACCTCACTACCCTCTGGAGAGCCTTACGGTTGAGGGCGGTGCAGTTGCCATACCAGGCGGTGATACAGCCCGCCAGGATGCTCTCGATTGTGCATCTGTAGAAGTTTGTGAGTGCTTTTGGTGACAAGCCGAATTTCTTCAGCCTCCTGAGGTTGAAGAGGCGCTGCTGCGCCTTCCTCACGATGCTGTCTGTGTGAGTGGACCAATTCAGTTTGTCTGTGATGTGTATGCCGAGGAACTTAAAACTTGCTACCCTCTCCACTACTGTTCCATCGATGTGGATGGGGGTGTTCCCTCTGGTGTTTCCTGAAGTCCACAATCATCTCCTTAGTTTTGTTGACGTTGAGTGTGAGGTTATTTTCCTGACACCACACTCCGAGGGCCCTCACCTCCTCCCTGTAGGCCGTCTCGTCGTTGTTGGTGATCAAGCCTACCACTGTTGTGTCGTCCGCAAACTTGATGATTGAGTTGGAGGCGTGCATGGCCACGCAGTCGTGGGTGAACAGGGAGTACAGGAGAGGGCTCAGAACGCACCCTTGTGGGGCCCCAGTGTTGAGGATCAGCGGGGAGGAGATGTTGTTGCCTACCCTCACCACCTGGGGGCGGCCCGTCAGGAAGTCCAGTACCCAGTTGCACAGGGCGGGGTCGAGACCCAGGGTCTCGAGCTTGATGACGAGCTTGGAGGGTACTATGGTGTTGAATGCCGAGCTGTAGTCGATGAACAGCATTCTCACATAGGTATTCCTCTTGTCCAGATGGGTTAGGGCAGTGTGCAGTGTGGTTGAGATTGCATCGTCTGTGGACCTATTTGGGCGGTAAGCAAATTGGAGTGGGTCAAGGGTGTCAGGTAGGGTGGAGGTGATATGGTCCTTGACTAGTCTCTCAAAGCACTTCATGATGACGGATGTGAGTGCTACGGGGCGGTAGTCATTTAGCTCAGTTACCTTAGCTTTCTTGGGAACAGGAACAATGGTGGCCCTCTTGAAGCATGTGGGAACAGCAGACTGGTATAGGGATTGATTGAATATGTCCGTAAACACACCGGCCAGCTGGTCTGCGCATGCTCTGAGGGCGCGGCTGGGGATGCCGTCTGGGCCTGCAGCCTTGCGAGGGTTAACACGTTTAAATGTCTTACTCACTTCGGCTGCAGTGAAGGAGAGACCGCATGTTTCCGTTGCAGGCCGTGTCAGTGGCACTGTATTGTCCTCAAAGCGGGCAAAAAGTTATTTAGTCTGCCTGGGAGCAAGACATCCTGGTCCGTGACTGGGCTGGGTTTCTTCCTGTAGTCCGTGATTGACTGTAGACCCTGCCACATACCTCTTGTGTCTGAGCCGTTGAATTGAGATTCTACTTTGTCTCTGTACTGGCGCTTAGCTTGTTTGATAGCCTTGCGGAGGGAATAGCTGCACTGTTTGTATTCAGTCATGTTACCAGACACCTTGCCCTGATTAAAAGCAGTGGTTCGTGCCTTCAGTTTCACACGAATGCTGCCATCAATCCACGGTTTCTGGTTAGGGAATGTTTTAATCGTTGCTATGGGAACGACATCTTCAACGCACGTTCTAATGAACTCGCACACCGTATCAGCGTATTCGTCAATGTTGTTGTCTGACGCAATACGAAACATCTCCCAGTCCACGTGATGGAAGCAGTCTTGGAGTGTGGAGTCAGCTTGGTCGGACCAGCGTTGGACAGACCTCAGCGTGGGAGCTTCTTGTTTTAGTTTCTGTCTGTAGGCAGGGATCAACAAAATGGAGTCGTGGTCAGCTTTTCCGAAAGCGGGGCGGGGCAGGGCCTTATATGCGTCGCGGAAGTTAGAGTAACAATGATCCAGGGTCTTTCCACCCCTGGTTGCGCAATCGATATGCTGATAAAATTTAGGAGTCTTGTTTTCAGATTAGCCTTGTTAAAATCCCCAGCTACAATGAATGCAGCCTCCGGATAAATCGTTTCCAGTTTGCAGAGAGTTAAATAAAGTTCGTTCAGAGCCATCGATGTGTCTGCTTGGGGGGATATATACGGCTGTGATTATAATCGAAGAGAATTCTCTTGGTAGATAATGCGGTCTACATTTGATTGTGAGGAATTCTAAATCAGGTGAACAGAAGGATTTGAGTTCCTGTATGTTTCTTTCATCACACCATGTCACGTTGGCCATAAGACATACGCCCCCGCCCGTCTTCTTACCAGAAAGATGTTTGTTTCTGTCGGCGCGATGCATGGAGAAACCCGCTGGCTGCACCGCTTCGGATTGCGTCTCTCCAGTGAGCCATGTTTCCGTGAAGCAAAGAACGTTACAGTCTCTGATGTCCCTCTGGAATGCTACCCTTGCTCGGATTTCATCAACCTTGTTGTCAAGAGACTGGACATTGGTAAGAAGAATGCTAGGGAGTGGTGCACGATGTGCCCGTCTCCGGAGTCTGACCAGAAGACCGCTTCGTTTCCCTCTTTTTCTGAGTCGTTTTTTTTTTTTTTTGGCCGCTGCATGTGATCCACTCGGTTACACTGGTTGTAAGGCAGAACACAGGATCCGCGTCGCGAAAAACATATTCTTGGTCGTACTGATGGTGAGTTGACGCTGATCTTATATTCAGTAGTTCTTCTCGGCTATATGTAAAGAAACCTAAGATGACCTGGGGTACTAGTGTAAGAAATAACACGTAAAAAAACAAAAAACTGCATAGTTTCCTAGGAACGCGAAGCGAGGCGGCCATCTCTGTCGGCGCCGGAAGTACACGGACAGCCTCCCTCCTGTCCGGAGCTGCCAGAGCCACCCGTCAGTCAGGAGCTGCCAGAGCCGTCCGTCAGTCAGGAGCTGCCAGAGCCGCCCGTCAGGCAGGACCTGCCAGAGCCGCCTGTCACTCCGCCTGTCACTCCGGCCATGCAACGACACCATGCAATGCACCCTGGACTGAAGAGGCATACAATAAGAGAAATGTGGTGGACCCTCTGTTAAATTACGCATTTCTCGAGGTAGGAATATTGCAAAAATATGATCAATGGCTCATTCGTGAGAAGAAAACTAGTATTGACATCTGACATGTATGATAGACATTTTCACAATCTAAAAATGTCCACGTCGTGGGCAAATTATTAGCTCGTAAAAGATTGTTGGTCGTCTTGGTTCGTTCAGCGTGAGAAGGTCTGCTGATTAAGTACCACCAGGTGCAGTCGTAGGGTCCAACAAAGGTCTGTCAGTTTCAGAAATGTTTAGCATTTATCGTGTGGTGTGGCTGGTGTTACAAGACGATTCCGGTGAGTGACTAATATGAACATGCACAAAATAAAGTCAGATTGTAATAATAGTTTTATTTAAACATTTACATGCTTTGCAAGAACTTTGATTTTGTCACGAACCTTGCCGAAGACGGTGCCTCTTCCTGTTCGGGCGGTGCTCGGCGGTCGTCGTCGCCGGCCTATTAGCTGCCATCGATTTCCTTTCCGTTTGTTTTTGGTTATTGGGTAATTGGGTACACCTGTTTTGTATTAGGGTTTGTTTGTAGGGTATTTAAGGGCACTAGGCCCGCTGGGTATTTGTGCGGGCTTGTTTGTGTTACTCTGTGTTTGATGGTGTGAGTTATTCGTACATTTATTCTCCGGACTATTTTGTTCTGTTGTTTGGACCGGCAACTTATTATACGCCCTGTGTGTTGGCGTGACTGTTTTTGTTGCACTGGGGAATAAATTTGAAGGAAAGACTGAACCCTGCTCTCTGCGCCTGATTCCACCCACCACCACTCCTAGTTGATCGTAACAGAAGCCCGCACCACTGAAATGGAATTAGCAGGAGCAGCGACCACCCCTCTCCCCACTATGGAGGAGCGCGTTCACCACCACACAGCGGTCCTCCATCGGATTGGTACCGCGATGGACCAGATGATGGAGAGGATGGAACGATGGGAGAGGAGTGGCCTACCGACGTCTACCCCAGCTCCCCCACTGCTGACATCACCTCCTCCACCTACGTCATCCTCTGGGTCCGGCGCACTGCGTCTCTCCCCCCCGAGGGAGTACGATGGAGCGGCGGCTGGGTGCCAGGGATTTTTGCTCCAGCTAGAGCTCTACCTGGCTACCGTGCGTCCGGCTCCCTCGGGTGAGGAGAGTGTGAGCCTCCTCGTCTCCTGTTTAACGGGCAGGGCCCTGGACTGGGCTAACGCGGTCTGGAACAGTCCAGACTCGGCTCGGGACAACTACCTGGAGTTCACCCGCCGTTTCCGAGCTGTGTTCGATCATCCACCAGAGGGTAAAGCGGCGGGTGAGCGACTGTTCCACCTCAGACAGGAGACGAGGAGCGCACAGGACTTCGCGTTGGAGTTTAGGACCCTAGCTGCTGGTGCTGGGTGGAATGACAGGGCCCTGATGGACCATTACCGGTGTAGTCTCCGGGAGGACGTCCGCCGGGAGCTAGCGTGCAGGGACACAACTCTCTCCCTGGATGAACTAATAGACATGTCTATTCGATTGGACAACCTGCTGGCTGCCCGCGGGCGTTCAGAAGGGGTCCTGTTAATTCCACCTTCCAGCTCTCCCACTCCCACTCCGATGGAGTTGGGAGGAGCTGCATCTAGGGGGATCAGAGGGGGCTCCTCCTGCTCCTATTGTGGACGGAGAGGACACACTTCGGACCGGTGTTGGAGGAGTCCCTTTGGGAGTCGAGAGGGTCGGCGGAACACTCCTCGGCCACCCCAGGTGAGTAAGCACCAAACTCACCCAGAGCTCCCTGTTGGTCACATGTTTTTGTTAATTTTTTTTCCTGCGTTTTTCCCCTCTCTTCAGCATAAGGCGCTAGTCGATTCAGGCGCAGCTGGGAGTTTTATGGATCGTGGACTCGCCCGTAAATTGGGTATTCCGTTAGTACAGATAGACCCACCTGTCCCCGTGCACTCCTTAGATAGCCGACCGTTAGGGTCAGGGTTGGTCAGGGAGGCCACGATTCCGCTGGACATGGTAACGCAGGGGAATCATAGGGAGAGGATCAGTTTCTACCTTATTGATTCACCTGGGTTTCCGGTGGTGTTGGGGGTTCCTGGCTGGCTATTCACAATCCCCTTATTTCCTGGAAACAGGGGGCTCTTAAGGGGTCGTCAGACGAGTGTTCAGAGAGGTGTATAGGAGTTTCCATCGGTGCCACGACGGTGGAGAGTCCAGACCAGGTTTCCACCGTGCGCATTCCCCCAGAATATGCCGATTTGGCTATCGCTTTTAGTAAGAAGAGGGCGACCAAATTACCACCCCATCGACGGTGGGATTGCGTGATAAACCTCCAGGAGAACGCTGCACTTCCCCGGAGTCATGTGTACCCGCTGTTACAGGAGGAGACGGTGGCTATGGAAACATATGTCACGGAAGCTCTGAGACAGGGGTACATTCGGCCCTCCATGTCACCTGTCTCCTCAAGTTCCTTTTTTATGAGGAAAAAGGAGGGAGGACTGCGTCCGTGCATTGATTATCGAGGTCTCAATTCGATCACAGTGGGATTTAGTTATCCGCTACCTCTCATCGCTACAGCGGTGGAATCATTCCACGGAGTGCGTTTCTTCACAAAACTGGACCTCAGGAGCGTGTATAATCTGGTGCGTATTCGGGAAGGAGACGAGTGGAAAACAGCGTTTAGTACCACATCAGGCCACTATGAGTACCTCGTCATGCCGTATGGGTTGATGAATGCTCCAGCCGTCTTCCAATCCTTTGTAGATGAGATTCTCAGGGACTTGCACGGGCAGGGTGTGGTAGTGTATATTGATGACATCTTGATTTATTCTGCCACACGCGCCGCGCATGTTTCCCTGGTGCGCAGGGTTCTTGGGCGACTGCTGGAGCATGACCTATACGTCAAGGCAAGGCTGAGAAATATGTGTTCTCCAAACCAGCCGTTTCCTTCCTGGGTTATCGCATTTCCAGCTCGGGGATGATGATGGAGTGTGACCGCGTTAACGCCGTGCGTAATTGGCCGACTCCGACCACGGTAAAGGAGGTGCAGCGATTTTTAGGGTTTGCCAATTACTACCGGAGGTTTATCCGGGGTTTTGGCCAAGTAGCGGCGCCCATTACCTCACTGCTGAAGGGGGCCGGTGCGTCTGCAGTGGTCAGCAGAGGCTGATGGAGCCTTCAACCAGTTGAAGGCACTGTTCACTGGGGCTCCCGTGTTGGCGCATCCGGACCCTTCGTTAGCATTCATAGTGGAGGTGGATGCGTCCGAGGCTGGGGTTGGAGCCGTGCTGTCTCAGCGCTCGGGTACGCCACCGAAGCTCCGTCCCTGCGCTTTCTTTTCTAAGAAGCTGGGTCCGGCGGAGCGGAACTATGATGTGGGGGACCGGGAGTTACTAGCTATAGTAAAAGCCCTGAAGGTGTGGAGACACTGGCTAGAGGGGGCTAAACACCCTTTTCTCATCTGGACTGACCACCGTAATCTGGAGTATATTCGAGCAGCGAGGAGACTGAATCCGCGTCAGGCTAGGTGGGCCATGTTCTTTACACGTTTTAGATTTACGATCTCTTACAGACCAGGTTCCCTCAACACTAAGGCCGACGCGCTGTCCCGTCTCTATGACACCGAGGACCGGTCCATCGAACCCACTCCCATCCTTCCAGCCTCTCGGCTGGTGGCCCCAGTGGTATGGGAGGTGGACGCGGACATCGAGCGAGCGTTGAGGGTTGAACCTGCGCCTACACAGTGTCCGACTGGTAGAAGTTACGTACCGCTTGGTATCCATGATAAGTTGATTCGGTGGGCCCACACACTACCGTCTGCGGGTCATCCGGGGATTGATAGGACGGTGCGGGGTCTTAGGGGGAAATACTGGTGGCCCACCTTAGCTAGGGATGTGAGGCTCTATGTCTCTTCCTGTTCGGTATGCGCCCAGAGTAAGGCTCCTAGGCACCTTCCTAGAGGGAAGTTACAGCCCCTCCCGGTTCCACAACGGCCATGGTCCCATCTCTCGGTAGATTTCCTTACTGATCTTCCCCCATCTCAGGGGAACACTACCGTTCTGGTCGTTGTGGATCGGTTCTCTAAGTCCTGCCGTCTCCTCCCATTGCCTGGTCTCCCTACGGCCCTACAGACTGCAGAGGCTCTATTTACCCACGTCTTCCGGCACTATGGGGTTCCAGAGGATATCGTCTCCGATCGGGGTCCCCAGTTCACGTCTCGGGTTTGGAAGGCGTTTATGGAGCGTCTGGGGATCTCGGTCAGCCTTACCTCTGGTTATCACCCCGAAAGTAATGGGCAGGTGGAGAGAGTAAACCAGGAAGTGGGCAGGTTTCTGAGGTCGTATTGCCAGGACCGGCCAGGAGAATGGGCGAGGTACGTCCCGTGGGCAGAGTTAGCCCAGAACTCTTCGGCATTCGTCCACGAATATGTCGCCATTCGAATGCGTACTGGGCTACCAGCCGGTCCTGGCTCCGTGGCATCAGAGTCAGACCGAGGCTCCTGCGGTGGAGGAGTGGGTACAGCGCTCTAGAGAGACCTGGCGGGCAGTCCAGGATTCTCTCAGGCAGGCCAGTGAACGGCAGAAGAGAGACGCTGACCGCCACCGCAGCGAGGCCCCGGTGTTCGCACCAGGGGACAGGGTCTGGCTCTCGACCCGAAACCTGCCCCTCCGCCTGCCCTGCCGGAAGCTGGGGCCGCAGTGTGTGGGGCCATTTAAAGTCCTGAGGAGGATAAACGAGGTGTGTTATAGATTGCAACTTCCCTCTTATTATCGTATTAACCCCTCGTTTCATGTGTCTCTCCTCAGGCCGGTGGTAGCTGGTCCCCTACAAGACAGTGAGGTACCGGAGGTCCCTCCACCCCTCTGGACATCGAGGGGTCCCCGGCGTACACAGTACGAGCTATTCTGGACTCGAGACGCCGGGTGAGGGGCCTGCAGTACCTCGTGGACTGGGAGGGGTACGGTCCGGAGGAGAGGTGCTGGGTACCGGAGAGGGACATTTTAGATCCTTCCCTCTTGAGGGATTTCCATCGCCTCCACCCGGATCGCCCTGCGCCTCGTCCTCCGGGTCGTCCTCGAGGCCGGGGTCGGCGCGCTGCGGGAGCCGCGCGTCAGGGGGTACTGTCACGAACCTTGCCGAAGACGGTGCCTCTTCCTGTTCGGGCGGTGCTCGGCGGTCGTCGTCGCCGGCCTATTAGCTGCCATCGATTTCCTTTCCGTTTGTTTTTGGTTATTGGGTAATTGGGTACACCTGTTTTGTATTAGGGTTTGTTTGTAGGGTATTTAAGGGCACTAGGCCCGCTGGGTATTTGTGCGGGCTTGTTTGTGTTACTCTGTGTTTGATGGTGTGAGTTATTCTTACATTTATTCTCCGGACTATTTTGTCCTGTTGTTTGGACCGGCAACTTATTATACGCCCTGTGTGTTGGCGTGACTGTTTTTGTTGCACTGGGGAATAAATTTGAAGGAAAGACTGAACCCTGCTCTCTGCGCCTGATTCCACCCACCACCACTCCTAGTTGATCGTAACAGATTTCCCTAACAATCTTGTTTACCTGACATCTGAAATCCGGATACCTGATGCGATTTTGATAAATGCACAAAATGGGCAATCAAAATAAACGTTCTCCCACAACGACTGATTTGATTTATGAGTTCAGACATATTATATCAGACCTCAGGATAAGACCCAGATGCAGACAGTTCGAAATAACAAATGTTTATTTATGAAACAGGGGCATGCAAAACGACAGGTCATGGGTAGGCAGAGGTCAGTAATCCAGGGCAGAGTCAAGACGTACAGAATGGCAGGCAAGCAGAATGGTCAAAACCGGGAGAACTAGAAAACAAAACTAACTAAGAAACGGTGGTAGTCTTGATGAGACAAACTTATAACAGATAAACAGAGAACACCTATAAATGTACTAGGGATAATGAGGAAGATGGGCAACACCTGGAGGGGGGGTGGAGACAAGCACAAAGACAGGTGAAACAAATCAGGGTGTGACACAAAATTTATGTGTATGTGAAAACTATTTCTAATGCAAAATGTCAGTTTTTCCCAAGTCACTTGGGAGGCTTGCACTGCTCATGCAAAGATCAAACACACTGCTGCAGTTGGCATAGGCTACGTCGGCTGATGTAGCCTTGCAAGCCAATCACAGAATGTGTTGACAGAACTGAAGCAAATTGTACAATCTGGCCAGGTTGATATCCAGATTTTAATTTGGTAGCGTTTCCTCTTGGGTGTCCCGAAGATTTGGTCAGAGGTACACAAAGAACCCAAGGCAGATCAAATTAAACCAAATTTTGTTTGTCACACGCGCAACCTTACCATGAAATGCTTACTTACAAGCCATTAACCATCAATGCAGTTTTAAGAAAATAGAGTTAAGAGGTGATTTTAATGCAAATAGTCCGGGTGGCTATCTGTTCCTCAGACCCAGAAGCTAGGATAAGCATATAATTGCTACTATTGGATAGAAAACACTCAGAAGTTTCTAAATCTGTTAAAATAATGTCTGTGAGTATAACAGAACTGATATGGAAAATCCATCCGGAATTTTTTTTAATTTTGAGGTCACAGACCATTTCAATGCTAGCCAATGGGATATACAAATAGATAGGACCCAGACTGCAGTTCCCATGGCTTCCACTAGATGTCAACAGTCTTTAGACAGAGTTTCAGGCTTGTTTCTTGAAAAATGAACAAGTAGTTGTAGTTTTTCCAAGGTGTCTCTCATTAGAAAAGTAGTCTTGCTGTGCGGGTGAATGATGTGAGCGCTCTTCGTTATTTATTTTCCCTAAATATTATTGTTTATTTAGATATCAGAGTACCTGAGGATTAATTAGAAACACCGTTTGACTTCTTTGGACAAACCTTACCGGTAACTTTTTGGATTCGTTTGTATGCATGTTGAACGAGTGGATTACTGAGATCATTGGCGCCAACTAAACTGATGTTTTTGGATATAAGGAAGGACTTTATTGAACAAAACGATCATTCATTGTGTATCTGAGACCCCTGGGATTGCAAAGAGAGGAAGATCTTCAAAGGTAAGTGATTTCTTTAATCGCTATTTGTGATTTTGTGACGCCTGTGCTGGTTGAAAAGTATTTTGATGTGGGGCGCTGTCCTCAGATAATTGCATGGTATGCTTCGACGTAAAGCCTTTTTAAAATCTGACAAGCGGTTGGATTAACAAGTTAAGCTTTAAAATTATGTAAGACACTTGTATTTTCATGATTGTTTAATATTCCGATTTTTGTATTTTGAATTTCACGCTCTGCAATTTCACCGGATGTTGTCGTAGGTGTCCTGCTAGCGGTTCATGCGCCCTAAGTTAAGGAGACTTTTGGTACTAGACTTGACGCTCTAGTACCACTTGCCCTGCGGTAGCAGAGAGAACAGTCTATGACTTGGGTGACTGGAGTCTTTGACCATTTTTGGGCCTTCCTCTGACACGCCTAGTATTTAGGTCCTGGATGGCTCCAGTGATGTACTGGGCCATACGCATTATCATCTGTAGCTACTTATGGATGCTGAGCAGTTGCCAGACCAGGCGGTGAGGCAACAGGTCAGGATGCTCTCGATGGTGCAGCTGTAGAACCTTTTGAGAATCTGATGCAGTGTCCTAGACCACTGCCCCACCCGGGAGGCCCTTTCATGACTTTCTTGATGTGTTTGGACCATGATAGTTTGTTGGTGATGTGGACACCAAGGAACTTGAAACTCCACTACAGCCCCGTCGATGCGAATGGGGGCGTGTTTCGGCCATCCTTTTCCTGTAGTCCACAATCATCTCCTTTATTTTTATGAAGGCTCTACCACGTTATAATACCGTGCTCTGTAGTACACTGTCGTAATGTCCAGTCATGAGTGTTACAACTATTTGATTGCTGGGGCGGACTGACTGTCCTACACGTGATCCATCATCTAATGACATGGTGCGTGGATGATCTTTGTCAGATATGTAAGCTTGAAGCCTGTCTTGTAACTGTTTGGACAACCCTTTGCGTGACTGACACAACCTTTGAGTTAATCAAAAGGGCAGGATGTAATACACAGTAATAGAGTAGTAGAGAATCACTATTAATGTAATCAGCAGTTTGACATGAGATGGAGCCTGGGAATCCTAGTCTCATTTATGCACAGGAACTTGGTGGAAGACGAGTTAGTCAGCCGGCTACAACTGGCTTTTCCACGCCCCATCTAGCGGTTCTCCAGCACCAACCGATGTGAATCCTGGGCGTTTTTCCAACTCCATCAGGGCATGGGCGCATGGAAGGATGGAAATGGACCAGACGGAGAGCCAGTGTTTGATGGCTGTTTGTTATTGTGTAATCAGCATTGGTTGACAGGCAAGAAGGGCCTTTTTAGAGTGTGATCCCTGTACCATGGAACCTCAGTGTACGTCCCAAATGGCACTCTATTCACTCTGTGGTGCACTACCTTTGACCAATGCCCATATCGGGTCCTTCATAAGGCAGAATAACGTTTTGCAGTATAAAGGACTTGCATGATGGTTTATCATTGATGAACAGATCAATATCAACAAAACCATGTTTGATGTGTAACTATTTGTCATTATAAAGTGTTTCTCATTGTTGCAAAGTTGAGGGACACAAGAGTCATCGCAGTTCAAAAATGATTCAGACACTTGTGAGGGCAGAGTTATTGTCGACTTTTCTGTAGACTTTGATGACAAGCTGTCAAAAGGCAGTACGATACAGTAAGAACAAAAGTAGGTCAAAAATAATGACAGATAAGAGGAACAAAGACTTACTTTAGATCTACTTGCGTAATACAATATGTTGCGCAAATCCCCCACGGATGATGATCAGGCTGGCATATCTCAAAATTCCAACTGGAGTAGAAAAGCACAAACCAAATCTATTCTATTTCAGTCAAAAAAAAATCAATTGTCTCTTAAATGCAGTGAGCAAAGCTGGTTGAAATGACATTTACAACCAGTTGTATAACCAGTTGTAATCTGGTTATAATAATGTCATTTCAACCTGTTCTGCCCACTGGAATTGTTCTAACAGACATGAGGAGGTTTAAACATTCTAATATTTCCCTTTTATGAAGAATAATGTCTTATTAAGTTTGTGTTACGTTATGTTATGAGGAAGAGGATACAGTTAGTATTCTCCAATCTCTATTACAACAACTTGCATATACGATTTTATTCACTAGAATTCCAAGCCATCATTTGCTGAAGTTGGCTGAGTTCCAAAATGCAACGGCCACAAATTGACACTGCTCGCATTCCAAATGAGCATGCGCAGACCAGCTGGCCGGTGTGTTTACGGACATATTCAATCAATCCCTATACCAGTCTGCTGTTCCCACATGCTTCAAGAGGGCCACCATTGTTCCTGTTCCCAAGAAAGCTAAGGTAACTGAGCTAAACGACTACCACCCCGTAGCACTCACATCCGTCATCATGAAGTGCTTTGAGAGACTAGTCAAGGACCATATCACCTCCACCCTACCTGACACCCTAGACCCACTCCAATTTGCTTACCGCCCAAATAGGTCCACAGACGATGCAATCTCAACCACACTGCACACTGCCCTAACCCATCTGGACAAGAGGAATACCTATGTGAGAATGCTGTTCATCGACTACAGCTCGGCATTCAACACCATAGTACCCTCCAAGCTCGTCATCAAGCTCGAGACCCTGGGTCTCGACCCCGCCCTGTGCAACTGGGTACTGGACTTCCTGACGGGCCGCCCCCAGGTGGTGAGGGTAGGCAACAACATCTCCTCCCCGCTGATCCTCAACACTGGGGCCCCACAAGGGTGCGTTCTGAGCCCTCTCCTGTACTCCCTCTTCACCCACGACTGCGTGGCCACGCACGCCTCCAACTCAATCATCAAGTTTGCGGACGACACAACAGTGGTAGGCTTGATTACCAACAACGACGAGACGGCCTACAGGGAGGAGGTGAGGGCCCTCGGAGTGTGGTGTCAGGAAAATAACCTCACACTCAACGTCAACAAAACTAAGGAGATGATTGTGGACTTCAGGAAACAGCAAAGGGAACACCCCCCTATCCACATCGATGGAACAGTAGTGGAGAGGGTAGAAAGTTTCAAGTTCCTCGGCATACACATCACAGACAAACTGAATTGGTCCACTCACACAGACAGCATCGTGAAGAAGGCGCAGCAGCGCCTCTTCAACCTCAGGAGGCTGAAGAAATTCGGCTTGTCGCCAAAAGCACTCACAAACTTCTACAGATGCACAATCGAGAGCATCCTGGCGGGCTGTATCACCGCCTGGTACGGCAACTGCTCCGCCCTCAACCGTAAGGCTCTCCAGAGGGTAGTGAGGTCTGCACAACGCATCACCGGGGGCAAACTACCTGCCCTCCAGGACACCTACACCACCCGATGTTACAGGAAGGCCATAAAGATCATCAAGGACATCAACCACCCGAGCCACTGCCTGTTCACGCCGCTATCATCCAGAAGGCGAGGTCAGTACAGGTGCATCAAAGCTGGGACCGAGAGACTGAAAAACAGCTTCTATCTCAAGGCCATCAGACTGTTAAACAGCCACCACTAACATTGAGTGGCTGCTGCCAACACACTGACACTGACACTGACTCAACTCCAGCCACTTTAATAATGGGAATTGATGGGAAATGATGTAAATATATCACTAGCCACTTTAAACAATGCTACCTTATATAATGTTTACATACCCTACATTATTCATCTCATATGCATACGTATATACTGTACACTATATCATCGACTGCATCCTTATGTAATACATGTATCACTAGCCACTTTAACTATGCCACTTTGTTTACATACTCATCTCATATGTATATACTGTACTCGATATCAGCTACTGTATCTTGCCTATGCTGCTCTGTACCATCACTCATTCATATATCCTTATGTACATATTCTTTATCCCCTTACACTGTGTATAAGACAGTAGTTTTGGAATTGTTAGTTAGATTACTTGTTCGTTATTACTGCATTGTCGGAACTAGAAGCACAAGCATTTCGCTACACTCGCATTAACATCTGCTAACCATGTGTATGTGACAAATAAAATTTGATTTGATTTGATTTGATTTGAAATGGCACCCTATTTACCAATAGTGCACTTCTTTTGACTAGGACCCTATTAACCCTGGTCAAATGTAATGCACTACATTGGGAATAGTGCCATTTGGGATACAGACCTTTGATGTTGACGGTCAGCTCATTGCCAACATAAGACAGACCGGAGGCAAAGTTCACTTCCTAGTAATCAAATTGTAAAGTGTGTGTGTGTGTGTGTGTGTGTGTGTGTGTGTGTGTGTGTGTGTGTGTGTGTGTGTGTGTGTGTGTGTGTGTGTGTGTGTGTGTGTGAGAGAGACTCACATAACATAGGACAAACCTGAAAAAATGTGTTCCTCACAATAAAATGGCAGGTCTTAATAAATATTGTTTTTCAAATTATTTTGTATATTTTATATAATTATTGTTTTATTATTAGGAATTTTTCAGATGTTACATTAATTACTAAAATGTCATCACATAACAGAGGACAAACCAGAAAAAACACAGCCAAGTTTACATTTCTACTGTGGTAAGACATGGTAAATTCCCACCACCCACTTGGTTATGAACAAACCATAACATTGCTGACCATCCACTGTAGAACTCTAAACATCCACTGTGTGTGTGTGTGTGTGTGTGTGTGTGTGTGTGGGCAGGCGGGCGTGCTTGCGTGCGGATGGCTTTAACTTGGATTAAAACGAGAACAAATAAAGGAAGCCCAGCCAATTCAGGCACAGCTGTAACACACACAGCTGTCCCAAGCTGCTACAGATTGGTGAGGCAAGAGACAATCACTTCAAACAGCCCAACAGTAGCTCAGCAGTAAGGGACTGTTACATTGTTGATAATGAGGGATACCTGGAGAAAATCAGACCTCTCTGAAATGAAAATGCATGGGCCTCCCTTCAGTAAAACACACAGTTCCAGTCAAAGGTTTGGACACACCTACTCATTCAAGGGGTTTTCTTTATTTTTACTATTTTCTACGTTGTAGAATAATAGTGAAGACATCAAAACTATGAAATAACACATATGGAATCATGCGGTAACCAAAAAAGTGTTAAACAAATCAAATATACTCTATATTTGAGATTCTTCAAAGTAGCCTTCCTTTACCTTGATGACAGCTTTGCACACTCTTGGCATTCTCTCAACCAGAATGAGAGAATGCGGTAGTCACCTGAAATACATTTCCTTGTTAAAAGTTCATTTGTGGAATTTACTTCCTTCTGAATGCCTTTGAGCAAATTAATTGTGTGTGACAAGGTAGGGGTGGTATATAGAAGATAGCTCTTTTTGGTAAAGGACCAAGTCCATATTATGGCAAGAACAGCTCAAATGAGCAAAGAGAAACAACAGTCGGTCATTACCTTAAGACATGAAGGTCAGTCAATCCGAAAAATTTCAAGAACTTTGAAAGTTTCTTCAAGTGCAGTAGCAAAAACCATCAAGTGCTAGGATGAGACTGGCTCTCATGAGGACCGCTACAGGAAAGGATGACCCAGAGTTACCTCTGCTGCAGAGGATAAGTTCATTAGAGTTAACTACACCTCAAAAATTGCAGTCCAAATAAATGCTTCACCGAGTTCAAGTAAAAGACACATCTCAACATCAATGGTTCAGATGAGACTGCGTGAATCAGGCCTCCATGGTCAAATTGCTGCTAAGAAACCACTACTAAAGGACACCAATAGTAAGAAGAGACTTGCTTGGTCCAAGAAACACGAGCAATGGAAATAGACTGGTGGAAAACTGTCCTTTGGTCTGATGTGTCCAAGTTTGAGATTTTTGGTTCCAACCGCAGTGTCTTTGTGAGATGCAGAGTAGGTGAACGGATGACCTCTACATATGTGGTTCCCACAGTGAAGCATGGAGGAGGAGGTGGAATGATGTGGGGGTGCTTTCCTGGTGACACTTTCAGTGATATATTTAGAATTCAAGGCACACTTAACCAGCATGGCTACCACAGCATTCTGCAGCAATATGCAATCCCATCTGGTTTATGTTTAGTGGGACTATCATTTGTTTTTCAAAATGACAATGACCCAAACAAACCTTCTGGCTGTGTAAGGGCTATTGGACCATGGAGAATAATGGAGTGCTACATCAGATGACCTGGCCACCACAACCCCCTGACCTCAACCTAATTGAGATGGTTTGGGTTGAGTTGGACCGCAGAGTGAAGGAAAAGCAGCCAACAAGTGCTCAGCATATGTGGGAACTCCTTCAAGACTGTTGAAAAGCATTCCTTATGAAGCTGGGTGGAAGAATGCAAAGCTGTCATCAAGTAAAGGGTGGCTACTCTAAAGAACCTTTATTTAACACTTTTTTGGTTCAAACATTATTCCATGTGTGTTATTTTATAGTGTTGATGTCTTCACTATTATTCTACAATGTAGAAAATAGTTAAAAGAAAGAAAAACCCTTGAATGAGTAGGTGTGTACAAACTTTTGACTGGTACTGTATATATTATATATATTTAATTTTCACCCCCTTTTTGTGATTATGATCTTGTCTCATCGCTGCAAGTCCCCAACGGCCTCAGGAGAGGCGAAGGTCGTGTCATGCGTCATCCGCTCGCTTAACCCGGATGAAACTGTTCTTCATTTTGTAAACATTTTGTAATGAAGGTAGCCAGAAAGATGTGGATTCGCAGACCACCGCAGACACTGGTAGGTGTGAATGATGGCAGGCCTGTGTGTAAAATGGCATGCTTGTATAAAGGTATAAAGGTCTACTGTAGCTCTGATTGGCTATAGTGCACCGGTCTGTGTAGACTCCGGTCCTGGACAAGACAGGTGTTATTATTTGGTTTTATTTACTGCAGTGTCTATTAATTGTCCAAGTGCACATCCACTTTCCAACTCTATATCGCAGTAGAATTTTCACAAATGCCTTAGTATAGGTATTTCCCAAACATTCTAAGAACTTATGAAAATGTGAAAATAACCATGTCTATGTGGTTAACACGTTTAAGGTAAGACCCAGATGCAGACAGCGTTGATGAAACAAGAGTGCATTCCTAACAACAGGGGCAGGCAAACAACAGGTCAAGGCATGCAGGGGTGAATAATCCGGAGAAGGTATAAAGGGTCCAGAACGGCAGGCAGTCTCAGGCTCAGGGCAGGCAGAACCGGGAAGGACTAGAAAACAGGAGCAGGAAAACAGGGAGGAGCAGGGAAAAACGCTGCAAGGTATGAATGAACAAAACAAACTGGCAACAGACAAACAGAGAACACAGGTATAAATACATTGGGGATAGTGGGAAAAAATGGACGACACCTGGAGGGGGGTGAAGACCAGCACAAAGACAGGTGAAACAGATCAGGGTGTGACAGTGGTCGCTGTCAGAATTTTCTTTTTTAAGCATCATATCACCTGGGGGTGTATATAAACAGATTTTTAATAAGATTTCGTGTTGCTAAAATGCTGTCAGTTCCACTTTAAATGCAACAATGTTTCATACACAAGTTATTTTCAAAGAGATGGCTAACAACAGCAAGTGCACTGCAATAAAAAAAAAACACAGTTCCACTCACCAGATGATGATCATTTGAAACTTAACTTCCTGTTGAAAGTTATTCCTGAAAAGGGAGAAGCTAACAAATTAGCAACATTAATTTCATGCCATTCTACGTCATTTTACATGAGTGGAAACAAGCAGAATATATTTTAATACCACAACAGAGCATGACAACGAATGAGCACATGCCGCAGCACTGGGGACATTTTGATTTCTATACAGGCTAAATGTTAAAAAAGGGGGATAGTCTAAGTTGTCTATCAACTATAGAAAAATTAAGCGTGACAGAACCAGTTACAGCTGGTTCACCATCTGATCAGCCGCATATCATCAGTTAGGCCTATAACCAAAGACTGGCCAAAACTGTGTTTTCAAACAGTGAATTCAAAGGCACTGTATAGCCTAATAAGGCATTTTTTGGTTTAATTATTATTTCATTCAAAGTCTTTATTTTCTATTTTCTTTATTTTCTCTGTTGTGTGAAATTTATAGGCATGATGTTGAAGTGCCGTTGTTGATGAATTGTTGAAATGCTGAGCACTCCTGCCAGCCTTTTTAAATAATTCAAATGTGTTCCTTCTTAGGCCATCTGGCTTGCTCTTGACTGATTTAGAGTTAGCATGTTGTTTCATAGCCTGTTGAAATGTCTAACATTTTTTGTTTCCATGGCCATTGAAAGTTGTAGCGCAGCCTCTGAATGTAATAGAGACAAACCAAAGATATCACATATGCATCGGAGTCATGTCTTTCTCCGGCTTGTTTCTAGCATAAAGCATTGCAGACTAAAGCGTTGTTATAGATGGCATTATATAATCAAGTCCATTCAACTCCTATCCATTGCGATGTGTAGTACAGTGTAGCTTAGTTTTACATACACCATCCCAGCAGCTGCAAAATTTATGGAAGGAAGTACATTTTCTTAGAAATTTACACTGTGCTTCTCTGAGCATGCTCTTCGTATGGCTTAGGCCTATAAACCTATAGTATAGGCTATGAATCATTTCATTGAAACCACACTAGGCGCACTTGATATTGCGCACCCTGCAGAGAATCAGGGCATCATCGGGCACACAGTCAAGATACTATAATAAGTAACGACATCTGAAACCCAGAACAATATGACATTTCATACAAATGACATGACCCTCCCCTGGACTAAATTGAAAAATACTAAACCCTCCCCCTAACTTAAGTGAAAAAGCATGACCCATCCCCATTCCCCCTTGGGTAACAATTGTGTACATTTTGACCGCTCACGAAGTGGTGCCAACCAGATTGCCCTTAAAGTGCTGCCATAAACTCTCATGACAGGTTAGATGGGACAGGCTAGATGTGAGGACACTTCAGCCCGTACAAACAGGCATAGATGTGTCATAGCTATTAAGTTGTCTGAAGTACAGTCGGCAACCTAACCCTAGAATATTGTTTTCATGGTTTGCGTCTCCCCCTCCCCCACTCCTTGTCTACACTCACTCACACCACCAGTTGCGCAATTCTCTTTGTCAGGAGTCACTCTCTCTGTTGTCGTGGTGGGGTGCACAGAATGGCATGACGCCTGTATAACGCCTAACCCTATCCCCACAATACAGGTTGCGCCCCAAATCACACTCTATTCCCTGTACAGTGCACTTAGGGTTGCAAAATTCCAGTAACTTTCCCAAATTTGCCATGTTTTTCAGAAAGGTTAGAGGTGTCCCGGATTTCCGACTGATTCCCTCCTGATTGCACAATTCTTCCAAACCGTTTTTTTGCAATTGAATTTTGCAACTCTAAGTGTACTAATGTTGCGCTATAGGGAATAGGGCCCATATGCCCCAGATCAAATGTAGTGCACTATGTAGGGAATATTTGGAGCTTAAAACACAATGTGAAGTCTCCCAACCTCCCTGAAAAGAGCATAAGGTGCAGACTAGTAAACTGCCTTGCTTGCAGATGAGAACCTAACGGCATGAACATATGTAGTTGAGGCTGGGGGGAAAAATGAAGGGTACTTTGTATATGTCCCCCCTCTCCTCTCCCTATTGTATATCAACAATTCCTCATGTACTCCAAAATACCTCACATTTGGGAGTTTTTCCAGTTTAATTGAATTACTGCATATATAGGCCTACATACATTTTAATGTTATTTCTTAAGAGCGCATCGAGGTCAAGTACTTGTGATCAGAGACCTATGGGCCCTGGTTGAAAGTCATGCACTATTTAAGGAATAGGGTGTCATTTGGAACGCATCCTACAGTCACTGAATGTATTATGGTAGGGCTCCAACTGCCGGCCCAAAGTCTTCTGTGCAAACAAATACAAAAATCTATATATCGCATGCCACTGTAAGCAAGGTTTGAAATGATTATGTTTTAGTCAAAAATCATCTGTTTGGGCTTCTTGCGGTCAATTTGTAATTATGTTCCGGCCCCCAAACAAGCTGCTCAAGAAAAAAATATCATACCGCGACTGAATCTAGTTGATGATCCCTGTATTATGGTAATGCCAGCTGTAACGATGTACACTGAGAGCCAGGAAGTTCGGGGAGTGAACACATTTAATAAATGAACTAAATAAACAAACAGAGCACGACGTGAAACAGGAACAATGACGACTGGGGAAGAAACCGAAAGGAGGGACATAAAGGGCAGGTAATCAAGGAGGTGATGGAGTCCAGGTGAGTGTCATTCTGCGCGTAACGCTGGTGACAGGTGTGCGCCAAAGCTAGCAGCCTGGTGACCTAGGGGCCGGAGAGGGAGCACACGTGACACCAGTACACTAAAATCCCACAACACTGTATTATACCGCAGTGTTTCACCATGTTTAAAGGGATTCATTTGGAGCTGGTCTACATTGAAAAATTGTTTGGTGGATTACAACGGATTTACATCAAAGTATGCTGTCATTAAAGTGCTCCTGCTGTGTTCTACTGAGCTTATCAAACAACTTGTCTCACAGGAAGTTGACTGTGAATCTTGAGGGGTCAATTGTGAATGCATGAGAGAGTGAGAGAGTGAGAGAAAATTAGGTTGTGTGCATGGCTTCAAGTGTGATAAAGAAATCCATATATTCAGAGCAAGACTATATAAAATAATGAGAGAGAGAGACAGCACTTGAACAAGAGATCCCAGTAATAGGGTTGAATTTTAATAGCTGTGGCTTCCTCAATGAAAGATGGTTGACTTTCTCCATCATATCAGAAGGGCCAATTACCAGACTTTGTATGCTTCCCTTTTCCTTATATAATACACTACATTTGACCAGAGCCCTATGGAATAGGGTGCCAATTGGGACTTAACCTTTCTCTCCATCTACACACAGATCACGTTTCCCAAACTCTAGTCCTAAAGTACATTCTCAATCTCAAATACACTGAACAAAATCTTCAGCTCGCACAAATACACACACACACACACACACACACACACACACACACACACACACACACACACACACACACACACACACACACACAGTATTAGAGAAAATAGTACTAGAGTATATGATGGCCTAGTTCCACTGATGCTGTAACCAACTGTAATAAAGCATCCGAACGACATGCATTATGCATCTCAACCAATGGATGGTAAACGGCTGTCTCTGGGATGGATTGTACAGAGGAAAGATAGCTGTGGGAGGCTTTGTGTGTTCCCAACGGCCCCCTATTCCCTATATAGTGGACTAAATTTGACCAGGGCCCATAGGGCTCCGGTCAAAAGCAGTGCACTATATAGGGAATAGGGTGCAATTTGGGACACATCGCCTTGGAAGGCACTTATCGTTAGATAATTATCTAGTGGCAGGCTATAACTGAGGTCATAAAAGAGTATTTAATCTTAAGTGCTTTACAAGCACATTAATTGTTCGATTTGGATGTTCCTTATTAAGTTCCATAAGACTTCAATTACATGTAGCAGCTATATTGAAAAAGTAATATTTAGAAACATACTGATTACATTGAGACCAAAAGGCTTTTTAGGTAACTCTGGGGCTCTCGGCCTCTGAGACACGTGATCTTATGCAACACAAGTGTGAGGAGAATGTGTTTTGTTTGCTCAGTATCCAGCTGATGATACAGTACTCCATGAAGCAATGAAACTCTCTCACCTTTCACCCTGAGGTATATACAAAATTCAACTTAATCTGAGTGTGAAATCACATGTATGTCTCACTGCGTTTGACTCTTTATCCACTCAGCAGTTTTAGTCAGCTTTGCCCTACTAGACTACACTTCTCCTTTCAATATCCTACAATGAAATCAGTTGTATTTTTATCCTAATTTCGTTTATTTTCTTCCTAAAAAAATAGTTTTTTTCTCGTTTTCCCCTGCCCTCTAAATCACACTTTTTAAAAAATAGAAAAACAACTCAATTGGATGTTCTAATTCCACAACGTTGCTTAAACCACATCAGGAGACCACTTTTGAGGTATTGGAAAAAATCTGAGACATTTTTATTTTTGGGGTGTAGTTACCCTTCAACTCCAGCAGCATGATGCTGCTGATTAGCAATGTTTTTGAAGCGCACATGTGATGGAAAGAGTTTGCAAAACAAATACCCACTGGATTGATGAATATAATCATGATGTCATTCTACCAGGTAAGCATAGGCTACTTTGTAATTAACATTTAATTGAGAAGGTTTTTGGTAAAGCCTTTCCATCTACCAGAAGATTTGTCATTAGCATCATGGCTAACGGCTACACAAAGTGGTAGCTGTGCGCACCGAACGTACACAGAGCGATAATTCTCATTACCTCTTCAGAAAGTTGCAAGGAATATCATTCACTGATGCATTCTGTTCGTGTCTTATGATAAACTTTCAATCACATTGAGTTGATTCCCTACTAAGTTCAATACCATCTTGAATATTGTAGAATTCCGTTTTATTGTCTGAATTCCGTGGTTCTGCATGGCGTTCTCCAAATGACAGATTTTATAGGGCCCTACATGACCCTCTCATGCTCGGAATCATCTGTTTATGTCATTATGTCAAGGTTTTGTTTTGGTCATGTCAATAGAGAGAACGCACTAATTGATGATGGTGGGATTAATACATTGAGACTGGACAAATAGAGAGAGAACATTGCCTTCTACAGAAAAGCAAGGTAGCTTTTTAGCTCCATTGGAAAGGTTAGCCCATCTATTAGTTTGGACAGGAAATTGAACAAAACCGGCAAACAGGTTCAATGTCACTAATGTCAGTAAGGCATAAAAATAGTACAGTGATAATTTAGGCCATATTAGTCATGTAAAAATAAAGACACTGGATCTAGTGGGATTCTCCCTATTCTCATGTTGTTCTCTATCCAGAGGTGAGCTCTTGTAGTTCCTGATCTTGATTTCCCACAGGAGTAAAGGTTATCTGCCACTGTCAGAGCCCTATAAATTACAGCAGTCTCAGTCCCTGTTGTGTCTCTGGGGTGTCTATCATCTGCGTCTGGCTGCTACCCTGGGTGTGTCTCTCTGTCCCCGCCCCGGGTCAGTGAGTTATGCAGCACAGATGGCCCACCGCCCCTCTCCCTGTTCCCTTACCCCTGCCCGCTATTCTTAGCCTCTGTCCAATGGACAATGAAACGAAAGGCCTCTGCCCAGCTGGACCCCAATGCAAGGAGTTGGAGAGGGGGAGAGAGGCAGGGTGAAAGGCAGGGACTGTAATAACAAACCCAGGTTCGTGTCCTGTCAGTGGCCCTGGAAGGGGAAGAAAAACTTAAAACGTCAGGAGGACCTTCCCATTCCAAACAATCCATCCTGTCGTTCATCCGGTGATCCGATGGTGAAGAAGTGACTGAGGGTGAAGGGGGGATGGGAGGAGGTGGAGATGACCCGCTGACCTGTCGCAGGGGTTCATTTTTGTTTGTCATCCAGGAAATGGATGCGCGAGCGACGCCCTGATAGCATGGTGGTCCACTCCCCAGCTGTCCAGGATCCCTGCTTCCCTGTCCCTGAGCACGTTCACACACACACACACACACACACACACACACACACACACACACACACACACCACTTTATTACCACATTATTCCATTATCTCAACCAGCAGGGATCTATTTGGGGTTTCTGGGGATTGGTGTTTAGCCGATATACATATTATTGCAGACCAAACATCTCTTTCTGACATGTAGATTCAAGGAATAATGTCAGCTCTATTCACGCATTCCTATCTGTAACATTTTCACAACATCTGCCATCTGCCTCATTTTCAAGTCACTTTCTTATAGAGCTCCATATTCAATCAAAGCTGGTATCTAGGTCTCCAAGGTGAGCGAAATAATGTGCTGCCGCATGGCTTTGATCCAGAGGGTTTCGAAACGGATGTTGTAAATTTGATTTTCAATGGGACGGTGAGGAAACTCCGTTCCACTGCAAATTAGCAGACCTGATCATCAGTCAGAATATGAATCACTGAGAACATGAAAGTGTGCTAGAAACCGTTTGTACACGCTCAACAAAGCAACACAAGCCAATATTCCAAGAAGAAGAGAGGAAGGATTCTTCCTCAAGTTTCCAGGAGCCAAGAAGGGATTCTGGGAAGTGTGAATCATAAAATAGGGCATTTTTTAATGACATCCTAAATGATCGAGGATGGTTTTAAATTTCAACTGAGAGCAGTTGGAGACAAACAACCATTCCGCTTTACATTGCGTGTACAGTACATCCCAAGACTCCATCTGGTTTGTGTATAGCCTAGGCTCTCTCCTGTCTGGCTGTCTGGCTCCACATAGCCTACAGTACCAACATCTATGTGTTTGTCATCTGAGACCCCCCTTGCCACCAGACCTGCGTTCAAATGCTATTTGATGTCATTTACTTCATCTGTGCTCGATTAAGCTTTCCCGACTTAATAGACCAATAGAATGGTGTTGCTGTTTGATGAAAATCTTGTAGCATTTTTGCAAATGTTTATTTGTTTACATTTATTCAAAGCAGTAACTCCCCTGAATGTACTCAGTGTGTTTCATGACTCTAGGACCAGGCAGATGTCTTCAAAATAGCTCTTGAAATGTCATAACTGCATGTTCATTCATGGGAAAATCTGCAAATTGTTTCAATTTCATAAAACGTTTCTGATTTGGAGATACCGGTAAGACGTTCTCATCATACAGCGATGATAATGCCAGACCGGTAAAACCCTGCCTACTGGCACTCTAGGCAGGCTGGAGCAAACCCTCGCAAGTCTTTGAAATATTTCAAATACTGTTCACACCCAGGTCTGCTCCATATACAATGTCTGCTTCTGTGTTTGTCATCTGAGACTAAGCCTTGCCACGGGGCCACGTAATGCTATACGCAGTCGGACTAGGGGGTCTTGTGGCTGTGGACCTATCTCGTGACAAAATAAAGTGTAGACTAGCGCAGCGCAGCTGATTCAAAATGTCACGGAAGGGACGAGAGGGTGCGCCAACTTACTCAGCTGTGCAGACTCAGGCACTGCCGCCGAAAAGGACGTATATGGAGATTTGCGAGACCTTTCACCTAATTGCAGTCTAACATTTGACCTATAGGCATAGTAGGACCTAGAGGCAGTGTTTGACCGATTGGTTGTGGTTGGTAGGTCACTGACTACAGTATAACTGAGAATTGAACATATAGAGCTTGCTGCGACCTCACCTCTGGGTCTCAGTGTGTGTCACAGAGCACAAGTCAACAGAACATCCTGCAGGACTATGGTAGACAGAACACAATCAGATTAATTGTTGCCTCAAGAGCTGGTTTGATGCAAAAACAAGCCTGATGATGTCCGACTAATGTGATAAAGTGATTCAGGGACTGCACATGTGCAAAAACTGGTGCGAAGTTTCACACGCTCCCTGGTAAGCACGTAAATAGATGCCTCCGCACACACTGTACTGTTTCAGTAGGGTACAGTGTACTGTGCTCTGTTGTTGCTACATATGAAGTCGACTCGGTGTACAAATGATTTTCATATGACCTTCCCAAAGCCTTCACATTTGAGAACAAATGTCACCTTTGAGGGCGGCTGTTCACACACGCACAAACACACGCAAACATACACACACACACACACACACACACACACACACACACACACACACACACACACTCCAGGTTGTAAATGTGTTAAATGGAAAAGTCAGTATCACAATCCCGCCACGGAGTAAAGGCCTGACCAGATTATTGATGGGTGAGAGTTGAAGTCCACATTCTGCCATTACTGCGCTTTGACATGTTATACTGTACCTAGCATGATAATGACTGTATAATTTGACTAATCATAACCAGGAGAGAACCACTAATGCGGTGTCCATATTAGAACAGTCTCAGTCTCACATGACAGGACTGACTTAAGTCCTGCTGAGACTGAGGCTCTACTAACATGGACACCGTAGCTGTGGCTTCCTTTCCTCAATCAGATTGTGATCGGGAACTGAATCTTATACAGATACTGAAGACAACAATGTTATCGATAATGAATCAACATGAAAACAGTTTTTCTGTTGACTGGAAATCACTAAAAACACTAAACAGTATTCAACTTCACACCAATCAAAGAGAGGCATGTTGTAGAAATACCTGGGTTCAAATACTATTTGAAATATTTATGTTTGCGTTAACCTGCCTGGAATGCCAGGTGTGCAGGGATTACATTATTGGATCTTTTCTGTTAGTTCCATTGCAACAGGGAGGCTCAATCAACGACAGATATAGTATTTGAAATGATTTGAAATGGTATTTGAACCCAGGTCTGGTTGGAAACTGATACCATAAAGTAAACAGACAGCCGGTCATCTAGGTCAGTCAGTGGAGTATACAGCCAGCCAGACCACCAGCCGGCACAACACCATTAAAATATGAAAATACTGATCAGGTTACCGGGAAACACACGCACGCACACACACACACACTCACATTATTTCTCACATACAGTACCAGTCAAAAGTTTGGACACACCTACTCATTCAAGGGTTTTTCTTTATTTTTACTATTTTCTACATTGTAGAATAATAGTGAAGACATCAAAACTATGAAATAACACATATGGAATCATGCAGTAACCAAAAAAACTGTTAAACAAATCAAAATATAATTTATATCTGAGATTCTTCAAAGTAGCCACCCTTTGCTTTAATGACAGCTTTGCACACTCTTGGGATTCTGTCAACCAGCTTCATGAGATCACATGGAATGCATACAATTAGCTTCATGAGGAATTATTTCATAGTTCTGATGTCTTCACTATTATTCTACAATGTAGAAAATAGTAAAAAATAAAGAAAACCACTTGAATGAGTAGGTGTGTCCAAACTTTTGACTGGTACTGTATGTCATATATGTGTGTGTGTGTCTGTCTGTCTGTCTTGACCAAAAGGTGCTGGGTGACCATAACTAGCATTCCAGATTTCTTTCTTGTATCCTATTCAGATCTTACCTCTTGTCCTTGTTCTTACAGTGTTATCGAAGGAGAATGTTCCACCAAACATCGTTGGGTGAGTATGTGTCCTTAAAATACATTTCCGGTACAGTGGCATCAAAATATTCACCCACCACTTAACAAAGGCACGTTTCGAGTGGTTAGACACATAAGCTAGTTTCATAATCTTATCGGTGCCATGTGCATACATGCCATGGCTCTGTTACAGTAGATGGCACAGGTCAGTATTTATGGCATATAGACAGCGTCTCTGTCTTCTTAGCTAAGGTTACCACCATAGCCGTCAGAGAAAGGTGTGATATCTACATGTGACAGAATGTGATTTGTTCAATTTTACGTTTATATTACAGCCAACCCTATTGAAATGGGGGAATCTATTAAAAAGGAGGAAAGTGTCATCACATGGGAGTAATACATGGTTCTGATGACCCCCCCCCACACACACACACACACACATACACACATAGACCTGCGATCACCACATCCACACACAGAGCGCACAGAGACACAGGCACAAGCAGCCACACACACTCATACAGACATACCATCACCACAACCACACACAGAGTGAGAGAGAAACCCTCCCCCTACACACACTCATACAGACATGCCATCACCACATCCACACACAGACCGCACAGAGACACAGGCACAAGCAGCCACACACACATGAGAAAGGTCTGCAGCTGGAGTTGTGGTGAGGAAGCAGGCACAGTAAGCAGCTTATGTAAGTCCCCAACAGCTAGGCATGAGGATTGGGGAACAGAGCTTAATATAGTTCACTTGGGGGGAAAGGCTGTGGCCAAGGTCTGTTTCTTTGTGTGTGAGTGAGAGTGAGAGTGAGAGTGAGAGTGAGAGTGAGAGTGAGAGTGAGAGTGAGAGAGAGTGTGTGAGTGAGTGAGTGAGTGAGTGAGTGAGTGAGTGAGTGAGTGAGTGAGTGAGTGAGTGAGTGAGTGAGTGAGTGAGTGAGTGAGTGAGTGAGTGAGTGAGTGAGTGAGAATGAGGGCAGATAGAGCGGGGGGACGAGAGATTACTTTTTGAGGAGGCTTTGAATGGACAGAGTGAAAATTATGTTTTTTTGCCTTCATGTCATCAGCTTGAGGTTAGAGACATCTTCTCCTATTACTAAAGAAGGGGATTGGCTGCACATTGAGTTAATGCTTTATGATTATGAAACACTGCAGTAGTTAAAGTAATTCTATGGAAATGGGTAGCATATTGGTCAAACCACTACTGGATCCACATCTATAATCAAAGCACATAATTTGGTATTTTATTACTTTCCTATTTGCATGTCCACCATATGAAGACATCACATTTTAAATAATATATATATATATATATATGTAGCTTGGATCTTGTAGTTCTTCTGTTAATGGTCTATGAATGTGGAAAGTAAATCAATGTATTCTGTGTTTATAAAGCAGTGTATGTGGTCAATCTAATAGGTTACATAGAAAGCATTCTGTTTACCATCGTTTTCAATGGCACACAATGCGAGCTTGCAGAGATATCTATCATACAGCACTGCCACTATGAGGCGGAATGAGGCATATTCAATGGTGATATGGTTCCGTTGATATTTTGCTGATAGTAAAGCAATGAACGAAGACATTGATGTAATCCTGTCTCAGTGTCTTACGGGTGAGAATATTTCCTTCTGATGATATCATTTGACCCCTTTATATTTAAATGTGTTGACCCTGTGTGTTTGTCCCCAGCCCCTTGTACCCAGCTGGGATGCTGATAGTCCTCTTCTCAGTGTGTCTGAGTCCCAAGTGGTACCCTGTTACTTATGAAGCGCGCTACTTTTTTCAAGTCAAATGTAGTGCTCTATACAGGGAGTAGGGTGCCATTTAGAGCACAGCCCCTGTCTCACGTGACCTGAATAGGTAGTGCAGAGAGGGAGGGAGAGAGTAAGGGAGGGAGGGAGTAAGAGGGACTGGATGGGTACAGAAAATCCCTCTTCAAGTACAGTGCATTTGGAAAGTATTCAGACGCCTTGACTTTTTCCACATTTTGTTACGTTCCAGCCTTATTCTAAAAATGTTCTGTAGTTGCGGATCAGACCTGCGCAACGATCAGGAGGAATTTTGGACCATTCCTCTTTACAAAACTGTTTCAGTTCAGCAAAATTCTTGGGATGTCTGGTGTGAATCTGCTCTTGAGGTCATGCCACAGCATTTCAAATCGAGTTGAGGTCAGGACTCTGACTGGGCTACTCCAGAAAACCTATTTTCTTCTGTTGTTGGTTTACTTCTGTGTTTACTTCTCGGTCTTTGTCCTGTTCCATCACCCAACTTCTGTTGAGCTTCAATTGGCGGACAGATAGCCTAACATTCTCCTGCAAAATGTCTTGATAAACTTTGGAATTCATTTTTCTGTCGATGATAGAAAGCTGTCCAGGCCCTGAGGCAGCAAAGCTGCCCCAAACCATGATGCACCCTCCACCATACTTTACAGTTGGGATGAAGTTGACGTGCTGTACCTTTTATCTCCACACATAGTGTTGCGTGTTCCTTCCAAACAACTCAACTGTAGTTTCATCTGTTCACAGAATATTTTGCCAGTAGCGCTGTGTAACATCCAGGTGCACTTTTGCAAACTTCAGACGTGCAGCAATGTTTTTTGGGGGATAGCTGGGGGGCTTCTTCCGTGGTGTCCTCCCATGAACACTATTCTTGTTTAGTGTTTTACGTATCGTAGACTCGTCAACAGAGATGTTAGCATGTTCCAGAGATGTCTGTAAGTCTTTAGCTGACACTCTAGGATTCTTCTTAACCTCATTGAGCATTCTGCACTGTGCACTTGCAGGACAGCCAGGCCTAGGGAGAGTAGCAACAGCGCTGAACTTCTCCATTCATAGACAGTTTGTCTTACTGTGGACTGATGAACATCAAGGCTTTTAGAGATACTTTTGAATCCCTTTCCAGCTTTATGCACGTCAACAATTCTTAGGGCTTCTGAGATATTGTTTGTTCAAGGCATGGTTCACATCAGGCAATGCTGACTCCTGACTCTAATTAGCTTTTGGAGCAGTCATTAGACTAGGGGTTCACATACTTTTTCCAACCTACACTGTGAATGTTTAAATGATGTATTCAATATAGACAAGAAAAACACAATAACTTGTGTGTTATTAGTTTAAGCACTCTAAGTCTGTCTATTGTCGTGACTTAGATGAAGATCAGATCAAATTTGATGACCAATTTCTGCAGAAATCCAGGAAATTCCAAAGGGTTCACATACTTTTTCTTGCCACTGTATATTTGTGTCCGTGGATGAATTTACTTCTACCAGATGCCTTTTACGAAGTTTTTGCACTGAACCCCATTTGCACTACGTTTTTGCCCATTGAATACCATTAAAGAAAGACTGTAGAAGTTGAAAAACTACAAGGCTACTTCCTGAAAAACAAGGCTACTTCCAAGAACTCGTACTTTTCCCCCCATAAATTACATTCTTTATCGTGAATTATAAACTGAATTGTAAGGGATAACTTGGGATTTACTTACAGCTTTGTGGGGGGATTTTTTTGATGTATGGTTGTGATTGCTGCCAGCTTGAGGTGGTACGCGGACATTACAGTTGTTCCAATTCACAGCATGGCAAAATGGATCACTGGATTTTTTGGGGGATTTGAGACCAAATGTTTCATATGAGGCGACAGTACAGTGTCAACTTTAATTTGATGATATTTACATGCATATATGTTTTACTTTTAGAAATGAAAGCACTTTATGTATCTAGTCCTCCCTTTTGAATCAGATTTTTTTTTTCATAATTATTTGGACAATTTCACTTTTAGTGTGTTAAAATAGTCAAAATGTTGATATTTGGTCTCATATTTCTAGCACGCGATGGCTACATCAAGCTTGTGGCTCTACAAACTTGTATTATGTGTTATGTCATTTTGGAGTCAGTTTTGATGTGAATAAGAAAAGGGAGAAATTCGGGACACTTCTAGATTAACGTGGATGCTACCATGATGCTGGATAATCATGACTGATCCATGAATAATGATGAGTAAGAAAGGAACAAAGATCATACCCACCAAAAAATGCTAAACTCCCCTTGGTTGTTCCACGAAAGGATTGCTTTTTTGCGTCCCTTTGATATTTTAAGCCAAAATTTTGCACGAAAATATGGAATTTTCAAAGCCTGATATCATAAATGACGTGCCCTTTAATATAGACCACATGTAAATTCAACAAATCAGATTTCTAATATGAATAAAGACTTGCTGAAGTGCCGGAATTCAGCATTTTGACATGTCCACTCTGTGACTTTTAACACACTTCACCCCAACATTTCTTCAAGTTTTCAACACCATTGTAAAGCCCTGGTTATGTTGTTGCCTTGACAATGTCATTTCTGAAGATGATTATTTATTTCATGTGATTAGTGATTCACTTTAAGGTCAACCCTGTCACATGAACTGAACTCTCGTTTTAATATGGTGAAACTATTCCTTTTTAAATATTTTTTTTCGAAGGAAACATTGAACGTCTAAATAGTCAAATCATAGTGTAAAATTGGGTGAGTTGGTTCTGCTCTTTTTAGCCCTTTTCTGGTGTTTTGTGGCTGTTACCCATAGATAGACGGGCTAGAAACGTTTTAACAATGAAATGTTTTTGTTAAGCTCGTTTTGAATCGTCACTCTGTGTTGCACACAACAAGCTTGTCACAGGTGGATTTCTGGATGATTTAAGATGAATTCGTCAACCCTGTTACACAGGTTGACGTTTAATGTCATGAATCTCCCCCTGGAGGCAGAACTGAGCAATTTCCGCTAGCTGGGCCAGCTGCAAAGTCCAAATTAGTTTTACACTTGTTATTCAGTACTTGTTTTTCAGTACCAGAATAGTATTTGTTTATGGGTCCATCAATATGAATTCTTTATACTATATTGGTATTCCCATTAGCTGACGCCATGAAACAGCATTCAATTCTACTTCAAAGCTCATATGCATTTAATGGCATTTAATGCAGAATACAAATATTACAATAGAAACATTATATTACATGCCTTTACCAAGTTTTTTTTCTCTTTTTTTACCAGGTAAGTTGACTGAGAACACATTCTAATTTACAGCAACGACCTGGGGAATTTATCCTTTGAAAAGATAAACCATCCACCTGACAGGTGTGGCATATCAAGAAGCGGATCATTACACCGTTGCACCTTGTGCTGGGGGCAATAAAAGGACACTCTAACATGTGCAGTTTTGTCACACAATACAATTGCCACAGATGTCTCGAGCGATTGGCGTGCGATTGGCGAGCGATTGGCGTGCTGTCTGCAGGAATGTCCACCAGAAGTGAGCTCTTCACGCATGAATCCCGGATTCAACTGTACCAGGCAGATGGCAGACAGCGTGTTTGGCGTCGTGTGGGCGAGCGGTTTACTGATGTCAACATTGTGAACAGAGTGGTGGTGGTGGGGTTATGGTATGGGCAGGCAGGCAGGCATAAGCTATGGGACAACGAACACAATTGAGGCCCATTGTCATGCCATTCATTCCCCGCCATCACCCATGTTTCAGCATGATAATGCAACGGCCCCATAACGCAAGGATCTGTACACAATTCCTGGAAGCTGAAAATATCCCAGTTCTTCCATGGCCTGCGTACTCACCAGACATGTCACCCATTGAGCACGTATGGGAGGCTCTGGATCGACGTGTACGAGAGCCTGTTCCAGTTCCCACCAATATCCAGCAACTTCGCACAACCGTTGAAGAGGAGTCGGACAGCATTCCACGGGCCACAATCAACAGCCTTTCTAACTGTATCATGTGAAATCCATAGACTAGGGCCTAATAAATGTATTTCAGTTGAATGATTTCCTTATATGAACTGTAACCCAGTCAAATCTTTGAAATTGTTGCATGTTGCATTTATATTTACACCTGCTACATTAGGTGAGTGTCCTGGCCTGCTCTCTAAATGAATCCAAAATTGCATCATATTCCCTATGTAGTGCACTACTTTTGACCAGGACCAAAAATAGTGCACTATATAGGGAATAGGGTACCAGTGGGATCAAACCATTTGGGTTGCTTATCTTTTGCACTACTCTGTAAACCTCAACCTGCCTCTCTCGCACAGGACTTTTCTGATCCCCCGGCACATGGGCACCCCTACAATTAACACATACCACTACTTTCCCCAATGCTACACATTCCTATTGTCTCATGACCTTCTGCACACTTCTCACACCTAGGATCCTCCCACCTACACACTGCTGCCACATGCCCATAAGCGTGACTCCTGTAACAACGCAATGTGTTCGACACAGAATCTCGCACAGGATAACTTATATATCCTAACATCACTTTGTGATGAAGAACAGACAATAACTCTTCTGTCTCTCCACTCATGCCACCCTGTCTGCGGCGCACCAAACAGCGAGCGTCACAAACACCGGGAATCTTCCCCTTTAGCTGGTCAGCTTTCACATTTACCGCCACTCCAGTAATCGCTCCTTTCAACGGCGCCCTTTCTTGAGAGCAAAAAAAAAAAACAATCACAAGTCTTGCCTCTGGTGAAAGCACTGCTGCTTTCCTCCTGGTTTACTGAGCGCGTGCACCGATAGGGGTAATACATGGAATGTGGTCAAACACATCAAACATATGGAAACAACGTTTGACTCCGTTCCATTTATTCTATTCCAGCCAGGAATATATTCCAGTCATAATATAATATTCATCATCTTCCAACTTATGACACTGTATATGTCTGGCTGGCTAATGGCTTGTGAGGATATTTAGTATATGGTGGTTAGACAAGGCAGACCAGCATGCGCCACCAATGTAGATATATATATATATATATATATATATATATGTATTTTTTTTAATACTGTTTTCGTTGTTGTTGTTCTGAACCCACTGCTCGCAAGTCATTGTGACTTCGTCAAGTTCGCCACCCACCGCCCACATTGGTGGCGCATGCTGGTCTGCCTTGTCTAACCACCATATACTAAATATCCTCACAAGCCATTAGCCAGCCAGACATATACAGTGTCATAAGTTGGAAGATGATGAATATTATATTATGAAGTTATTATTTAAGAGCATTGAAGATAAATCACAATCAGTCCCCCCAAAAATATTGTGCCAGCTAACTAGCAGATTTACATCAATCATCAATATCAATGATCAGCTAATAGCCCACCCTCTGTTCCTGATGTCAATGATGTCAATAGGAGGCACTGTAATTAGCTTGCTTACAATTTGCAATGATGAGTGAGTGTGCTGTTGCAGAAATAAATAAGGGGAGGCACAAATGACATAACACTGCGCCACTGTCCCTTTCAGAGCGAAGGACAATGAGGAGTTGGTATGCACATGACAGGCCGACAGGCTGACTACTGTCTCTTAGAAAACACATCCCTTTCAGAGCGAAGGACAATGAGGAGTTGGTATGCACATGACAGGCCGACAGGCTGACTACTGTCTCTTAGAAAACACATCCCTTTCAGAGCGAAGGACAATGAGGAGTTGGTATGCACATGACAGGCCGACAGGCTGACTACTGTCTCTTAGAAAACACATCCCTTTCAGAGCGAAGGACAATGAGGAGTTGGTATGCACATGACAGGCCGACAGGCTGACTACTGTCTCTTAGAAAACACATCCCTTTCATCTTTTACAATTTACAGGAAGCAGAACGAGAGATGCATTCATATTTGAATTGTGCATACATAAATGAGATAGCTGTATAATACTATAGCTGTGAATACTATTTATCCTAATCCGTGATTTGCTATATCATCTTTCTATTGTGAGTGTGTTGTTGTGGGTTTGTTTTTCCCAATTATTTTAGAAGATGCTGAGTATACTATAACTTATGACACAATTCCAATTGCATTACAACCTGACCTGTGATGTATGGTTTTCAACAGTAGAGGGCAGTAGAGATTCATATATGGTGGAAACCACTCACGAGTCAATTATTTTTCTCGAGACAAGGGACACAGTCGAAACACAACTCAACACTAAATATCCACACGTATTTGATGGAATGCATTGTAAAAGTTGGCGGTAAGTTCCCTAAACGAGACTCCTAAATGCTCCTCTAGAAGGCAACGATTGAGCACACATTCCAAAAGAGCACCAAGGTTACAGCAAAGGAAGTAAAATGAGAGACAAAAACACATAGAATGATTGATATTTGAGTCGCCTCTGGCCTTAAGAAAAAAAAAGAAAATTTAAAAAAGAAATACATTTTATGGCTTAGGGTCATACACTGGTGATTTCTAAATAAAATGCTATGAATCCTTGTCAGTAATCAGCTCCGTAGCAGAAGTTGGTTCTTCTGTGACATTTTGACTCTCTGGCGGGCATGTTTAGTTAGATCAGATGAGATTGTGCTGAGCTGGAACAAAACATGTACACAGACCAAGGTTATTAAAACTAAAACTGAAACTAATCATGAAAAAACAATTGAGGAAACTAAAATGTAAAAAATTATAATAATAATAAGCTTGTGCATCACTATCCCTTGCTATCCCTAGCTAACAGGGAAAAAAACAGCTAAGTAGCTAGGTTGATTCTTCTTACATGCACTACTAAAGTTAAAAAGCTTTAGATTGGTGTAAACATGGGCGAGAGAGTTTCCTTCCACTGTATTTTTTACACCAGACTCTGCACCACTCCTTTTAAATCCAAATCACATTAAGTTTGACTTTATATCATTTAAACCTAACCTATGACTTGACCCTGATCCATCACCTTATGTATTACTGCCCCCCAATTGCACACTGGCCCTTGAGGAATAACAAAGAATGTCTTGGAGCTACTAAGTAACCTACCCAGGGAGCACAACACGTATTTTCAGCATCTTTTCAACCAAAAATAATGATTGTCAACGTCTTTTGCTCATAGGGAACAAGTTATTTGATGTTCATTGTGAAATCCGTTAGTTATGTGTGTTCTGTTCTCTAGACTGTGTTGTGCAGTGTTATGTAGCCTGGCTGTGAATGTGATGCAGAGCAATGTCGACTGGACTTTGTTATCTAATTGATTGTCCGAGACAAGAGGGAGTTACACTAAGTATACAAAACATGAAGAACTCGCTCCATGACATAGACTTTACCAGGTGAATCCAGGTGAAAGGTATGATCCCTCATTGATGTCACTTGTTGAATCCACTTCAATCAGTGTAGATGAAGGGGAGGAGACAGGTTAAAGAAGGATTTTTAAGCCTTGAGATAATTGAGACATGGATTGTGTTTGTGTGCCATTCAGAGGGGTGAATGGGCAAGACAAAAGATTGAAGTGCCATTGAACGGGGTATGGTAGTAGGTGCCAGGCGCACTGGTCTGTCTCAAGAACTGCAACGTTGCTGGGTTGTCACGCTCAACAGTTTCCTGTGTGTCAAGAATGGTCCAACACCCAAAGGACATCCAGCCAACTTGACACAACCGGGGGAAGCATTGGAGTAAACAAGAGCCAGCATCCCTGTGGAACGCTTTCGACGCCTTGTAGAGTCCACGCCCCAACGAATTGAGGCTGTTCTGAGGGCAAAGGGTGGGGCAAGCGCAGCGCAATATTACGGTGTTCCTAATGTTTGATAAGTGAAATAGTTTTGCTTCCAAATCATCTAATTGAATGTATTAAAAAGCAGCTTGTCTGCGGTTGAATTGGTGTGGGCGTACCACATCAGCAGAATGATGTGGGCGTGTTCCAATCATAAAAAATATGAACGCGAGTAGGCCGCTGATTGGCCAGCTCATCCTTCTCAGGAAGTAATAGCAAGCATTTTTGAGGTGTGGTTTTTGAAGTGCTTTTTTCTCCAATTTATCCTTCGGACACAAACCATATTTTTTCCAACCCTATGCAGATCACTTCTTACTCTAAACAGGCTTGTATAGAATGCCTTACTCACTTTGAATCTAGTATACATTGCCAGTACACTTCCATCACCCCAGTGAGTGTTGTCACACATTCTTTCTTAAAGTAACTGTACAGTGGAAATCTCATTTTTAAAAGGTCATGTTCTGTTGACTCATACCCAGATAATGTAGTATGACTCATCCTATACTCGTCTTTGTGTCCAAAGGGTTGGGAAAAAAGGGTTTGTTTACTAAATGTACTTCATGGCCAAGTAGTCCTAGGGATGAGTATTACGTGAACATCACCCTTACCAGATATGCGTGTTTATCTAGAACAAACCTATTCTTTGGCTATGTGTGTGTGTGTACGTGTCCCTCCTCTGTGTGTGCGTGTATGTGCGCGTGTGCGTGTGTCATGCCTCAAAATTTGCCAAATGTCTTTTTCACCTCTCTGCACAAGATGTACACTTTGGGGAGTAAAACACCAATATAGTCTGTTCTATTGTTTTACAAACATTTTATCATGTTCGGGCCGTGCATGAGCAATCTTCTCACATAAAGGCCACATGGGAAAAACACTGAGTAGATGTCAACAGTACACTTCTGTGTACAAAACGGGACATAATAGCTAACATTAGCCTGGAATGATGAAGTGCAAAATGCTCTCCTATTCTAGCTGGAAGAATCCTTCTATTCAGCCTGTACCAGGTAGCAGGCTTCCTCCTCGCCCGCCCCACTCATGCCCGGTTATGTCAGGGGGGCCGGTGCCAGTCTAGCACCCAGTGTGCCACACTCAATGGGCCTTTGTGGACACTGCCATCCTTCCCTCCTGACCAACCCCCGCTGTCCATTCAGGACGGTCGCATCGCCCGCCCACTCCGTGCCTGCCGTGCTCCGTCTCAATGTGTCCCTGTCACGGGCGCCTCGTTGGCATGCACAGGCCGTGGTATTCGCCTGGAACGGGCGCGCTCTTCTTTGCGCTATTCTTGCCAAACCACATGACCTTTGTTTTGGAGGTGTTCAGAACACGGTTAAGAGCTAAGTGCAGAGAAAGCTTGTTGGACACTAAGAAAGCTTTGTTGTAGAGCGTTTAACACAAAATACGGGGAGGGGCCAGCTGATTATAAGACTGTAACGTCTGCATATAAATAGATGAGAGAGCTTCTTACCGCCTGAGCTATGTTAATGTAAATTGAGAAGAGCGTGGGGACTAGGATCGAACCTTGTGGTACTACCTTGGTAACAGGCAGTGGCTGAGACAGCAGATGTTCTGACTTTATACACTGCACTCTTTGAGAGAGGTAGTTAGCAAACCAGCCAAAGATCCCTCAAAGACACGAATACTCCTTAGCCGTCCCACAAGAACGGAATGGTTTACCGTATCAAAAGCTTTGGCCAAGTCAATAAAAACTGCAGCACAACATTGCTTAGAATCAAGGGCAAGGGTGGCATCACTGAGGACCTTTAAGGTTGTGGTGACACATCCATAACCTGAGCGGAAATCAGATTGCATACCAGAGAGAATACTATAGACATCAAGAAAGCCAGTCAGTTGATTATTGACCATTTTTTTCCAACACTTTTGATAAAAAGGGCAAAATGGAGCAGGTTTCCATCAAGGATCTCTCTCTACTTTGCTCCGGTCATCTTTCCCTCGATCCTGACCAGTCCCTGCCACTGAAAAACATCCCCACAGCATGATTCTGCCACCACCATGCTTCACCGTAGGGGTGGTGCAAGGTTTACTCTAGATGTGACGCTCGGCATTCAGGCCAAAGAGTTCAATCTTGGTTTCATCACACCAGAGAATCTTGTTTCTCATGGTCTGAGAGTCCTTTCGATGGCTTTCGGCAAACTCCAAGCAGGTTGTCATGTGCCATAAAGGCCTGATTGGTGGAGTGCTGTAGAGACGGTTGTCCGTCTGTAAGGTTCTCCCATCTCCACAGAGGAACTCTGGAGCTCTGTCAGAGTGACAATCGGGTTTTTGGTCACCTCCCTGACCAAGGCTCTTCTCCCCTGAATGCTCAGTTTGGCCAGGCGACCAGCTCTAGGAAGAGTCTTGGTGGTTTCAATCTTCTTCCCTTTAAGAATGATGGAAACCACTGTGTTCTTGGGAACCTTCAATGCTGTAGACATTTTTCCCAGATCTGTTTCTCGACACAATCCTGTCTCGGAGCTCAATGGACAATTCCTTCGACCTCATGGCTTCGTTTTTGCTCTGACATACACTGTCAACAGTGGGACCTTATACAGACAGGTGTGTGCCTTTCCAAATAATGTCCTATTCATTGAATTTGCCACAGGTGGATTCCATTCAAGTTGTAGAAACATCTCAACGATGATCAATGAAAACAGGATGCACCTGAGCTCAATTTTGAGACTCATAGCAAAGGGTCTGAATTCTTATGTAAATAAGGTATTTCTGTTTTTTTATTTTTAATACATTTTCAAAAATCTCAACTTATTTTCACTTTGTCATTTTGGGATAGTGTGTAGAGAAGGATGAGGACAAAATATAATTGAATCTATTTTAGAATAATGCTGTAATGTAACAAAATGTGGGAAAAGTCAAGGGGTCTGAATACTTTCCGAATGCACTGCATAAATATATGTACATGTATATTCTGGACTCTCATTCTGGTATTTCTTAATTTCATTATTACATTGTTTTGGGTTCGTGTGTATTGTTTTCTATTGTTAGGTTTTACTGCACTGTTGGAGCTAGAAACAAAACACCATAGTGCCCTCAAAGCTCATCACTAAGCTAAGGATCCTGGGACTAAACACCTCCCTCTGTAACTGGATCCTGGACTTTCTGACGGACCAGCTCCCAGGTGGTAAGGGTAGGTAACAACACATCCGCCACGCTAATCCTCAACACATGGGCCCCTCAGGGGTGCGTGCTCAGTCCACTCCTGTACTCCCTGTTCACTCATGACTGCGCGGCCTGGAACGACAACGAGACAGCCTATAGGGAGGAGGTCAGAGACCTGATCGTGTGGTGCAAGGACAACAACCTCTCCCTCAACGTGATCAAGACAAAGGAGATGACTGTGGACTAGAGGAAAGGGAGGACCGAGCACACCCCCATTCTCATCGATGGGGTCGTAGTGGAGCAGGTTGAGTGCTTCAAGTTCCTTGGCGTCTACATCACCAACAAACTAACATGGTCCAAGCACACCAAGACAGTCGTGAAGAGGGCATGACTAAATCTATTCCCCCTCGGGAGACTGAAAAGATTTGGCATGGGTCCTCAGATCCTCAAAAGGTTTTACAGCTGCACCATCGAGAGCATCCTGACGGGTTGCATCACTGCCTGGTATGGTAACTGCTCGGCCTCCGACCGCACGGCACTACAGAGTGTAGTGCATACGGCCCAGCACATCACCGGGGCCAAGCTTGCTGCCATCCAGGACCTCTATACCAGGCGGTGTCAGAGGAAGGCCGTAAAAATTGTCAAAGACTCCAGCCCCCTAGTCATTGACTGTTCTCTCTGTTACCGTATGGCAAGAGTGCTCTTTAATTATTTGTTATTCTTATCTTTTACTTTTTGGGAGGTATTTTCCTAAAACTGCATAGTTAAGGGCTTGTAAGTAAGCATTTCACTGTAAAGGTTGCATTTCACTGTAATACCTGTTGTATTTGGCGCATGTGACAAATACAATTTGATTTGATTTCCCCCCAGGTGGTAATAGCCTTATTATCATCATCATAATGTCAAAAATGTTAAATCCCCACACCAGCCAGGCAGACTCTATACTCATCTGTAAACTGGTCATCTCTGTATACCCGTCGCAAGACTCAGTGGTTGATGCTTGTTTAAAACACCATCCTAGGCCTCACTCCCCCCTATCTGAGATACCTACTGCAGCCCTCATCCTCCACATACAACACCCGTTCTGCCAGTCACATGCTGTTAAAGGTCCCCGAAGCACGCACATCCCTGTGTCGCTCCTTTTCAGTTCACTGTAGCTAGTGACTGGAATGAGCTACAACAAACACTCAAACTAGACAGTTTACTCAATCTCTTCATTCAATGACTCAATCATGGACACTCTTACTGACAGTTGTGGCTGCTTTGTGTGATGTATTGTTGTCTCTACCTCCTTTGCCCTTTGTTCTGTGCCCAATAATGTTTGTACCATGTTTTGTGTTGCTGCCTTGCTATGTTGTTGTCTTTAGGTCTCTCGTTGTGTAGCGTTGTCTCTCTTATTGTGATGTGTGTTTTGTCCTTTATTCATATTGTATTTATTTTTAATCCCAGGCCCCGTCCCCTCACGAGGCCTTTAGCCTTTTGGCAGGCCGTCATTGTAAATAAAAATGTGTTATTATCTGACCTGCCTAGTAAAATAAAGGTTACATTTTTTTAATAAAGGGCGGGGGTTCTCCCATCTCTGATGCCAGCACACTCCGTGAGCAATGCATCAATTCATCCTTCCAACCAGAGCACAGCAATCCCGCGTACACACTATACACGACTCTTGTCTCCGTTAAAACGGACTAGGAGGAGGGACTACGAGCACTACGTGCTTGAAGAACCGTTCAAAATTGACCACAGGAATATTGGACACCTGGAAATCAACACATATCGTCGTCTGAGGAGCAGTTGTCGCCTTTTAAAAAAAAATCGGTTTAAATTTATCGTGATGTCCGCTTCGCAGTTTTTTTGTTGTTGTCTGTTACAGTGTTGATAAATATTGCCACATCGCTAGCCAGCAAGCCAACATCGAGCAAACCGGAGTCAACCACCAACACCTCGAGTTGAATGAAGACGCTTTGCACGGGCTGTAGCCTGTCCCGTGTAGATAAGACAGCTGTCTAACGTTACTGTCGCTAGTTATCTGAAGTGCAGAGTTTTTTTGTTTGTTTCATTGGCCTGCTAGTTCTCTCATTGGTATTGGTGAAGAAGAGACGAGCAGATATTGAGGACGGTATTGATTGGTAAGTGTCCTATTATTTGGGTTGCTTTGCAGTGTCAAACGTGACTGTTGTATGTTAATAGGCGTGTTTGCAGTTGGGGTATCGTTGTAAAAATCGAGCTAGTTTATTTGTCTATCTGATATATATGATAGGGATTATTAAACGTTGACCATCATTTCATCGATTTTTGAAAATACGCCCCCCCTCCATTGACGATGGACGAGCAAAATACATTTAGGCCCATTATTATCAGCTGTGCGTACTAGCTCGTGCTGTGGATATCAGTCGCTCGTGATAAACTGCTTATTCAATTATTTTGTACATCAGACAGACTGATTTGCGAATTGTGCATTTTCGATGCAGTTTCACTTTTAAAACGCATTGGCTCTTGGTTCAGCAAACCTGAAAGTGAAGTTAGTAATTTTGCACGCGCAAAATAGAATGTTCTAGACCTGCTCCTATTCCAAGTGCTGTTTGCTGTTTTTTTTCTCGACCATGCATGTGCTTAGTAAAGTGCTAACGTTATATAAACAAAATACAGCACTCTAACCAATAGCGAAATGATTTTCTTCCCTGTTGACGTAGACTAAATTGTTAAACAGAATTGCACATTATTACAGGGTTAGTGTCATCAGTGGATGGGAAGAAAGGGTTTAGGTAACGCCTTAACCCTTACCTGCCCGGCACAGACTGCTGTTTAGTTTATTTTTAATTTTTATGTGACTTTATTTAACTAGGGAAGTCAGTTAAGAACACATTCTTATTTACAATGACGGCCTACCCCGGCCAAAACCGGACGATGCTGGCCCAATTGTGCGCCGCACTATGGGACTCCCAATCACGGCCGGATGTGATACAGCCTGGAATCGAACCAGGGACTGTAGTGACGCCTCTTGCACTGAGATACAGTAACTTAGAGCGCTGCGCCACTCGGAGTTTGAGGATCGCCTTTAGCGACTGCACTTGCAGCATCTACTCTTCCTGGGGTCCACATAAAACTGTTCTGGCTATAAACCTGCTATAGACCTCACTGGCTTCTGACTCAAGATGCTCTGCATGTGTCATGCCATGTGCACACATTGTTGAATAGCTAAAGGCTTAACTCTGTATTCTCTGTGCCTCAGATTCAGTCCCTTGTGAAAATGTAGTTTTTTTTTTTTTTTTTTACAGTTTCACTGTAAACCAAGTGTACCAAGAGTTTCACAGTGCCCCCTGTCCCCTTATGGGAAAGGCTATTAAGAAGTAATCAGATACTTTTTATTGTGCGCAATGTCCAAAGATGTAGAAAAGTCTAACAGACATCTTGGCTGCTGAGGGATGAATGAACAATGGAGAGAACACCCACCCTCGGAGAGTCAGAGTGGAGGGTCAAACTGCATCATTTCTCTCAAGGACCTCTCCACTTCAAATATGAAATCAAAGGTGTCATGTTCATTAGGGCACAGAACGGAAAAAGGTTTGAAAACGTTTTGGAACGAAAATCTAATGTTTCTCATTGGACAACTCCTGATTCACTCTGTTTCGTTCCGTTTGGTGCCTATTGAACATGACCAAGGACTCTAAAGCCATAGGAAGGTGACGCCACCCAAATGCATACCCCGTTTATCAAACCTGTCAGTCACTGGAGCGGCACAGTAGATGACGGGCCTCATGCTGCGCTCGCTAATCCCAAATTACGAAATTCTGCTGTTAGCAGCAGAGGTGAAAGTAATGCTGTTTAAATAAATAGTGGGGGTGTGCCATACCGGTAAAATATGAGCCTATCAAAATTAATACAACAAAACTATAGGCTATTACACCATTATTTAACATGACTGCATGTCAGCCGCATGAAGAATGCGCGACTTGATCTGAAACTGGGGAGTATACGCTAACCGAGGCGCGCATGGACAACAGTGGATGGATAATGCATCAATTCAGGCTACAAGTGTAGGCCTATTGACAATCGCAGAATTTCATTACACGTCTGTGTTTTGTGACTCTCTTTCCATTCATTAAATAGCAGGTGCACAGTGCACTATTGGGATTTGGATGCTGAAATTATTTTGTGAGTGAATGAATGATTGATTGTTTGACAATCTGGATGAAAACATCATGACTGGTTGTGTTTATGCCACATTAAAAGGCATAGGTGGTGTGTCCATAAGGCTAGGGAAAGCTAAGTTTTCCCTAAAGTAATTTTAATTAATTTGCCAAAATGTATACATGTATAGTCTAATTACCTTACTCCTGTCTATACAGAAATAAATAAAAATCATTCAACATAGGCTACCACACCAGAAAGTATGATTTGATTTGGCAACAGAGGATCATTAGCCTCTTAAAAAAACAACCTGTGGATTGTTTTAAATCGCATAGCCAACAGTATGGAAGGGCCCGCAATTTGTGCAGCGCACGCTGCCGATACCAAATAGGTGATTGTTAAGTTGCGACTGTCAGTGAAAAGCAGAGAGAAACAGCCAGGCATATTGCAATGTTTAAACATACAATTGCCGAAAAAAATTTTGGAACGCAAATGGCTATTGCTGTAAAGAGATGACAATTAATTAATTGAGCGAACAATAGCCTATCTTATTGGCACCAACGGAGAACATCGGCCATATCCCCGGTAAGTGTGCATATTCACTATCTTTGTCATTGGGTCAGTGCCACTTTTGGACAATAGTTTCCTCCAGGTTAGCTGGACGTCATATTGTATTTGTTTCCCCTTTTCGTAGGCCGATTTATATGGATCAGACATCGTTTTTATTTATCTGTTTGTCAGTGTCAGCAGAGGAGGCCACCCTGTAATTTTTGTAGTATTAAAAAAAAAATACTACAAAAATGCTCTTGCCGGTAAGAAATTAAATCTCCTTTCACCCCTGGTTAGGCTTAACAACACTGCATTTGACCATAATTGAACATTAAATGAGACTTTCCTGAGGTCTGTCACTGTTAGGGTAAATGCTCCTGCAACCTATTACATAACTGTAAATATAGTAAAGTCTAATGATGGTCCGTTGGACCATGTTATTATTTTCCATTGGCGTATTAGGCTGTTGACATGCTAAAAGAATTAAGATATTTAGTCAAACTCGAGCCGTAATATTCTACTTAGCTATTGCTCTCAAAATCAAGGTAGCCAAAGCCTGTTTGTTTTAAATAAAAGTAATTGCAGTAGGCTTGGGCGATACCCTGGTATATGGTATATTATAAAATACAGACGGTATGATTTTTAAATAACGTTTTAAAAAAATAAGCAAAAAACATTTGGGTTGGGGGCTGCAGGGTTGAGGGCACCTGAGGGCTGAGGGCACCTGGGGGCTGCAGGGCTGAGGGCACCTGAGGGCTGAGGGCACCTGGGGGCTGCAGGGTTGGGGGCACCTGGGGGCTGCAGGGGTGCGTGCTACGCCACTGCTTATAACCATATATTAAGTATAACTATAAGAAATCTAAGATATGTCAACTAAATTAGATCCGGTTCAGGGCTCCAGCTTTGCAAATTTGCTAGCTAAGTGGCTAACTGTCATGATCAAGCTTCTTGCTTACAGCAGAGACATTCTAGCCTGAGTACCAGTCTCTTTAACTAACGTTCCACTCCTTGCCTATCTTTCTGGTTGATAAGCAACATTTTTTTTGTTTTTGTTTGTCCAGACAAAACAAGTCTGTCAAAAGTTGCTAACTCATGTAAAATTCTCAAACTAAATATATACTGCAATTCCAACCACAAAACCTCTTTGCTTTGATTTTAAGTGCAAAGTGCAACAACTTGCAACTAGCAGCTAAATGTTTATTTTTGACTTCATAATTCAAATTCTATTTGAGGTGCCACGTGTTGTCATGGAAAATATTAATATTAATGTTATTTCTAACAACCAATGATCAACTATGCCATAAATCCAGCTGCATATTGAATGTTGAGATTGCAAAAAGGCCTGTATCTAGGATAAACCCGGGTCTGGGATCAAACCCGGGTCTGGGATCGAACCCGGGTCTGTAGTGACACCTCAAGCACTGTGATACAGTGTGATACAGTGTCTTATACTGCTGCGCACTGGCACACGTTTTCTCGCTCTCCTCCCTACTGCAGTGAAAGCAGCACAGCGATAGCTGTCCCTGCTGAAGCTGCAACATCATATCAGCCGTTTAGTTTAATTCTTAGTTCTGGCTAAAAAGTTCTGTTACCGAAATCCCTAATTTCTTTACCAATTAACATCTCCTATTCCCCCAACCCTTGCTCTCTCTACGTGAAACATGTAAGCATCACATGCATGTGACCAATAGGGCCTGACTTATAACCTGTCATAATGACACCAATAAATTGGTTATAACAAACTCCGAACACAATGTCGACAGCAAAATGGATGTGGAAGATGTGAAAAATAAAGTCTAAAGGGCTTATGTTTACTGGTTGCTCAGGGGGCAAAGGGGAAGGCAATAAGTAAATAAGGGTACCAGAGAGTCTGTTCTAACAGGGAAAAACACATATAAAGCATTTTATTACAGCAGACTAAAAACAGTTGCATGCATTTGTGATTTGCGGTTTATTTTTTTAGGCTAATTATTCAATTTTAAAAATGAAAATGCTTGATTGCATTTCAAAGCGTGAATGTTTCATATGCTGTGTGATGGTATGAACGAATGATTGATTGATACGGTAGCCTATATATTGAAATACAGTAAGTAAGTTATGTATTAGGACTAAACAGGACACCCTCTTAGGCTTACAGATCGATGGTGGTTATACAAGCCTACTAATGATGACATGACTTGTTATTATAATGATGATAATAATAATTGTAATAATAACAATAAGAAGGAGATGCAGATAAAGGAGTGTATAGGAGCCAGAGCTGTGTGCATATTATGTGTGACGACACGGGTGCTGTTAGATTACAATATAATTTTTCTGCCTGTTTGGAATAAGTGTAAACCACACTAAATACATTAAGCAATTACCAGTCTGTTTTTTTGTAAAGCCTTTATTACAGCATAGCAAATATTAAAAACAGTGAAATTTGCCATTGCATGAGCCTTGGCGCTCACGGAATAAGTAGGCTATTAAACACGCTCAAACAGGCAACAGAAGCAAGATCTTTCTATTTTCTGTAGATGTATATGGATGATTTATAAAGGCAGGCACATTTAAGTTAGGCTATTGATTATTTATTTATTACACCTTTTATTTAACCAGGTAGGCCAGTTGAGAACAAGTTCTTATTTACAACTGCGACCCGGCCAAGATAAAGCAGAGCAGTGTGACAAAAACAACAGCACAGAGTTACACAAAAGCAAACTTGCAGTCAATAACACAAAAGAAAAGAAAAATCGAAAAGTCGATGTACAGTGTGTGCAAATGTAGAAGAGTAGGGAGGAAAGGCAATAAATAGTCCCTAGAGGCGAAAACATTTACAATTGAGCAGTAATACTGGAGTGATAGATATGCAAGTAGAGATACTGGGGTGCAAGAGGGTAAGCGATAATATGGGGATGAGGTTGTCGGGTGTGTTAATTACAGATTGGCTGTGTACAGGTACAGTGATCGGTAAAGCTGCTCAGACAGCTGATGCTTAAAATTAGAGGGAGATATAAGACTCCAGCTTCAGAGATTTTTGCAATTCTGTCCAGTCATTGGCAGATGAACTGGATTAGAACTGGATTATAGACCTAATTTAAATTGGGGTTTCTTCTCTCCTCAATTTTCTTAGACAATTAAGCTAAGGCGAAGGCTGTATCCTCGTCTCTGCTGCTGCTGCCGCCTCTGCTACATTGTTCTCACTCCCAATATGCTGGTTAACTTTGATATTATGCACATAGCAACATACGGAAAGGCGGCAATTCTACGGGGCACTGAAGATCGTTTCAGAACCGAGGACTGCGACCATATCCAACGTGGGAGAAATAATATTAGATAATGGATTTATTGTTGAACTATTCTTTTTTTGAGATGCTTCAACTTTAAGCAGTGCCAACATGTCAAATCTCGACTAGGGATGGGCATTTCCATTTTTTGAGTGTTCGAGTACTCAAATGTATTTTCTTTGACTACCGAATGGAGGCCCGCACTGGAAATACATTTGCACATTTATCTGTATACAATGTCTTGTTTATAATAACCATTACAGATAACATATCCTAATTGCTAAATTGCCCCATATACACTTACCAGCCAGTTTATTAGGTACATCCATCTAGTACTGGATCGGACCCCCTTTGCCTTCAGAATAGGGCTGGGCGGTATACCGTATTTTACTATATACCGGTATTTATGCACGGGCCGGTTTGGGTTTTTACTTTACCTTCTATAACGGTATTTTAATGTTTGGTTTGTTAAATGTGATACTCCATGTGTAACGTCCATTTTTATAGTTTACTCTGCTACTTGAGCCATCCCTCTCCGCTCTCTCTCTCTCTCTCTCTCTCTCTCTCTCTCTCTCTCTCGCTCTCCATGCCGCTTTCCACACAGACCTAGTCCCACCCCTTGTCAATCAAGGAGCGCATTTTGTTGTTGCTTTACCACGAGACACTTTTGTTCAGTCTGCATGGTCAATGCAGCACATGCAACAATGTTGATGACAACAATGTTTCCACTTTGAGCTTAATATAAATCCTCAAGCGTTCTATAATTACAATATTAGTTTGTGTTTCTTACATCTGCAAACAGCTAGTTTGTATTTTCTTAGCATGTTAAGCTAAATCGTGTTAGCCACTAATACTAATCGCTAGTTATCTGGCTAGCTAGCTAATAAAAGTACTGAGTCAGAGTGAACGTAGCTAGCTAATAAATCCTGATACCAGTACTGGTGGAGGCTTAAATCAGCATGTTTGTGCAACAGTATCTTCTAAATCAAAGAGGAATAGGCGAAGCATGAATATGTTGGCTATATGAATAATTTTTAATGTAGCCAAAAATTATAGGGTTCCCTAGGAAACACTGAGCATCACTTTGGTTCCTACCCTGTCACAAGTCGTCCATGGCATTTTCATTCGTTGTAATGTACAGTCAACACTGTATTCAAAGTGCTCACTATTATTGATCTAGAATTATAATAAACTTTATATTATCATGATTCCAAAAGTTCACCCAAGTGTTTTGATCTAAATCGCAATTGCAACATTTGGTTAAAAATAAGGCCTAGTATTTTTCCTCATATTCTGGCAGTGTGGAAATGATCGCAAATGAGTGCAGGAAATGCAGAAATTGATGGAAATGCAGGAAATTATTTTAGGCTGAAGTTGAATTGAACAGCATAAAACAATCCGAATGGCGAAAGACCCAATGAAATAATTTGAAATAATTTAGAATATATGTGTTGCCACCCTAGGGTCACGCACTACTCATTAAGTAAATTTAGAACTTTTATTAATCAAAAACAAAAATACCCTCAAATTTGAGAAATACCATGATATGATATTTTGGCCATATCGCTCAACCCTACTTCAGAACAGCCTGAATTCTTCGGGCCATTCTACAAGGTGTCTGAAACATTCCACAGGGAAGTTGGTCCATGCTGACGCGATGGCATCACACAGTTGCTGCGGATTAGACGGCGGTACATTCATGCTGCCAACAGCCCGTTCCATCTCATCCCAATGATGCTTTATTGGGTTGAGGTCTGTGGACTCCACAGGCCACTCAAGTAAACTGAACTCACGGTCATGTTCCAGGCAATGTCTTTCCACTCCTCAATTGACCAGTGATCGCGTGCCGACTGGAACCGCTTCTTGTTTTTAGCTGATATGAGTGGAACCCGGTGTGGTCGTCTGCTGCAATAGCCCATCCGTGACAAGGATTGAGTTGTGCATTCCTGAGGTGCCGTTCTGCTCACCACGGTTGTACTGTGCCCTTATTTGCCTGTTTTTGTCTCGCCTGTTAGCTTACCCAATTCTTGACGTTCTCCTTTGACATCTCTCATCAACAAGCTGTTTTCTTCCCACAGGACTACCGCCGATTGGCTGTTTTTTGTTTCACTGCATTCTCTGTAAATCCTAGACTCATCCGTGAAAATCCCAGGAGGGTGGCCGTTTCTGAGATACTGGATCCGTAACCTCAGCAGTAGCGCTTGCATAGAAGCCTATTGCTGTGCAATGGCATAGCCTTGTTTTGTTAATTTAGCAGACAAGATGCTCTTATTTCATGAGCCCTTATCACAGTCAAGACACACCCAAACCATGATGTAATACAACCGAATACAATAGAACATTTTCAAGTGTGAAGTGATGTCTATTTCGTGTCTGGAATAGTTATTCTCAGAGTGATCATTTGAAACGGGGCTTAATTTGGCGAGTTGAAAGAAAAAAAACATTGCAGGGTTACAAACCAAAATCTTTCTGATTTTCGATATATAGACAGATGTTCAATTGAGTTTATTCTGGCTGTTCTTTGGCATTGTCAAAATGGATTAACAATTCCACATTGAACACTACATTGCATGGTGAATTACCACTTTAAGGATTCTGATGAAAACACGGTTTTCCTACTTAAATCAACCAGTCCATTTTGAATTTGTGATAAAACTGTTGTCATTTGGCAAGGAATGTAGCTTGTGTATCCCATCAGTTAGGCTTACAGAAATGCCGATTAAAAACATATCTAACAGGAGCTTGTGTGTGGACTCAGCACGCATGTGTGTAGGAAGTGGTCGGAATTCAATTGAGTGAATGAGACACAAGGGAGAAAGGTAATTTAGGGAGAACTGTGTGATGCTTGGCTTGGTTTCTTTTTTGTTGTGCACCGCAAATGCACATGTACAAATAGAACCCGAGAGTCAAAGCATATTAACGTTGTTTGACGTTAATTCTAGTACGCGATTACTCGTGCCCATCCCTAATCTTGACTCTAACCAATTCAACGGAGTGGAGAAACAATAGACACAACATCCTTGACTTCAGTTGGGTAACCCCATTCTCCAGTCGTAAACAAAGAAGTTGGGCACCAGCTTAATAAGTGTTACCATTTGGCATCCTATCGTACACATGAACACGCTGTCATCACACGAATTTACGATTCCCTTTTTTGATGCAACTAAGCTTGCTTAACGGTTAAGCTGCCACATGTGAGGCAGTCATCTCATAGGCCTTTTATAGCAATCGGACGATGAAATCAGCCCCATGGAATGAATGGTCCCTCTCTTTCACACACACACACATTCCCTGGCTTGGCTTAGTGCTGGGTAGAATTGCCCAATGAACTTGCAATAGTATTATGCCACGTGCCTCAGATGCGATTTCTGTTCTGAGACACAGTTTTGTCTAATGTCGTCGGTCTCTTGTCATTCGTCTGTCTTGTCAGAGCGGCAGGTAGCCGAGCGGTTAAGAGCGTTAGGCCAGTAACCGAAAGCCGACTAGGTGAAAAATGTGTTGCTGTGCCCCTGTGCCAGGCACTTAACCCTATGTGCTCCTGAAAGTCGCTCTGGATAAGAGCGTGTGCTAAATTACTAAAATGTCAAATGTATTTCAGGAAGTACTAGCCTTAACTTATTTGACATGTTGGAATGTTCTCTTTGTGATGGAATTGTAGCGAGGAGGTTGTGGACAAGCACAAACACAATTAGGGCCTAGGTCAAAAGACCTACAACAAGACATTCATTTCCTCAGTGTTGATTTGTAGCCTAATCCTGATTTTAAGCCTGGTTTGAAAATGTGAACATTGTAATTCATTTCCATTTTAGCTTTGTTAGGGCTCGTTTTCGTTGCCATTTGTGCCAGCCAGTGGCTTGCTGTGTATGCCAACATCTGGACGATGCTCAAGGACAAGGTGGTCGTCCCTTTGAGAGTGCTGCTGACCCAGTGCTTTGCTTCATTAGCCCTTGAATAATGTGTCATGTTCAGTCCCATCTGTCCACCACGGGTAATCAATTAGCCATCTTTATCCCACGAGCTCGGTGGAGAGTGTGTGCGCGTGCACATGTGCAACTATTCTTAGGTGTAGAGATGTTGATATTGATGCCATGTTTATATCCGTTCTTGTCTCGCTCTTTGTATTTGTATAGTAGGCGCTTGACTCAATCAAATCAAATAAAATTTTATTTGTCACATACACATGGTTAGCAGATGTTAATGCGAGTGTAGCGAAATGCTTGTGCTTCTAGTTCCGACAATGCAGTAATAACGAACAAGTAATCTAACTAACAATTCCAAAAAACTACTGTCTTATACACAGTGTAAGGGGATAAAGAATATGTACATAAGGATATATGAATGAGTGATGGTACAGAGCAGCATAGGCAAGATACAGTAGATAATATCGAGTACAGTATATACATATGAGATGAGTATGTAAACCAAGTGGCATAGTTAAAGTGGCTAGTGATACATGTATTACATAAGGATGCAGTCGATGATATAGAGTACAGTATCTACGTATGCATATGAGATGAATAATGTAGGGTAAGTAACATTATATAAGGTAGCATTGTTTAAAGTGGCTAGTGATATATTTACATCATTTCCCATCAATTCCCATTATTAAAGTGGCTGGAGTAGAGTCAGTGTCATTGACAGTGTGTTGGCAGCAGCCACTCAATGTTAGTGGTGGCTGTTTAACAGTCTGATGGCCTTGAGATAGAAGCTGTTTTTCAGTCTCTCGGTCCCAGCTTTGATGCACCTGTACTGACCTCGCCTTCTGGATGACAGCGGGGTGAACAGGCAGTGGCTCGGGTGGTTGATGTCCTTGATGATCTTTATGGCCTTCCTGTAGCATCGGGTGGTGTAGGTGTCCTGGAGGGCAGGTAGTTTGCCCCCGGTGATGCGTTGTGCAGACCTCACTACCCTCTGGAGAGCCTTACGGTTGAGGGCAGTGCAGTTGCCATACCAGGCGGTGATACAGCCCGCCAGGATGCTCTCGATTGTGCATCTGTAGAAGTTTGTGAGTGCTTTTGGTGACAAGCCGAATTTCTTCAGCCTCCTGAGGTTGAAGAGGCGCTGCTGCGCCTTCTTCACGATGCTGTCTGTGTGAGTGGACCAATTCAGTTTGTCTGTGATGTGTATGCCGAGGAACTTAAAACTTGCTACCCTCTCCACTACTGTTCCATCGATGTGGACGTCCTATCTTGTTAATGCTATACTATATATTCAGAAGTTCAGCCAACAAAAGCATTGATATTGAGTCGTTGTGTTGGATTTGTTTGTCTTTTGGATTTTGCCAAGCATTGCCAAGTTGTTGTCGGGCCTTGGTCTGCCCACTCACTCGTCACATGACCACAGGATTTATTTAGCGACACGGACTCTGTTTTCAGCAGGGCTCTTGTTTCTCTCATCTCATTGAAATGAAAAGCAAGTAGACCATCTGCAGAACATCTACATAAGCCTAGTATTGCGTTTCCTGAATCTGACCCACATGTCTAAGAACTAACATGGTAGGCTAATTGGGATGAAATGTAGCCCACGTTTAGCCTAAAATGTTCAATTATAGCTGAAAGGTGGCTGGGTTGCGGCCTGAGTGACCGTTTAAACTCCCATTTAGAAACATAGGAGAGTTTGATCCCCTGGCTTTGAACAAGTCACCCAATAGTCAGTCAATTATTATGTGTGTAAGCAGGTGGGCAGATGTCCAAACAGGACGTGTAAACCATGTGTTTGGGGGTAAGGTGTGAAACCAGGGGCCACCACCAAAAAGTAGGGCTGTTTTAAGTATGTTTATGAGAGAGAGAGGTGTAAGAAGAGAGTAATTCCTCACAGAAAATGTAGGCCTAGTGCTAGATTGCAGGAGGGAGGAGGAAGAGGGGGGGGGGGCTACATGCGACAGCTGCATGTGTCAGTTCCCCCCTTGTTTGTACCAGCTTGTGTTACTGTCTGAGCCCACCGAAGAAGAACGAGCAAAGCTTAAAAGGAAGAGGGAGAGTTGGAGAGAAGTATTTGACTGCTGGCCATAGGAGGGAAGAGTGGATTAATTAGCCGCAGGAGCAACACTGTTGCCCTGGGTCAGGGGTTAGAAGATTAATCCTGCTGCCCGGCTCACACGCAGGGAATTTGGACTGTCTGCCATGCATTTCTGGTCTCGTATTCATAAAGCATCTGAGTAGGAGTGCTGATCTAGGATCAGTTTTCCCTTCCATTCTAATGAATGAAAAACTAAAAGGCATAGAAACTTGGACTTGGTAATAGGAAATAAAGTTATTTCCATGACAGAATTAAAAAGCAATTTTGGACTGACCAATGTCGATATTTTCAAATACATGCAACTTGAACGTTTCATATCAACAAATGTAGATTTGAAATCAATTGGGTATTAGTGCCATCTTGAGGGAATCCTATTTGAGTCCGAAAAGGATATTCATATGATAGGGAAGATACACAAAACTGCAGAGAGCCTATCCATCTGATAGTTTCTAAAAAAAAAAAATCTAAGAGATTATTGGAACAGGATTTAAAGAACTGATGTTGGCACAAGATGGAGGGAATGTTGGAACATAACTAACGAAATGAGTTAACGAAAATGCTTCATCCAGTATAAACTAATGTTTAGAATTTATTACTAGACAATTCGTAAATTCTACAGCACAACAACAGTCATGTCATTATAGAGTCCAAAAGTTATAGTTGTCAGTCAGAAGTATGTACATTTGGGTCTACTTAAAAAAAAAAATCTGTCTGTCTGTATATTTCAGGACATGGCATAACGAGGGTGCAGTGAGATACCCGATGGGTTGGATGATACTTTTCTTGTCAATCATCTTGGAACTGGGGCATGGCAATGGGCACAGTCGACATGGCTGAATTTTAGAGAACATTTTAGAGGCCCCCATCTTGGCGGTGTAGAGACTTTTCCCCGCCGCCAATTTCCTGTCATTCTAATACTTTCTCCATGGAACTGAGAACTTTTTGCAGTTTTAAAGCACGTTTTCAGTAAATCTGCACATTTTGCCATTGAATTGACAGAAAATGTTGCCATTTCAAAGCAAATTTCCTGCAATTCTATGCACTTTGCCATGGCTAATGGTGTTATTTTGCTCAAACATAATAACAAAATCAATACTGCTAAATTCATTGTTTTCAATCTCCCTGACTGTATAGTTTTTATTTTGGTTATAAGATACTGTAAAAATATATATAGATATATGTGTGTATAAAATTTGAGAGATTCATCATTGTTTCTACATACTTTATCTAGGTTTAGTCATTTAAGTTTACACTGAAACATTTTTAAATTTGATTTTTTAATACAGTGTCCCGAAAAAATTATAGCCAGGAACATCCCTGAGGTTGACCTTGTTCGCTCCTATCGAAGCGCATTCTCTACCCTCCGCCACCACATCTACGGAACTAAAGTTAAAGTTACTGTCTGACCTAGTTTATTGCAGAACTTGGCATCAACTGTGCAGAAAAACAAGCATTCGTTTTTTCGCAGACACACAATTCCACACCTAAGGGAACAGCACTGTTATGTTTTCTCCCCGGATCGCTGGGATGCCTATTTATCTCTATTGCGGTGTCGTTCCCCCTCGGTGAACAAAACCAACCACTCATATTGTCCCGCTGGCTAAAAGAGAACAAAGTGGAGTTTTTCTAAGATTTCCACTTTAGAAATGGCCTAAATTACAGATGTATAGGATGCATCCCCAGGTAAGCTTTGTGAGTCTTCTGTGTTAGGGATGACTTGACTGGGTCGGTTCGCAGATTAGCTCACCACTGTTGTCACAATGACTAGGAACAATTACATATACTTTTAGCCTAAGCTGTGATGATTCCAATTACTTCTAAAGCCCTGATAATGCTACTGCATTAAACAATAGCTGACTGATGTGTGTGGTAGTGGTGAGTCATGAAGCCTGACTGCTGCCTCGTATGGAGCTCTGCCTTCTGCTCGAGGCCTCTGGTTTGGTGTTGCCCTTTGGCATATTATGTTTCAAATGTGCAAATCATGGCTGGCTGTAGCTGCCAGTGGAAATTTCCACTTCAGAATCAGATAGCGGCCTTTGTTTCGGGTGCAGGAGGCTTGCCACAAGCCCTCTGTGAAACACTGCAAACAGTCAGCTATTTTAATACAAAAGAGGGGGGGTTGGGGAATGTCATACAAAAGCATGTGTTCTGAACCAAAACCATAAAACTGGAGTTTGTATAACTGCTTTTTTAAACTTGATTTCTCAATGAAGATTTAATCCTCAACAAAGGGTGAAAGCCTGATTTATTGTGAATATGTTACACTGCTGTCTATGAAAGGTAGTGAACTACTGTAGTGACTTTTTGATTTCTGATGTTCCTTCCTAATGTATCAACCTACCATGTTTGGCGAATCTCTTCCTCCATTGAGTGTAATCTAACCACCACGAAGACCTTTTACAATAGGATACCATAACAAATTCAAATAAACATTTTGTGATCTTGTGCTTCCTAGTCATGCAGTAGTGACTGTCAGTTTCCCTTAAATACCAGATAATGGTGTTGCGACGGAGAACACTTCCTCAAAAATGAATCTGTGGGATGAGGTTCAAAGGTTAAGTTGGTCATCAGGACATGTGATTAGTCCGCTAGCAACACTAGTATTGATCGAACATTCTGTAAGAGCTCTTCAGGGGAAAACCCCAGCTCAATGTGTTTTGTCTGAATGTCACATTCAGGTTATTGACCATGGGTGGTTGGAAAATGGATGTTATGTCTTAGATAAACCACAGACTTACCCCGCTTTGCACCATTCCTGTCTCTTAGTATTAGACCCTGTCCAATGCAATGGAAAATTACTGGAATGATGCAAAGAGGATTCTTCTTTCACTTTCTGACTATCTACTTGGCTGCTATCTGGTAGGAGGGACTTCCAGGCAACTCTAATTTTAGGTCCAGTGTAAGGCAATGTGCTCTGCTCTGGGGTTCCTTAGTTTGCCGGAACAGCACGGCTCAGAGTGGATATGGTATTACGGCCCCATGCCGGCTTGTAATGTGATTTGTGAAAGCCACGGGCTATGCAAGAGAGAAAAGGAGGGTAATTTTGTTAGAGCCTTTCAAAGGGTATCTCGGGTTGTGGAGTATTTGGACAGATTGAGGTATGAAAGCAATGATTTTTCAACACTTGTGTCAAATTTAGCCATTACATTTATTGCTGGGGGGGACAGGCAAACAGGAATGCACACTAAAGATAGCTCCTTCATGGCTGTATGAATTGAATACCTGTAACTTGCACAATAATCCCCAGACTACCCACACGGTACCTAACACCCTACCATTTGGGCAGTTACTCTGGTGCAATCTAGGAACCAGCGGGCAGATCCATGTGACAGACGCAAGGAGAAAATGAGGGGAAAACTACTGAGGCCTCACCCTGAGGTCACCCAGTCCCAGCCAGGGTAATCAGATCCCTTATCACTGGGCAGACTCTAGTCAAGTCCTCGTCCTGTGAGCCTCAGGCGATCCACATATGCAATCTATTCCAGTACGAACACACCTAATTCAGCTGGTCAACAAGCCATCATCATCAAGCCCTTCACTAGTTGGATCAGGTGTGCAAGCGGTGGAATCGATCAAATGTGTGAAACTGTCAAAGCACCCAAGGACGTGTTTAAGAAACACTACTTTAGCTAGAGAAACTGCCTTCCCTCAGTGGTGGTATTATTAAGGCTCTTGTTTCCCCGCAACCAAAACATGTCTAACTGGGACTTCACTGTTCAGTCTGTGATATAAGAAATGTACCGTATTTGTGTAGGCAAACCACTGTGTGAATATTGGAACTATTGCTCAGGTCCAGCTTTTGGGAATGGTCATATCCTTCAGTGTTGTCTGACTAGACTAAACTGTGATCAATAAAGCAGGCTAGTTTTATTGAAAAACAATTTGGCATTAACTGGGCTTTGGCTACTGCATGTGTTGGCATTAGCTAGGCTAGGCATTGTTTGGGTTAAGAAATGTTTTGGCCCATCTGTTTCCTCTTTAGATGATTTGTGAGGGTCCTGTGGATTGGTTGGTGGCACTCCAGAGTGCTTGTGTGAGCAAACAAGGCATGTCTCACTTCCTATGCAACACCTCTGTGGTTTTATGGTGCTTAGCCAAATACATTTGAATCGTTTCGGCATTCGTTTAGACTATATTGTTGAAACAAATCAGTTCAGTAACCCCATACTCACTAGATGCTCCCCATACTTTGGGGTGTCAGGTAGCCTAATGGTTAGAGCGTTGGGCCAGTAACCGAAAGGTTGCTAGATCGAATCCCCGAGCTGACAAGGTACAGATGTGTTGTTCTGCCCCTGAACAAGGCAGTTCAGAGATGAGAAGAAGTAGGAGCTAGGGAATTATCAGGCCCTTTTTGTAGGATATTTGAGGTACTTTTCTGTGACTGGATCGGATGACTTTTAGGTGCTTTCCTTTGAGGGCAGTGGTGTGCGAGCGGTAGATTCTGTCATTTATATGGTCAATAGTCCTGTCACTCTGACTGTCAGTTCAATTGGCTTTGTTTTGGCACTGTGTGAGGCAAGAGAAGTGTACATTGGATTTCTTTCCCCTGATTCAGTACAAACAAGGGAAATGTGAATAAAGGTCCGCGACCTCACGACGTGGACCTTTATTCACATTTCCCATGAACTCTGGAGTGACTTTGAGTGTGCGTTTTATTTGTAGGCATTTGTGTGTTCCAGCCCCACAGAGTAGCTGGCTGTAGATCGTGGACTCCCTACATATCTGTGCCCATTTCAGAGTTAATGTCTGGCTGTGCCCATTTCAGAGTTAATGTCTATCCGTCCGTCTGTCTGGCTGTCCGTGCCCATTTCAGAGTTAATGTCTGTCTGTCCAGTGAAAGACCTTCCCTGTCAATGCTGAGAGGCACAGGCTCTGGACCGGTTACTCAACTTCCTCGGCTTCTTCGACCTCCTGCAAGGATGTGTTTAGAGACATGGAGACATCCTGCTTTATAGACCTAAATAGAAACCCCAGTGATGAAAGAAGAAAAAGTATTTCAGAAAGCAGTCAGTGTCAGAATTGAAAAGGGATGAATTAGGACTCCCAATAGTGTATTTTCTTATTTTTCTTGCTCCATTCAATAGCGGGACAACATACAGCCATGAGTGACACCTGAAGCACGCCTTTGTGGACGATGTCGGTTGTTTACCGCGACGGGGTAGGGTTACCGGGACGACGGGGTGTACCCGGGACCATCTAGCTAAGCGTATCCTGATACTTTCCATTAGCAGGGGGTCGATGGTCGACAGGGGCCTGCGACACAACGAGGGGAGGAAGGGGTTCTGGGAGAGATTCTATAAATCGCCTTGGACAAGATCCCCAAGAGAGACGTTTTAAAATCCTCTCTTCCCTGCCCGTTCCCCAACCCTCCCCTCCTTACCCCAACCCACCCTACTTCAACAGCAGCTAGGCTACTTTGCTGCTACGTTGACATTTAGGCCTAGACCTGCACTCCCAGATCTTACATCAATTGGATCGAAGCCGTGTACTGTACGTCCTCTGTGTCAACACACGTGCGGTGAAAACGTAACTATTTAATCAACTTAACATCAAACATAAATCGAGCCTTACTGTAATAGACTCGATGTTGGGGAATGTAGTGGTAAGAAGTCCACCATTTTGAGATGACGGTCAGGGGCAGAGGACAGTTTGTCAGGGACTGAAATGGTCTATGTGATTCAAGTCCTCTAGTAGCAAATCAAATTTGATTTGTCACACGCCGAATACAGCAGGTGCAGGTGTACAGTGAAATGCTTACTTACAAGCCCTTAACCAACAATGCAGTTTTAAGAAAAATACCTTTTTTAAAAAAAAAGAAAAAGAAATCAAAGTAACAAATAATTAAAGAGCAGCGGTAAAATAGCGAGGCTATATACAGGGGCTCTGGTTAGTTGAGTTAATTGAGGTAATATGTACAAGTAGGTAGAGTTATTAAAGTGACTATGCATAGATAATAACGGAGTAGTAGCAGCAGCGTAGAAGGAGGCGGGGGTGCAAATAGTCTGGGTAGCCATTTGATTAGATGTTCTGGAGTCTCATGGCTTGGGGGTAGAAGCTGTTTAGAAGCCTCTTGGACCTAGACTTGGCGCTCCGGTACTGCTTGCCGTGTGGTAGCAGAGAGAACAGTCTATGACTAGGGTGGCTGGAGTCTTTGACAATTTTTAGGGCCTTCCTCTGACACCGCCTAGCCTGTTAATCAGTGTAAAAAAAACAGATAGGCTAAGCTTTTATGACCGCAAATCGTTTAATGGTCAGTCATTAAACTCTGAACAAAATCAAAACCAGTCGTAAAAACAAACTGCTCCTCCACACAAACACACACACACCTCCTAGTCTACTTCAGTCATGATAAGTTATAACAGTGAGTGATCATATCTGCCTGCCGTGGGCTTGGCACCCACCCAACAATGTTTACCCGGTGGGTGTTGCATAACGACACGTGGCTCTGCCAGCCTGGGCAGAAGTGGCGTTTGTCTCAGCAAGCCTGCTCTGGTGTGTTTGTGGGTGTCAGTGTGCGTGTGCGTACATATGATGATCTAATTAAACCAAACTTTATTTGTCACATGCGCCGAGTACAACAAGTGTAGCCCTTACCGTGAAATGCGTACTTACAAGCCCTTAACCAACAGTGCAGTTCAAGAAGAGTTACGAAACGTTTTACTTTAGTTTATTTGGTAAACATTAACACAATAACTTAACAATAACGATGCTATATACAGGGGGTACCGGTACCGAGTCCATGTGCAGGAGTACAGGTCAGAGGTCATTTGTACATGTAGGTAGGGGTGAAGTGACTGCATAGATAATAAACAGTGAGTAGCAGCAGTGTACAAAACAAATGGGGATGGGGGTGGGTCAATGTAATAGTCCGGTGGCCATTTGATTAATTGTTCAGCAGTCTTATGGCTTGGGTGTGGAAGCTGTTAAGGAGCCATTTGGTCCTAGACTTGGCGGTCCGGTACCGCTTGCCGTGCGGTAGCAGAGAATACAATCTATGACTTGGGTGACTGGAGTCGCTGACAATTTTATGGGCTTTCCTCTGACACCGCCTAATTTATATAGGTCCTGGATTTCAGGAAGCTTGGCCCCAGTGATGTACTGGGCCGTCCACACTACCCTCTGTAGCGCCTTACAATCAGATGCCGAGCAGTTGCCATACCAGGCGGTGATGCAACCGGTCAAGATGCTCTCGATGGTGAGCTGTAGAAATCTTTGAGAATCTGGGGACCCATGCCAAATCTTTTCAGTCTCCTGAGGGGGGAAAAGGGTTTTGTCGTGCCCTCTTCACGACTGTCTTGATGTGTTTGGACCATGATAGATTGTTGATGTGGACACCAAGGAACTTGAAACTCTCGACCCGCTCCACTACAGCCCCGTTGATGTTAATGGGGGGCCTGTCCGGCCTGCCTTTTCCTGTATTCCACAATCAGCTCCTTTGTCTTTCTCACATTGAGGGAGAGGTTGTTGTCCTGGCACCACACTGCCAGGTCTCTGACCTCCTCCCTATAGGCTGTCATCGTTGTCGGTGATCAGGCAAACTTAATGATGGTGTTTGAGTCGTGTTTGGCCACGCAGTTGTGGGTGAACAGGGAGTACAGGAGGGGACTAAGTACACATCGCTGAGGGGCCCCAGTGTTGAGGATCAGCATGGCAGACGTGTTGTTGCTTACCCTTACCACCTGGGGGCGGCCTGTCAGGAAGTCCAGAATCCAGTTGCAGAGGGAGGTGTTCAGTCCCAGGGTCCTTAGCTTAGTGATGAGCTTTGTGGGTGTCATGGTGTTGAACACTGAGCTGTAGTCAATGAGTAGCATTCTCACATAGGTGTTAATTTTGTCCAGGTGGGAAAGGGCAGTGTGGAGTGCGATTGAGATTGTGTCATCTGTGGATCTGTTGGGGCAGTATGCGAATTAGTGGGTCTAGGGTATCCGGTAGGATGCTGTTGATGTGATCCCATGACCAGCCTTTCAAAGCACTTCATGACTACTGACGTGAGTGCTATGGGGTGGTAATCATTTAGGCAGGTTAACTTTTATTCCTTGGGCACAGGGACTATTGTGGTCTGCTTGAAACATGTAGGTATTACAGACTCAGAGAGAGGTTGAAAATGTCAGTGAAGACACTTGCCAGTTGATCCTCGGATGCTTTGAGTACACGTCCTGTTTAAAGGTCTTGCTGACATCGGCTACCGAGAGCGTGATCACACAGTCATCCAGAACAGCTGGTGCTCTCGTGCAAGCTTCAGTGTTGCTTGCCTCGAAGCGAGCATGAAAGGCATTTAGCTCATCTGGTATGCTCACGTCACTGGGCAGCTCGCGTCTGGGTTTCCCTTTGTAGTCCGTAATAGTTTTCAAACCCTGCCACATCCGACGAGCGTCAGGGCCGGTGTAGTAGGATTCAATCATAATCCTGTATTGACGCTTTGCTTGTTTGATGGTTTGTCTGAGGGCATAGCGGGATTTCTTGTAGGCATCTGGATTAGTGTCCCGCTCCTTGAAAGCGGCAGCTCTAACCTTTAGCTCGATGCGGATGTTGCCTGTAATCCATGGCTTCTGGTTGGGATATGTATGTACGGTCACTGTGGGGACGATGTCGTCAATGCACTTATTGATGAAGCCGATGACCAAAGTGCTATACTCTTCATTGCCATTGAATGAATCCCAGAACATATTCCAGTCTGTGCTAGCAAAAGTCCTGTAGCGTAGCATCTGCGTCATCTGACCACTTCCACATTGAGTGAGTCACTGGTACTTCCTGCTTTAGTTTTTGCTTGTAAGCAGAAATCAGGAGGATATAATTATGGTCAGTTTTGCCAAATAGAGGGTGGGGGAGAGCTTTGTATGCATCTCTGTGTGGAGTAAAGGGGGTCTAGAGTTTTCTTTCCTCTGGTTGCACATGTGACATGCTGGTAAAAATTTGGTTAAACTGATTTAAGTTTGCCTGCATTAAAGTCCCTGGCCACTGGGAGGGCCACTTTTGGGTGAGCGTTTTCTTGTTTGCTTATGGCCTTTATAGAGTTGGGTTGAGTGAGGTCTTAGTGCCAGCATCGGTCTGTGGTGGTAAATAGATGGATACGAGTAATATAGATGAGAACTCTCTTGGTAGATAGTGTGGTCGACAGCTTCTCATAAGGTACTCTACCTCAGGCAAGCAATACCTTGAGACTTCTCTTAATATTGGACGTCGCGCACCAGCTGCTATTGACAAAAAGACACACACCCCCACCCCTCGTCTTACCAGACGTAGCCTTTCTGTTCTGCCGGTGCATTGAAAATCCTGTTGGTAGGATAATTGTAATCGTAGGTCATCAATTTTATTTTCCAGTGATTGCATGTTAGAAGCCTAATCTGCGTCCTCTTTTCCTGTCTTCACGCAAATGACGGGGATCTGGGCCTGTTCCCGGGAGAGCAGTATATCTTTCTCGACTCGTTAAAGGAAAAAGCTTCTTCTAGTTCGTGGTGATTAATCCCAGTTCTGATGTCTAGAAGTTATTTTAAGAGACTGTAGCAGTAACATTATGTACAAAATAAGTTAACGTTACAAACAACGCAAAAGAACGAACAAAATAGCATAATTGGTTACGGGCATGTAAAACTTCAACCGTCCTTTTCGGGCCGTCTTAACATTGTTTGGAGGGAGAGACTGCCGGATCCAGCTAGAGCCACCACAGAACTAGCCAATGCAGAAAGAAAGGCAGTTAGGCTTTTTGTTTGTTTCTGGATCAAGTCAGAGTGACTTGTCCTCAGACTGTGGCATATTTTGGAGGTTAAGCTAGTATCTATGAAACTGAAATTAAATGTGCCCTGTTACAGAAATAGAATGTCTTCTTTGTCCAAAGAATTTGGCAAAAGCAGCAGCTACTCTTCCTGTGGTCCACACACAACATGGCATAGTACAGAACCATTTAATAGACAAGAACATCTCAAGGACAGAACAACATTATTTTTTAAGCGGCACACACGGCCTACATATCAATAAATATACACTATGTAAGTCGAGAGGCGCTGTGCCAAGAGGTGTTCCTTATATTTTTTTTGTTTGGGCCATTCATTGCACCCAGTCCAAGAACTAGACTACTAAAGCAGTTTGGGGCGTTGGAGATGGTAGAAGATTGTGAAAAAAATACCATGTTGTTTAGGTTCCTCCCTTTGTGGAGTAGATCCTCCCAGCTCCTCCTGAGCAATTCTGAGAATTTCTGCAATGCAGAGATCTTAGACCTGCCAGCCAGGCTCCCTGACCCCCTCCGGCATCCTACATTAAGCTGTGAAAGAGTTAGCCCCCCCTTAACTATGGAGCAACAGGCACAGGTCTCAGACCTGTCTGCTAGGCTGCCCTGTGGAAGTACTGCTGTTGTAGGCCTGCTCACAGATCTCAGAACTGTCAACCTGCCTCCTTAGGCATCCTTCATTAGTAGTACAATAGTAATGCCTCCCTCAGCTTTGGATCAAGAAGCTGTTTAGATAAACCAGAATAGGGAGTCGTCGAATGAGGTCATATTGAGGTAAAAATTAGCCTGTAAGTGTAGATGTAGATCTATAATCAGCTTACCAGTTATACTAACCTAACCTCTCAGTTATACTAACCTAACCTCTGAGGGTTAGATGTAAAAAAATAGACTGTGGATCTGCACTTGAGGGCAGATGCATGGAAAACTGTCAGAGGAGACTGTCAGAGGAGACTGTCAGAGGAGACTGTCAGAGGAGACTGTCAGAGGAGACTGTCAGAGGAGACTGTCAGAGGAGACTGTCAGAGGAGACTGTCAGAGGAGACTGTCAGAGGAGACTGTCAGAGTGAGAGGACTGCAGGTTAGGTGAAACACTGCACTTAGCCTACTTCAGAATATCACAGACAGCTGGTGGGTCCTTAGAGCCTTCTGGGAGGGAAGGGTTAATTCTATACACACCCCGCATGCACTACATACATACATACTTTTGTGTATATATAGTGTACAGTATGTGGACACCCCTTCAAATTTGTGGATTCGGCTATTTCAGCCACACCTGTTAACAGGTGTACAACATCGAGCACACTGCCATGCAATCTCCATAGACAAACATTGGCAGTAGAATTGCCTTACTGAAGAGGTCAGTGACTTTCAACGTGGCACCATAATAGGATACCATAATAGGATATACCTTTCCAACAAGTCAGTTCAAATTTCTGCCCTGCTAGACCTGCCCCAGTCAACTGTAAGTGCTGTTATTGTGAAATGGAAACGTCTAGGAGCAACAACGGCTCAGCTGCAAAGTGTCAGGCCACATACGCTCACAGAATGGGACCGCCGTGTGCTGAAGCGCTTAGAGCATAAAAATCGTCTGTCCTCGGTTGCAACACACACCACCGAGTTTCAAACTGCCTCTGGAAGCAACGCCAGCACAATAACTGTTCGCCGGGAGCTTCATGAAATTGTTTTCCATGGCCGTGCAGCCACACACAAGCCTAATATCAGATGGACTGCCATTGGAGCAGTCCATCTGGCAGTCCGACAGACGAATCTGGTTTGGCGGATGCTAGGAGAACGCCACCTGGCCAAATACATCGTCCAACTGTAAAGTTTAGTGGAGGAATAATGGTCTGGGGCTGTTTTTCATGGTTCGGGCTAGGCCCCTTAGTTCCAGTGAAGGAATATTTTAACGCTACAGCATTCTAGATGATTCTGTGCTTCCAACTTTGTTGGGGAAGGCCCAACAGTTTGGGGAAGACCCTTTTTCTGTTTCAGCATGTAACGAAGCGAGGTCCATACAGAAATGGTTTGTCAAGATCGGTGTGGAAGAACTTGACTGGCCTGCACAGAGCCCTGACCTCAACCCCATAAATTTGAACGCCGACTGCGGGCCTAATCGCCCAGCATCAGTGCTGCCCTCACTAATGCTATTGTGGCTGAATGGAAGCACGTCCCCAACTTATAGTGGAAAGCCTTCCCAGAAGAGTGGAGGCTGTAATAGTAGCAAAGGGGTGGACAAACTCCATATTAATCCCCGTGATTTTGTAATGAGATGTTTGACGAGCATTCTTTTGGTCGTGTAGTGTACAAACATACAGTGCAATCGGAAAGAATTCAGACCCCTTGACTTTTTCCACATTTTTGTTACGTTACAGCCTTACTCTAGAATATATATATTTTTTATTCTCTCAATCTACACAAAATACCCCATAATTAGAAAGCAAAAAAGTTGTTTTTTGCACATGTATGAAAAAACAAAGAAGGAAATATAATATTTGCATAGGTATTCAGACCCTTCACTCAATACTTTGTTGAAGCGCTTTGGCAGAGATTACAGCCTCAAGTCTTCTTGGGTATGACGCTACAAACTTGGTAAACCTGTATTTGGGGAGTTTCTCCCATTCTTCTCTGCAGATCCTCTCAAACTGTGAGGTTGCATGGGGAGCATAGTTATTTTCAGGTCTCTCCAGAGATGCTCGGTCGGGTTCAAGTCCAGGCTCTGTCTGGGCCACTCAAGAACATTCAGAGACTAGTCCCGAAGCCACTCCTGCATTGTCCTGGCTGTGTGCTTATGGTCATTGTCCTGTTGGAAGGTGAACCTTCGCCCCAGTCTGAGGTCCTGAGCACTCTGGAGAAGGTTTTCATCAAGATTCTCTCTGTATTTTGCTTTGTTCAGCTTTCTCTCGATCCTGACTAGTCTCCCAGTCCCTGCCACTGAAAAACATCCCCACAGCATGATGCTGCCACCACCATGCTTCACAGTAGGGATGGTGCCAGGTTTCCTCCAGACGTGACGCTTGGCATTCAGGCCAAATAGTTCAATCTGGTCTCATCAGACCAGATTATCTTGTTTCTCATGGTCTGTGAGTCCTTTAGTTGCCTTTTTGGCAAATTCCAAGTGGTCTATCATGTGATTTTCCTGATTTGCTTCCATCTAGCCACTCTACCATAAAGGCCTGATTGGTGGAGTGTTGCAGAGATGGTTGTCCTTCTGGATGGTTCTCCCATCTCCACAGAGGAACTCTGGAGCTCTGTCAGAGTGACCATCAGGTTCTTGGTCACCTGCCTGACCAAGGCCCTTAAAGGGAACTTCTTCCCTTTAATAATGGTGGAGGCCACTGTGTTCTTGGGGACCATCAATGCTGCAGAGATATTTTAGTATCCTTCCCTAGATCTGTCCCTCAACACAATCCTGTCTCGGAGCTCTACGGACAATTCCTTCGACCTCATGGCTTGGTTTTTGCTCTGACATGCACTGTCAACTGTGGGACCTTATATAGACAGGTGTGTGCCTTTCCAAATCACGTCCAGTCATTTGAATTTACCACAGGTGGAGTCCAAGTTGTAGAAACTTCAAGGATGATCAATGGAAACGTGATGCACCTGAGCTCAATTTTGAGACTCATAGCAAAGGGTCTGAATACTTATGTAACTAACTTGTCTTTTTTTTCAGTATTTTTTTTAATACATTTGCAGAAATGTCTAAACCTGTTTTCACTTTGTCATTATGGGCTATTGTGTGTAGATCTATGATGAACATTTTTAATTTAATACATTTTAGAATAAGGCTGTAACATAACAAGATGCGGATTAAAAGTCCAGGGGTAAAGCACTGTATTTGCACACACACACTTAACCATACATATACACATGCATAATCTAGGTCTTCTACATGCCCTTGAACTGTAATTCTCCCCTTAACACTTACATTGGACTGTATACATGGAATGGAGTGTCTTAACCAGGGCCTAAAACGAACACCCGCCAGGTCAGGGCTCCACAGTGCGAGCATTTCACTTGCATTTGTGAATATAAATAGTGCAGCTGCAGTAGCTGTTTTCAAAGTATTTCTGCCGTTTTTTGTTTCATAGCTGGTAAATGAATTTCACAAGTCCAAGAACTACGAATCCTATCCCACATTGCGCTGCTGAGTGAATGATATACTTTTTTAAAAATGGGTCTAATTTGAAACTAAAGTCTACTGAAGTGATACTTTGTTCTTTTCTTGGCTATTTACATTGTTTGTTCACAAACTAGGTTGTTTTTCAATGTTTGAGTTTCAACTGTTAGGGAAGAGAAGACAATGCGGTTACTAGTCAGACTTAATCTCAAGGCACAATCATGTTCTTGAGTCGCATTTCCACGTTAACCTCCCGGCTCGTGAACATTTTTGTCTCATCTGTGATCTTTTAGTAAAAAATGAAATTAGACAATATACCACGTTACTTCTTACTAGTAATACATTTGTTTTAGAAACATTTGTTTTAGAAACATGCATGTTCATCTTTTTTTGTGTTTTGTTGGTGTAAATTTAGGGATAATTGTTTTTTTTTTCTGGTAAAAAATCTGAGTGGCTGGTAGATGTATTTTTTAAAATCTACCTGCCACAGTGGATGGTGGACCAGAAAGTAGAGTTTAGGGCCTGGTGTGAACATATGGGTTTCATGTTACCCCCAGAGTTTGTGTGTTTTGCCTCTGGAATGTGTATGTCAAAGGGCCATGTGGACCCAGTGTGTTTGGGAGCCCCACTAAGTGGCGATAATCGGGCTTTCCAGTCGTGGCCTTGCATACTGCATACTGGCAGAGCAGGGGGCAGATTCGAGCCCAACTGAGAGGGCAGCAGTGTTTATGACCACGTACCAGCCTAGCGGCTAAGCTAGGGAGACTGAGGGTGTTAAATTGTGATGGTGTTATTACTACCGTTCATGGTGTGTGTGTGGCAAGGGGAAAAGGAACAAAGGCTGAGCTTCCTCATCTTCCCAGCGCTGCCGTTCTCAGAGTTATAGATTTAAAGATTGGGTTCCGCTCAACACTATGAAGGCACCACACGGGTGAGTGTGTGGGTTAATGAGTGTGTCTTCTGGAAGTAGACAGTGTGAGTGGAAGGCAGGGTTTATGATTTATTTTCTCTGTTGACTTGGCTGTATAGGGAGGAGTAACTGTAAACTGTGTGTTAGGGTTGGGCGGTATACAGATTTCCTACCTTCTTACCGTGCCTGTGCCATCCCAGGATATGCGTTATTACCAGTAGTGCTCACAAGGGGCGCTGTTCTTTTCCACATGTAAAAAAAAAAAAAAAAAAAAAAATCCCATAAATGTTATTTACCAGAATGCTAACAAAATGCTAACAAGTACTAAGGAATCCCCATAGTGGATGCTAGGTAAACGCTAACTAACGCATGCAAACATTTTCTACTAAGACAGTTTGCAGCACGCACAAAACAAACATTTGACCTCAGGGTTCTTAATCTAGGAGGGGATAGTCTCTGCTGCTGTCACCAAGAAGCTTGATCTTGCTAGCTAACATTAGCCAGTTGGTAAAAGACAGCTGGAGTGAGTTGATTTGGCACATCTTAGATAGTTAACTTAATAGTTATAAAATATATTGCTGTCAAACATACAAGTGTAACTTGTTCTTCTCACTTAAGTTGCGCTGTAGGAGTGACTCCCCCCAAGAAACTCCCGTTTTGATCGTCTTTGTAAACATACACACTTGACGGGCTCAAACAGCTGTTTTGGGAAACTAGTATCGGTAAGCTTCATAATGAAAAATGATCTAACAGGCGAACGGATGAACACGATCTGCTTTGTCTATTTTCTAGTTCACAACTTGACTGCAGATATTTATTTGAAGTGTACAAGTATTTAAAAAAATATATTTTAAAAAAACGTGTTGGAAAATCCATACCGAGGATTTTTCTCAACTCACGGGATACGGTATAAATGGTATACCGCCCAACTTTTGTGTGTCTTTTGTTGGTCTCTTTTCATCTTTTCATTCTTAGGCATGTCCAGTCATGTCCCTCTGTGGAGAATGGGAATTTTCAGTTGTAAACCACACAAACACATACTCACTCAGGAATTGTATTCTCTTCATTTTCTTCAATAGTAGTAGGGTGTGTGTGTGTGTGTGTGTAGACACATTTTAACATACTTGTTAGTACCAAAATTCCACACAAGAATAGTAAACCAAGTAAAACTGGGAAGACATTCTACCGGGCCTCACTATTTTAGGGTTCGTCGTTAAGTTTAGGGTTAGGGAAAATAGGATTTTGAATGGGAATCAATTGTTGGACCCCAAAAGGTGTGTGCTTGTGTATGTAAAAATATGTCTATGGTGTATGTAAGCACCTGAGCTGAGACTGGGCTTCTACCACTACACTATCAAATTAGAGCAACAATGTATGTTAAAAAAACAAGGGTGTCCACATATAGTGTAGAAATGTGAGTTACAGATCTGTCATTCGCATGAAATGCAAGTCTAAGAATCGGTATGTGCGCTATTTCTATGTTTCCTGTAATTTTTTGCGTGTTTTACTTTTTTGATTTTGTACGCTAGCTTTAAACAACTGAAAATGCTATATTTTTGGTTACTGAAAAGATAATTCACAGCGATTTAGATTGTACAATGATTCTCTACACCCCTCAAACTCTTAGGGACCAAGTGACGCAGCGGTCTAAGGCACTGCATCGAAGTGCGAGAGGCGTCACTACAGACCCGGGTTCGATCCCGGGCTGTATCACAACCGATCGTGATCGGGAGCCCCATAGGGCTGTCAGAGACGTGTGTGTGTGTGTGTGTGTGTGTGTGTGTGTGTGTATAGGTGGCAGGGAAGTCAGGCGCAGGAGAGTCAAACGGAGTGTAAAATGGAGTCTTTTATAAATGTCCAAGAAACATGCTCCATAACACTAATAAGAAAAATGAATATAAACAAATATGAGAACGAAGACCCGTCGCGCACCTATACAAATAAACACTACACTGACAAACAATCTCTGACAAAGACATGAGGGGCAACAGAGGGTTAAATACACAACAGGTAATGGATGGGATTGAAAACGGGTGTGTGGGAAGACAAGACGAAACCAATGGAAAATGAAAAAATGGATCGATGATGGCTAGAAGACCGGTGACATCGACCGCCGAGCACCGCCCGAACAAGGAGAGGCAACGACTTCGGCAGAAGTCACGACAAGGGCGGCGAACCATTGGCCCAGCGTTGTCCGGGTTTAGGGGAGGGTTTGGCCGGTGTAGGCCTTCATTGTAGATAAGAATTTGTTGTTTAACTGACTTGCCTAGTTAAATAAAAAAGGGGAAAAAACTCTGGACCTCAAAGCCAGTCCCACTGCATTTTTTCATTGTTCCCCTCTAATCAGGGCCTAATTTAGACCTGGGACACCAGGTGGGTGCAATTAGTGGTGGTTTTGACCAATTTTACAGCATGAGCTTATCATCATTGTCCCGCTGCGAGATGCAGTGCTGTTCTGAAATTAACAACTTTACCCTACCCTTTATAAATCACCATATATACTGATTGTTTAAAGCAAAATTACCAAACTATTGCTAATGATGATCTTGAACAATAAAATCTAATGTAAGCCCCGATCAGCAGATCTAGCCAGATGCGAGTTGTCTCCGGTAGCTTAATTTTATCTTAATTTTATTCAGGTAAAATACCATTTTCAACAGTGCATTTGTTAATTAACAATAACCTAGAAAATTACATTGGTTGTCATTTTACTAATAAAGCCTGATATTGCGCTAGCCATTTTACAAGTATTCGAATGCTGAAGATGCCGCACAGATGTACAAGATCAGGAATAGGCCTGGGTTGCTTGGCCGGCAAAAGGACTTTTAGATCAATGACCGTCAACGGAGTTACATGTTAGTTCAACACTGAAGGAGAGGAAATGGACACATGTTCTCACAAAATATGCTACTGTAGGTTTTTTCGGAAGGTGAAAAGAATATGAGCAACAACAAAAAAATGTGAACTGGCGATTCGTAACATTTTAATCGATTTTCTGACCGATGCATGCCACATTTGGATCGATCTGGACTCTCATGGATCGATGCACGTGTATCTTAATCATTTGAACCGGGGACCAATGTGTAATTGTTACATCCCTTATAGGCCTACATGTTTTGTTTTTTGTGTCTAGTTTTCTGAGCGTTCTGTCAAGGACGTTATGTAGATGGGTAAAGTAGGCTATATGTTCAGTGGGGCAAAAAACTATTTAGTCAGCCACCAATTGTGCAAGTTCTCCCACTTAAAAAGAAGAGGCCTGTATTTTCATCATAGGTACACTTCTACTATGACAGACAAAATGAGAAAAAAAATCCAGAAAATCACATTGTAGAATTTTTAATGAATTTATTTGCAAATTATGGTGGAAAATAAGTATTTGGTCAATAACAAAAGTTTATCTTAATACTTTGTTATATGCCCTTTGTTGGCAATGACAGAGGTCAAATGTTTTCTGTATGTCTTCACAAGGTTTTCACACACTGTCTCTGGTATTTTGGCCCATTCCTCCATGCAGATCTCCTCTAGAGCAGTGATGTTTTGGGGCTGTTGCTGGGCAACACAGACTTTCAACTCCCTCCAAAGATTTTCTATGGGGTTGAGATCTAGAGACTGGCTAGGCCACTCCAGGACCTTGAAATGCTTCTTACGAAGCCACTCCTTCGTTGCCCGGGCGGTGTGTTTGGGATCATTGTCATGCTGAAAGACCCAGCCACGTTTCATCTTCAAAGCCCTTGCTGATGGAAGGAGGTTTTCACTCAAAATCTCACGATACATGGCCCCATTCTTTCCTTTACACGGATCAGTCGTCCTGGTCCCTTTGCAGAATAATAGCCCCAAAGCATGATGTTTCCACCCCCATGCTTCACAGTAGGTATGGTGTTCTTTGGATGCAACTCAGCATTCTTTGTCCTCCAAACACAACGAGTTGAGTTTTTACCAAAACGTTATATTTTGGTTTCATCTGACCATATGACATTCTCCCAATCTTCTTCTGGATCATCCAAATGCTCTCTAGCAAACCTCAGACGGGCCTGGACATGTACTGGCTTTAAGCAGGGGGACACGTCTGGCACTGCAGGATTTGAGTCCCTGGCGGCGTAGTGTGTTACTGATGGTAGGCTTTGTTACTTTGGTCCCAGCTCTCTGCAGGTCATTCACTAGGTCCCCCCGTGTGGTTCTGGGATTTTTGCTCACCGTCCTTGTGATCATTTTGACCCCACGGGTTGAGATCTTGTGTGGAGCCCCAGATCGAGGGAGATTATCAGTGGTCTTGTATGTCTTCCATTTCCTAATAATTGCTCCCACAGTTGATTTCTTCAAACCAAGCCGCTTACCTATTGCAGATTCAGTCTTCCCAGCCTGGTGCAGGTCTACAATTTTGTTTCTGGTGTCCTTTGACAGCTCTTTGGTCTTGGCCATAGTGGAGTTTGGAGTGTGACTGTTTGAGGTTGTGGACAGGTGTCTTTTATACTGATAACAAGTTCAAACAGGTGCCATTAATACAGGTAACGAGTGGAGGACAGAGGAGCCTCTTAAAGAAGAAGTTACAGGTCTGTGAGAGCCAGAAATCTTGCTTGTTTGTAGGTGACCAAATACTTATTTTCCACCATAGTTTTCTCATTTTGTCTGTCATAGTTGAAGTGTACCTATGATAAAAATTACAGGCCTCATCTTTTTAAGTGGGAGAACTTGCACAATGGGTGGCTGACTAAATACTTTTTTGCCCCACTATATGTCAAATCTATGTAAACAAATAAGTACATAAACAAAGGGAAACCTGCTGGTGAATCCCAGAGGTAGCTTAAAGCTACAATAACAGTCTAGGCCTATATTCCATAGTCTAGAGCCGTAGGAACAGACACAAGAGGTAGACACAGGTTTTCATGGGTTACCAATGTTCCCAAGCCACTGTGTGGGTAGCTGGCAATACAAGGCTCACAATGCTCAAACTATATTATTGGACAGATTTGCTCACTGACTTAACCCCAATTTAGGCTAATATGTTACCATTGGCTGTTATGCAGACACCCCGTAAGAGTCAGACTGAATCAAGTGTGTTGCATGTGACATTACGCAACTAACAAATTGATATGATCGTGGTGGCCTATTGTCGTCAATTCACCCTACCGATTGTCATTGTGTGGCAGGCTGGAAGCCCTATCAAAGCTTCCTGCTGGCTATGAGAAATTGTCCAGCACACACTCAGCCCTATAGTCACATACAGTCCTACGGTCAATCTGTCAATCTTATCACTTCATCACACCACCTAATCCGTCTCTCTCTCGTTGCAGGATATCCATGAGCTCCGATTTCCAGCACTACAGTTTCAGGATGCCTAATATTGGGTTCCAGAACCTTCCCCTCAACATCTACATTGTGGTGTTTGGGACCGCCATCTTTGTCTTCATCCTCAGCCTTCTCTTCTGCTGCTACTTGATAAGGTATGATCGACACTGCTATGTCCTAGTTGATGTAGGCTAGTTCCTAGTTTCAATAGTCTCCTTTGGAAATCTTGATTTGTGTTTAGGTTTCCTTGCCACCAGTGCCAGACAGTGTAGATTCTTACAGTGTGGCGTTATTACATTTGTTTGTGACCCCATATTTGACCCCATTCATTTTGTTGTTTTTGATTGAAATCAACACTACTTTTTTGTTGTTGACATCAACAAAGCCTCACTTCAACGTTTAGAGAAGCCATTTTTTTTGTGCTAGCACACTGAAGTGTTCGTGCAATAAACCACAGATTCTTCAAAGCTGATTGACATAGGCTAAATCCATTGCCTCGAATGACTTGGCGCATATCCAATTATGAGACAGCAGTGTTTTTAATCTCAACCCCAGTGGTCAAGTAAATTACTTTGTTTATCCCATATGAGATGCAGCATTTTCACTGTAACCACATTGGTTATTGATATTTTCATACCACTGAGTTAGATGTTAAATACGTCCAGACTGCGAGTGAATTCACAGTCCTACACTAAAAAGGCATTGCTCGGGTGTCATTACTCTGCCAATACTTTGGCACCTGTCTTATGTTGGATTCCATTCGAGCGTCGTACTCGAGGACCCCCCCCTGTTTCGCCTCCCAGGATGGTATGTCCCACCATGTGATGGTCTTCTCTATTTACAGAAACACTGTGCGTCCCAAATGGCACCCTATTCCCTACATAGTGCAATACTTTTGTCCAGAGCCACATAGGGGCTGCCTATGAACATGGTTCAGGCCTTCTCCCAAACACGAGTAGCCTAGCCGTGCTGTTTTACAAGAACTCGGTGTACTAGAGGGATTATTTGTGTCCTTCAGTCCAAGCAGCGCACATTTCTCTCTCTGCTGTAATTTGTGGAACTAAGGGGGACAACATATTTCCCCTATCAAAGAGGGTGATGCTTTTAATACTGCTTTAAGCCAGTATGACGAGAACAGAAGGATAAACAGCATGAGAGAGGAGAGGAACACAGACAGCTGGTACAGCTCGGGAGAGAAGGAAACTTCTTTCATCCTTCTCTCCACCATGTCAGTGACAATATGTCCCAAATGGCACCCGATTCCCTATATAGGACACTACTTTTGACCTAAGCCCTATTGGCACGGGTCAAAAATAGTGCACTATATAGGGGATTGGGAGTAATTTGGGAAGCAGCCACAGGCTGTTCACCATTCACACTAGTTTACTTTGAAGACCTGCTTTGAGCACGGGTAGAAACACAGAGTTAGCCGAAACAAAGAACATTTAGGCTACTTTAAAACGAGCAAAGGCGCTCATGTTGTAGGACTTGCCAAACTGTGTTGCCAAGCCTGCTATCATCAGATGTGATGATGAGACTAGAATGTGTGCATTTTCAGGCTCCTAGCATGCAACACTCAGCAGGGGGACCCGGCAATCCGGTAGTTCATCAGCTGCATATAAAAAAAATGACTTGTATTGTGTCCGCAGCAAATACGGCTGGATTTGTATCTGAAGTGTAAGCGCTGTTACCCAATGTGTTCAGGCAACAGGGTTTTGAACTCAAACTATGACCTAGCCTAACCTTTGCGGCTCCGAGCAAAGCTTCCAAGGCGATATGTAATGCACTAATGAACTGCAGCAGTGTTTTTGAAGTAGTTGAGTGCACAGATGGACAGAAAAGCGGCAGGTCTGTCTTGCGCTTAATGAATGCCTTAAGTAACTGAAGCGAGGCTCGTGTTAGTCCAATTATTAGCCAAGCGGTCAAATTATTTCAGTCTGCTACGGTCTTTTAACAAACCAAAATCCACTTTAGTTTGTTAAAAGCTCAGTAAATGCATGTTATCCAAGACGGGTCAATCTTATTTGCTGTCATTAGGCCTAAACAACTCCTTTCTTGGTGGTCTGGATTTAATGAAACTGTATGGCATATTGGGTCTAAATTAAATTCCTTTGGTGTGTTATCATGTTCTTTTCAAATTAACCCTTTTTCATAAAGGCTTATAAAAAAAAAAGATTCAACAGCACAGTTTGGAGAAGGTATCGCTGACTTGATCATCTGAACTGGAGAAAAAAGAAATCCCACCAGAAAAATGATATCCGGGCCTGTTCTCCCCTGCTGACACATTTATTCAAAGCTGCTTAGCTGCATAATCACGACCACAACTCCCAACCTTGAAGAGGCTTGTGTCGTGCCTCTCATGTTAAGTCCTTAGGCATGCTCTCTCCTCTTAGATGGAAATCCAAGGGCATCTGTATAGATGTTGGTATAAATCCAGCACTGTTTATGCATGCTTCCAATTGTCATCTTATTCACTATATCATGCATTACTTTTGACCAGGGCCTATAGGGCTCTGAGTGGTTTTAACCAGCGCTCGACATGGCTGAACCTTGAACCAACTAAATTAGTATTATCTTCTTAAAGAATGGCCACTTCCCTTCAGCACATTTGAAGTCCCAGACCTGGCTTGGAGATTTTTTTTTTTACTGGAGATCTTATTGGTCCTCCACTCTAGCCCCTCTGGTCTAATCAAGGTGGTCATTGGCCAATAATGTTGGAACTCTGTAGCATTTCTTACCTAAAGCAGCGAGAAGCAGCGTGTCTCAACCCAAATTCACCCTGCCCTGTACCTAAACCAGTGGGGGGGAGATGGTAAGTGTGTTTCTGCTTTTGTTTCAATGTTTCAAGACAAACTATGAAATTGATGCAGTGTCACGTTAAAATTCAAGGAGGAAAAAGAAAAGGGGGAAAAAGGTGGTCTGATTTAACCAATTAATTTGGTAAGATGTTGTCTTTGTCCCAAATGGCACCCTATTCCCTATATAGTGCACTACTTTTGAGCAGGGTCCTATGGGTCCTGGTCAAAAGTAATGCACTGTGTAGGGAATAGGATTGCCATTTGGGACGTCGGCAGTTTTTACTCTGAAAGGCTTCTAAAGATGCGGTCTCCCTTTCTAACACCTGTGGCCCCCACAGTTCCCTAAATCACAATAACCACCCACCCAACCAACCAACCACAAACACCACATGGCCTCACTGGATAGGCTACTTTTCCCATGTATCTTTTAACAACACAAACAGTTTGATTAGCCTTGACCAAGTTTAATTTCCTTTAGAGACAGATTGATGAAACACTGAGCCCGGTCTTAACTTTAGCCCCCTTCACAGAGGCTCCAGTGTGAAGTTTACCCTAGATACAGATCTAGGATCAGCTTCCCCCAATCCTAACCTTAACCATTAGTGGGGGAAATGCAAAACTACCCATAGACGCTCATCTTGCGTCAACTTCACCCTACTCCTCACACCCAGTCCACAGATGACCCTCTAAAACTGGACAAATACGGGACGAGGAGAAGGGAACGAGGCCAGTCGGGCTCTGGAGCGGACGTGCGAGCGCTCGCTCTCCCGGTGTGGCCCAAGCAAACACAGCTCGGACAGGTTGACGTGAGGCTGAACGTCACAGCTAGACTCGACTCCCTCTTGGTTAGTCCAGAAGTTCACACACATGCGTGAAATAAGCCTGTGGCTGGCGACACATACATGCATACATAAATGCATACTACATATATACACACACAGAGCAGTGTTTATCTTGCCCATTTCTGTTTTAGAAGTCAGTTACATTATTTTAGTATAGGAGTCCATGGAAAGATCACATTCTTAAAAACCATGTGGCCCTTCTGTGGGCCCCTGTACTAAATGTTACCGACACTTTAAACTCGCCCCCCCCTCACTACCATGCTAACAGGGCCACTCATCAAATCACCCCCTGCCCCTCACCTCTGACAACCCCTCACCTCTGACCTCTGACCCTTGCCCAATGGGAGTCTCTGCACCTTTACCCGCTGCTCTCTTTCAGAAGGTGTCAGTCTCTCTCCTAGAACTGTGCTGCTGTGTGTTACAGATCCCTCAGCCTCTCGCTCTGCTCCGAGAGGTTAAGGTTACTAGTAACAGAGGTAAATCTTCAACACCTATGTATCTCAATCTCTTTATCTTTTTCTCCCTCTTTTTTATACACTGAGTGTACAAAACATTAGGAACACCTTCCTAATATTGAGTTGCACCCCCTTTTGCCCTCAGAACAGCCTCAATATGTTGGGGCATGGACTACAAGGTGTTAAGCGTTCCACAGGGATGCTGGCCCACGTTGACTCCAATGCTTCCTTAAGTTGTGTCTAGTTGGCTGGATGTCCTTTGGGCGGTGGATGATTCTTGATAGACAAGGGAAACTGTTGAGCGTGAAAAACCCAGCAGTGTAGCAGTTCTTGACACACTCAAGCTGGTGTGCCTGGCACCTCCTACCAAACCCTGTTCAAAGGCACTTACATCTTTTGTCTTGCCCATTCACCTTTTGATTGGCACACACAATCCATGTCTCAATTGTCTCGAGGCTTAAAATTCCTTCTTTAACCTGTGTGACATCCATAAGGGAATAATGGCTTTTACTTGGATTCACCTGATCAGTCTGTCATGGAAAGAGCAGGTGTTCCTAATGTTTTGTACGCTCTGTGTATATCCCTCCTACTGTCTTTCGATTCTGTTTTTCATTGAACATGTTTTATTTTTGTCCATTGATTTGTGCTAAATTGAATGACTGGTGTATGATCATACAAACCGACCACTGGTGTTATCTATGATATTCCTTTTTGCTTCAGGTGATGGGAAAATGTGTGAATGGGAGTTACCAAAATAGTTATTTGTTTATAAATGTCTGTTAATATCCAAGCTTGTGTAATGTTCATGCACTACGTATATTGACTGTTCATAGTAAAAATGTTCACAGGGTGCTGTGTGTGTGTGTGTGTGTATATACTCACTGTTTTCGTAATATTTGTGGATCTATTTAGATTGCTTTGTGCTTGTCAGCTAGGTGTCATTTTCCATTCACACACACACACACTTTTCAAAGGGTTATTTATCTTAAGAATGTGGACTTGAACTTCCTTCCCTATGCTTGGCTGCCTCTCTCTTGAGTTGACCTAAACACTCCTCTCCCATTTTGTTAACATTTTCAAGCCCTCTTAAAGGGCTTTAGCTGCCCCACTAAAGGTTAATGTGCCCAGTTGTTTCCTTTCCTTGTCTTCTATCCCCTTGATCACTGATCTAAGAGGACTTTAAAGGTGAAAACAAAAATGTCTGAGCCCTATCCAATCCTATCACCCATCGTTGCTTGTTGAAGGTCCAGGCTGCATCACATCCGGCCATGATTGGGAGTCCCATAGGGTGGTGCACAATTGGCCAAGCAGCATCCAGGTTTGGCCGGGGTAGGTCATCACTGTAAATAAGAATTTGATCTTAACGGACTTGCCTAGTTAAATAAAATAAAAGGTCAACGGAAGAAGATCAAGAAAGGAAGCTGTTTTATTGAGATACTGTGGGGAGAACAAGTATTTGATACACTGCAGGTTTTCCTACTTACAAAGCATGTAGAGGTCTGTAATCTAAAACAAAAATCCAGAAAATCACATTGTATGATTTTTAAGTAATTAATTTGCATTTTATTGCATGCCATAAGTATTTGATACATCAGAAAAGCAGAACTTAATATTTGGTACAGAAACCTTTGTTTTCAATTACAGAGATCATACGTTTCCTGTAGTTCTTGACCAGGTTTGCACACACTGCAGCAGGGATTTTGGCCCACTCTTCCATACAGACCTTCTCCAGATCCTTCAGGTTTCGGGGCTGTCGCTGGGCAATACGGACTTTAAGGTCCCTCCAAAGATTTTCTATTGGGTTCAGGTCTGGAGACTGGCTAGGCCACTCCAGGACCTCGAGATGCTTCTTACAGAGCCACTCCTTAGTTGCCCTGGCTGTGTTTCGGGTCATTGTCATGCTGGAAGACCCAGCCACGACCCATCTTCAATGCTCTTACTGAGGGAAGGAGGTTGTTGGCCAAGATCTCGCGATACATGGCCGCATCCATCCTCCCCTCAATACGGTGCAGTCGTCCTGTCCCCTGTCCCCTAATGTTTCCACCTCCATGCTTCACGGTTGGGATGGTGTTCTTGGGGTTGTACTCATCCTTCTTCTTCCTCCAAACACGGCGAGTGGAGTTTAGACCAAAAAGCTCTATTTTCGTCTCATCAGACCACAGGACCTTCTCCGAATTCCTCCTCTGGATCATCCAGATGTTCATTGGCAAACCTCAGACGGGCCTGGACATGCGTTGTCTTGAGCAGGGGGACCTTGCGTGCGCTGCAGGATTTGAATCCATGACGGCGTAGTGTGTTTCTAATGGTTTTCTTTGAGACTGTGGTCCCAGCTCTCTTCAGGTCATTGACCAGGTCCTGCCGTGTAGTTCTGGGCTGATCCCTCACCTTCCTCATGATCATTGATGCCCCACGAGGTGAGATCTTGCATGGAGCACCAGACCGAGGGTGATTGACCATCTTGAACTTCTTCCATTTTCTAATAATTGCGCCAACAGTTGTTGCCTTCTCACCAAGCTGCTTGCCTATTGTCCTGTAGCCCATCCCAGCCTTGTGCAGATCTACAATTTTATCCCTGATTTCCTTACACAGCTCCCTGGTCTTGGCCATTGTGGAGAGGTTGGAGTCTGTTTGATTGTGTGTGGACAGGTGTCTTTTATACAGGTAACGAGTTCAAACAGGTGCAGTTAATACAGGTAATGAGTGGAGAACAGGAGGGATTCTTAAAGAAAAACGAACAGGTCTGTGAGAGGCGGAATTCTTACTGGTTGGTAGGTGATCAAATACTTATGCAATAAAATGCAAATTAATTAATTACAGACCTCTACATGCAAATACTTGTTCTCCCCACTGTATGTACCGTAGTAAAGTAAAGCTCCCATTTCTCCCCCACAAATGACCCATCAGTCTCTCCTATTTAGCCTAGTCAGCAGTAACGAAGGCCACTACGATAAAGTCAGGAGCTCTGGTTGGTTAGGCACTCTCACGTGGAAAGCATCCCTACTGCATTCAAACGAATGACTGTGATAAAACCACATATTCTGCTGGCAGAAACCATCTGTGGGGGGTGCTGAAGAGTTACTAATGTAACAGGGATGATTGGTTTAAAGAAGATGTATCCTATGCTATAACCACCTCAAGCTGTCAGTTGTGGTATTATTATTATTATTATTATTATTATTATTTATTTTTTACGCTTTAGAGAGAAAGTATTAGTCTCTTGATCTGGCGGACATTTTGTCTAAGCAGTCCAGTTCAGGCCAGACCATTCGTCATTCAGTACTGGGGTAGGCCCACATTAAATTGAGTTGTGTGGAATTCCCACCTAGTTGTGGCAGAGGAGCTGTACCACAGCGCGACTGCTGACCAGTGCTGCGTCAGTCGTCACAAGGTCGTGGGTGGGAAGTGAGTTATGTTTTGGTTTGGTGGGAGTCAGTGGGGGATGTGTAACAGTGTCATCAGGGTCAGATGCAGCCAAAGCAATTGGGGTTCAATGTCACAGGTACATAGCTGTGAGATGGGTGTGATATCACATAGGATGCAGCCCAAATGACACCCTATTCCCTATATATAGTGCACTACTTTGGACAAGAGCACATGGGGGAATAGGGTGCCATTTGGGAAACACATATTATGAAATAAAATGGGTCTGTGGGCAGAACCGGTGCCCTGCCCGACCTCGGGTCATTTCATTATTGACCATAAGATAGCAGATCCAATCCTTTTCGAAAGCGATTTTGAAATGCCAAGTGGAACCACTTACGATGACAGACAGAATTTACTGTGTGTGTGTGTATAAAGACTAAATAGGGAAAGGCCTGGATTCAATTCCGTGGTTATTACAATGACCATAGCTTTTATCTTCCATCAACTCATCTGGATTGATTTATGACTTCAAAACTAAAGATTTAAAAAAACCTGAAGGTTAAGAATCCAGGCTGCCATAGTCAAAATATTGTGCAGGGGTGAGTTTCCTGAAAGTTTCGTAGCACTAAAATCATTTTTAATCCAATGTAGACCAGACTAGTTGAAAACTGCAGCACTGTCATCAATGTCTGTTTCTACCAGGGGTGGAAAAAGTACCCAATTGTCATACTTTAGTAAAAGTGAAAGTCACCTTGAGTAAAAGTATTTGTTTTTAAATCTACTTAAGTATCAAAAGTAAACGTATAAATCATTTCAAATTCCTTATATTAAGCAAACTAGGCGGCACGATTTTCTTTTTTAAAATATATGGATAGCCGGGGCACACTTCAAGTCAGACATAATTTACAAAGGATGACCAGTGTGTGAATTCGACCATTTCCCTGTGTCCTGCTAAGCATTCGAGTAGTAACGAGTACTTTTGGGTGTCAGGGAAAATGTAAGGAGCAAAAAGGACACTATTTTCTTTAGGAATGTAGTGGAGTAAAAGTAAGTTGTCAAAAATATAAATAGTAAAGGTACAGATACCTCCAAAAAACCTACTTAAGTAGTACTTTAAAGTATTTTTACTTAAGGACTTTACACCACTGGTTTCTACAGCATCTAAACAGTTGAATTTGACTTGCTTTTATTTCAGTGCTGGAGATTTGAATGGAAATTGTTAAATCAACTATGCTTTTCTGCCCTGAATGCTCTCTATCTATGCAGTTGCTCACTTCCTGTTTCAGGGTCTATTGACTTGTCACGATCTGAATGTACAGTGAGTGCAACTGGCGAGTTGTAGAGGCTCCTTTACTAATTGAAGAGATGCTGTGTTTCTCTGCGTTGTCCTTGCAGGTTAAGGCACCAGGCGCACAAGGAGCTGTATGCATACAAACAAGTAAGAGGCCCGTCGTCTACACACACACAAAATACTATGAACATGGTTTATTTTTCTCACAGTATGTCACTGTAGTCTATAAATCCTCTGTTGCTGAATATACACATTATATAATATACACCCATAATATACATGCTGTAGAAGGCAACTAAGCCGGATGGTGGTTTATTTTGGGCTACTTTCAGTGGAAGTGGGGGACTCTCCCTTTTTAAATATACGGCCGGTTTTAGCTAGCCAGGCCTGGTCAGCAGGGCTGTTGTGACTAGCTAATCCGTACCCGTTCCTAACATGCCACGTAAATTCTCCTAACCTACCACGAAAAAGTCAGGATTTTGTTGACGTGCCTTTAATCCCTTGGAGCGGTGAGGGCTTGGGCCTGAGCCACACAGGACCATAACTTCTAGTCACCATTCTTCTAATACAAAAAAATAAATAATTGTATTGGATTCACTTCTGGATGTTTTCTTTGAGAAAAAGTGTGTTTATGTTGCCAGTTCTAATTGTATGCCTTTTTAAAATTTTAATTTCCCCCTCAGGTTATACAGAAGGAAAAGGTCAAAGAGCTAAATTTGCATGAGGTAAGCGCTTACATTTTTTTCTTGTTCTATTGTCTTGATACTGTATCTCATGGTTACATGGACTTTGAGTTGATGGTGTGTGTTGAAACGTTCATTGGACAGGACAGTGACATTCTGTAATACAACTGACAAGCTTAGCTGATGTACTTCCCGAATGTAACCTATCAGTAACTGGTTGTTGTACTGAACTTTAGATCTCTCAAACACAACATTTCAGACAGGAAACGCCATGTAACCATTATTTAGAAAAAGATTGCAATATGTTAGGCTCTGCTCCTTCGAGGGAACACCAACCCTATCTCACTGCCAGAGAGTGTATCATGTTAAAGCTGTAATATGTCACTTTTTGGGTGACCCCGACCAAATTCACATGGAAATAAGAGTTATAGATCTGTCACTCATTGAAAACAAATCTAAGAAGCTGTAGATATGTTCTATGTGAGCTATTTCCATGCTTCCCGTTCTTAAGTTTCGTTTTTGCGTCTTTTGGTTTTGTACACCAGCTTCAAACAGCTGAAAATAAATGTTTTTGGTTATGGGAAATCTATTTCACAGTGATTCAGATGGTACAATGATTCTCTACACTATACTTGCTTGTTTTGTCACACAAACTGAAATTAGGCAAACTCTTTGAATTTTTGCAACCAGGATATGGCGGAGCGATTTTTGCATAGTGCACCTTTAAGATCCTAATAATTACAGGCAGTGAACAACAAAAATGCAACCGCAAACGATCGAGTAACCAACAGCAGTAGAGAATGTGAGTAAAACTGATCAGCTTAAATATACCACCATATTAAGGTAGGAAGTGTTTGTGGAATATAATTGGTACGACGTCAGCTGATGCATATACTCTGGTTTCCTGTCTGAACCGGCTGCGCTTGATAAACTGTAAAGTCGCCGTTGGTCTGGTATTCACATTGATTGGTTTGTTGTTTACTGCGGTGTTACTGAATATGGGTCCCATGACATACATTTAGGCTGCTTATTTATTTAGAAACGTGTGATCTTGATGAAGCAGATTTATCAATGTCGCCTGTAGCGAACTGGTTGTTCAATAGCCACAACCTCCCTTAGGGTTCTCTTGAAAAAATAGATTTGTATCTCAACTAGACTAACCTGTTTAAATCCCCCAAAATACATGAAATAACATTTTGTTTAAATAGCGAGGGAACCCAGTTATGCAAAATGGACCTGTCGAGACAGTCAGTAGACTGTCGTTGTGTCTCATGTTTAGGGTATCCATGTCAGAAGAGGCACGTTGTGTGTGTCTGCGCGTGCATCCTGTCCTCTCTCATTATGCCTGTCTGCACTGTCTCTGGAGCTTGTTACAGTCCATCTGTTGCGTCGGACAATGTGGTTAGAAGTCATAGCCCAGCTGTACAGCTAGCAGCGTTCGCCCCTTTTCCGCCGATCCCCTTTCATAGCCTCAGCCCTGACCCTACTAGCCTCTCGCTAGCCCCCGCTACTCCCTTTAGCACGCTCATGCTAATGAAAAGGCTAGCGCTGGCACCCGCGTGTAAGGAGCGAAAATGCTACGTCGCTAACCAACCGGCTCACCGGCAGGGCAGGAATTTCCCACCGTGCAGAGCTCTAGTTATGTAGCCATTATTGAGTCATTCAATGTCATTAAAAGTGGGAGAGCGTGTGTGTGTGTAATTCTTGGACAGCCAAATTGTTATGTATTGCTGAGAAACAATAACACTCACCAACGCTGGCCGGGGGAAATGACCCATTTTATTGAAAGGGCCCTGTCCAAATGAAAATGTTTTGGAAAAAGTGTATAGATTGCGCCTCTTGCAGCTGTATACATCTAACCTCCATTTGACACAGAGCATGGCTACAACAGCTGTGAATAATACGTTCATTTTATCCAGCTGAACATAGGTCTACACACACAACGGTACATCACGTCGTGTCCTTGGCTGTTTACGATGGACGGGGGTTATATTGTGTGAGGAAGCGCAGCAGCTCAATATTGTGGCAGTTCAGTATTAGTGTCCTTGATAGTACTCAGCCAATGGGCATAACACCCTATCAGATAGTGACGCTGCACTGTACAGCCGCAGCGATGTACCATTCAAAGAACATTGAACATTAGAAGCCAGTCTCTAACATTCAAAGAACAATTCAAGGAACATTTTATGCCTAAACCGTGTGACAAAGGCTAATCAAAATGTAGGACTATTGTATGTGGCTGAGTGTTGACATTAGCCAGCTTTGACTTTCGCTTCAATAAGCTCTCAGCTCTGTTTGTCTTGCAGCATTTTTACATGCGATCCTTCCCATAGCAAACAGAGGCCTACTTTTTGAATTAATCAGCCATTATCGTTTTGATAAGATAAGCCTAACTCTGGCTTTGCGTCACAAAGGGCACCCTATTTCCTACATAGTGCACTACTTTTGTTCAGAGCCCTATGGGGACACAGACAAGGTCTATGTTCACAGCACTACTGATAATATCAGGAGCTTGAATTAAATACCATTACAGGGGCATGGTTTGGTAGGAGCAGCAATGCTCCCTGTTTGCCAATAATTGCCTATAGATTGTTTTTCAGTTTGAACACGCGCGCACACACTGCTTTTTATGCGCTTCGTAATGGACATTTGTGGTGACCAGGGGACTGTGGCCCTCAACAGTAGTTTTGAATGGGCCACTGGGGGTGATCCACTGTCCCCATTCAGGTCCCCATTGCGCCCCCTCACTGTCCCCACATTGTCTCCATCAACTCAAAAGCTCTTTGTCCCCGGTTGTTTCATTCCAGAAATGTCTCCGCTTCAACAGTTCAAATCGACCCTTGGTTGACCCTTCACTTTTGCCTAGTTTCCTTGCCATGCTGCTCTCTCTTCAGGATAGAGAGGAGGCAACTGGTCATCTGGTTCAGTTCAGTGCAGTTGTAGAGGGGAGGAGGGCAACTTGTCAGGAATGAGATGCAGCCCATCTCTCCTCTAACTCAGTGCAGTTGTACTCAGAATGGAAAACCCCCACTCGCCTCAGCCTGGGTCTCTGGTGACCCCATTTCCTGCCCAAGGTAGAGCTGCTTACCCTAACCCATAGTTAGCCTGCCTGGGGACGCACACACTGACCAGTACACATTCTGATATACACACATGCACCTCACGTACAATATCCACTTAACAAACTGCTCATTAAGCCAAAGGGTTTTTCCAGGGTTTCTTAAGTGGCTACGTGGGATTAGAACTACGCAGAACGGTACAAGGAGAACTTGATTGTTTGGTTTAATAGGAATTGTATCTCACAAACTAGCCTGAACCAGTGCAAGAGAGACGTTTTTTGCTGATCTTGGGTCATTTTCTCGACTAATGGTTAAGTATAGGATTGGGGAGGGGAAACTAGATCTGTACCTAGGGGAAACTTCAGACAGAACACAAGCCATGCAACGTTTAGGTGGAACGGTAATAGTAGAGCCAGACTGAATAAATTAATTTGCTGTCGTTCATTTTCATGAGGCCGTTGGCATTTTGAGCAGAGCGGTTGCTTTTCAATCAGACACAGGCCGTCTGGCTTTGTTTTAAATGCTAGCTTTGTGGACAGTAGTCTGTGTTGCGGGTTGTTGCTCAGTTTTACGAGAGCAACAAGGCAAGTGCTTATTTAAGCTGGGATGTGGACCAAGATGAGCAATGGGTGGCCAGATGTCAGGGCCAGTATTCATAAAGCGTGCTGAGCTAGGATCAGGTCCCCTCTAATCTCTCTTGGACAGATCTACGTAAACACAACTGGTACTGTAGAGTCTGTCGGGACTGAACGGGATGCGTAGGATAACGAGCAGCGGTTATTTGGAGAAAAAAAATCGTGTTTTTGCAGGTGTTGGTCTTTTGAATTTCGGAATGGGAGGGGACTTTCGCCCATAACTTACAAAGAGAGAAGGTGGAGCTCCTCGTTCTAGCATTTCTTGATCCCTTCTCTTATGTATGGACCCAGAACTTAATCGAGCAGCTGACCATTTAAGCAATATTTCAGTTCAGTTAACCGATCAGGTTCCCTCTGTCCATATATTTGTATTCATTATGGTCTAAAAGGCAAACCTGATACTAGATCAGCACTCCTACTGAGACGCTTTATCGATATGGGCTGAGCTGGAAGCAGAAGTAAAAGAGACACTAAATAGCCTAGTACTTATTGTTACTGTATAACTACTGTACATCTTGTATCAAAAGCGACAACTTGTTTACGATGCGATGGAGTTTATTTTAACATAGCAGTTACATAGCATCAGATAGTTTGATGACCTCGTGGGTGCTGAGTCTATCGTGAGTGCTCTTTCTCCCTTTCCCCCTCAATCTCGCCCCCCCTCTCTCCTTGAGTGGAGTGACCATTTTTTTTTCATAAAAATGTTTTCCGGTGGTTGGAGTGGTCGGGATTTTTTTCCCCACGGCGACAGCGATAAAGAGAGCGAGAGATCAGGAGTCTCATAAATAGTCATGTGATTGCCGCTATCTCCAGTGTCCCTATGTCCTGAATAGAGGGCGACCGATTAATCGGAATGGCCGATTTTAATTAGGGCCGATTTTTCAGGTTTTCATAATAATCGGCATTTTGGGACACCGATTATTGCCGATTTACATTGCACTCTGTGAGGAGACTGTGTGGCAGGCTGACTACCTGTTATGCGAATCCAGCAAGGAGCCAAGGTAAGGTGCTAGCTAGCATTAAACGTATCTTATAAAAAAACAATCAATCTTAACATAATCACTAGTTAACTACACATGGTTGATGATATTACTAGTTTTTCTAGCTTGTCCTGCTTTGCATATAATCGATCCGATGCCTGTTAATTTATCAATGAATCATAGCCTACTTCGCCAAACGGGTGATTTAACAAGCGCATTCGCGAAAAAAGCACTTTCGTTGCACCAATGTGTACCTAACCATAAACATCAATGCCTTTCTTAAAATCAATACACAAGTAATTTTTTTAAAAACCTGCATATTTAGTTAAAATTGCCTGCTAACATGAATTTATTTTAACTAGGTGAATTGTCACTTCTCTTGCATTCTGTGCAACAGAGTCAGGGTATATGCAGCAGTTTGGGCCACCTGGCTCGTTGCGAACTGTGTAAAGACTATTTATTCCTAACACAGACAGCCAACTTCGCCAAACGGGGGATGATTTAACGAAAGCACATTTGCAAGCAAAAGCACAATCGTTACACAAATGTACCTAACCATAAACATCAATGCCTTTCTTAAAATCAATACACAGAAGTATATTTTATTAAACAAAGTTAGCAGGCAATATTAAACTAGGGAAATTGTGCCACTTATCTTGCGTTCATTGCACGCAGAGTCAGGGTATATGCAACAGTTTGGGCCGCCTGGCTCGTTGCGAACTAATTTGCCAGAATTTTACGTAATTATGACATAACATTGAAGGTTGTGCAATGTAACAAGAATATTTATGCCACCCGTTCTATAAAATATGGAACGGTTCCGTATTTCACTGAAAGAATAAACTGTTTTGTTTTCAAAATGATAGTTTCCGGATTTGACCATATTAATGATCTAACGCTCGTATTTCTGTGTGTTATGTTATAATTAAGTATATGATTTCATATTTGATAGAGCAGTCTGACTGAGCGGTGGTAGGCAGCTGCAAGCTTGTAAGCATTCATTCAAACAACACTTTTGTGCATTTGCCAGCAGCTCTTCGATGTGCTTCAAGCATTGAGCTGTTTATGACTTCAAGCCTGTCAACTCCTGAGATTAGTTAGCGGGGTGCGTGCTAATAGCGTTTCAATCGGTGACGTCACTCGCTCTGAGACCTTGAAGTAGTTGTTCCCCTTGTACTGCAAGGGCCACGGCTTTTGTGGAGTGATGGGTAACAATGCTTCGAGGGTGGCTGTTGTCGATGTGTTCCTGGTTCGAGCCCAGGTAGGAGCGAGGAGACGGACGGAAGCTATACTGTTACACTGGCAATACTGAAGTGCTTATAAGAACATCCAATAGTCAAAGGGATATGAAATACAAATGGTATAGAGAGAGTCCTATAATTACTATAACAACTACAACCTAAAACGTCTTACCTGGGAATATTGAAGACTCATGTTAAAAGGAACCACCAGCTTTCATATGTTCTCATGTTCTGAGCAAGGAACTTAAACATTAGCTTTTTTACATGGCACATACTGCATTTTTACTTAATTCTCCAACACTTTGTTTTTGCATTATTTAAACCAAATTGAACATGTTTGATTTATTTATTTGAGGCTAAATTGATTTATTATATTAAGTTAAACTGAAAGTGTTAATTCAGTATTGTAGTAATTGTCCTTATTACAAATAAATAAACAAACATTTAAATTGACCGATTTTAATCGGTGGCAGCTTTTTTTGGTCCTCCAATAATCGGTATCGGCGTTGAAAAATCATAATCGGTCGACCTCTGCTGGGTGGAGATGGTACATGGCCATTAAGGCCAGGTTGTTCTTCAAGATGTTCAAACGTTCATAGATGACCATCAGGGTCATTCAGAGGTCGAGACAGCAGGTGCAGGGGAGAGAGACCGTCAAAAACAGCAGGTCCCGGGACAAGGTTGCACATCCGGTGAACAGATCAGGGTTCCAAAGCCGCAGGCAGAACAGTTGAAACTGGAGCAGCAGCAGGACCAGGTGGACTGTGGACAGCCAGGAGTCATCAGGCCAGGTCGTCCTGAGGCATGGTCCTAGGGCTCAGATCCTTTGGGAGGGGGGGAATAACACTATGCTAACTTTAACTGTATGTAGGCAGGCTCCTTACACTATTTTCAGTGCAGGTTGCTCTTGTAACCCTGGCTACACCCAAAGAGACTGCATTCCAGAGCTGAGCACAGCAGCACACTAATTTATTCTAGTGATAGTAATACATCTACATGCCCTCGTACACTCACACACGCTGTGAGATCTGGGTGTGTGCTGTACTGAGCCCAGGAGGAGCTGGTGCTGAGATGTGCTCTTTGGTCCATATCGTGCACACAACTGTCAGATTTATTGCACTGCTCATCTACATGATCTAACGCTCACTTGCATAGATACCACACACACACACAGGAGGTGGTGGTGCTGAGACGTGCAGTTTTGGGCCGTATGGAACATCACGCCTCTCCTCCCATTAGTGTACCAACATAGTTAAAGAACGGACACCGTCGATCTAGTGAATGAGAAGGAGCCAGGGTTTAGTGTTCAAATGGAGCTCAACAGAGAGGATGGCGTCTTGTCTCGAACTATACCCTAGACTAGAGAGAAACCTTAGCGGGCTACCTCTTTTCATCCCCAGCCCCAAGCTAGTCTGTTTTTAAAAGGGGGGAGAAGTATGCCTTTTGTCCTTGAAGTGTAGCACTCCAAAGTAGGTCCTGCCACGACGTAATACTGTAGCCAAATGGCTGCAGGTAAAAAGATGGGCACATAGGATTTGTGGCAAGCGTGTCCTCTATAAAACTCTATTTGCAAAGATGTGCCCTCTATCCAACTCTAACAGCACTAGCAGTTCTTCTGTATTGAGGGAATGTTACACGCATCCTTGAATTTGACCTAGTAATTTGCGTCACTGTGTAGTGAGCCTCCTGGGCCGTTGTCCCAAGACAAGATGTCATGCATTGTACTGATATGGATTGAAAGTACCCTTGGATATAGTGACGCACTTAATGATGCAGTGGTAATGTTCCGATTTCAATGTCTGGGCTACAACATTACTAGCTTTGTCTGATTAGAGCTGGAGTTACAAGGATGATTCACCATGAACGTTGTGGAACCACCACTGGCAGTAATGTATACACACACAATAGTGCCGATAGGTCAGTGAATGGGGTGTGTGTACAGCAGCACTGGCAAGCTAGTGAGGTAGATGAGCTCTATCCAGTCTGCCGGTCTCCATCCTGCCTCTGTCAGCAGCGTTGTCTTGTACCTTCTCCATTGTGTCCACAGACAGACACACACACACACTCCGATCTCCCAGTCCACACAGTCCTATTGTGACAGTGGGTTAAATGCTTCATTACAGAACGCGACACACACACAAGCCACACTCTTCTTCTCGCCACCCACACAGAAAACAATTGTGACAGTAGGGCTAGTGCTTCATCAGGCAGCCATAAACGCACTACCTCAGCCTCTCTAGCTCCCAGTCATTGTCAACACATTGTCACACACACCAACCACTGCCTCTCAGCACGCTGTTCAATCGAGCATGCACTGCTGTAGAAACAGGCTGCGTCCCAAATGGCACCCTATTCCCTCCTCAGTGCACTACTTTTGACCAGGGTCCATGAGGCTCTAGTCAAATGTAGTGCACTATATAGGGTGCCATGAGACTGATGCATAGCCTAATTTCTCCTGAATGCTTACAGGTTTTCCGAATAAGGCCTGTGTACGCGCACTGCGCATACAGTAGTTTTTGTAAACAACGATCCCTGCATCAATATTGCTAAAGCAGGATTAATTGAATCCAGCCCTCCACAAAAAGTGACTTTAAATACCCAGTCAAGTGTCCCTCTCGCTCCATGAGTGGTGTTCTCTTGTCTTACTACACAGCTAGTATTTGCTTCAGCTTGGCCAAACTAGGCTATAGGCCTAACTAAGACCAGTAAAGCTAGTTTATTTGCCGAGCTGCCTGGGCTGGCACCCTCACCCAGCTGGGTCAGACTGGTTTGGGCTGAGGAGACCCCTACCGGATCTAGTTTCAACTGGTTTTTAATGGCTTGTGTAACTTTGAGGGCGCAATCAACATCATCTTTCGTCTGGTTGTGTGTGTGTGTGTGTGTGTGGTGTGTGTATGTGTATGATGCTGGCTATTAGTAGATGTGCGTGCGTCTCAGTGGCGTGTACAGTGTGTAATTTCTGGATTTAGTCAGACGGCTATGATGAATCCATCAAATCAAATCAAATCAAATTTTATTTGTCACATACACATGGTTAGCAGATGTTAATGCGAGTGTAGCGAAATGCTTGTGCTTCTAGTTCCGACAATGCAGTAATAACGAGCAAGTAATCTAACTAACAATTCCAAAAAAAAACTACTGTCTTATACACAGTGTAAGGGGATAAAGAATATGTACATAAGGATATATGAATGAGTGATGGTACAGAGCAGCATAGGCAAGATACAGTAGATGATATCGAGTACAGTATATACATATGAGATAAGTATGTAAACCAAGTGGCATAGTTAAAGTGGCTAGTGATACATGTATTACATAAGGATGCAGTCGATGATATAGAGTACAGTATCAACGTATGCATATGAGATGAACAATGTAGGGTAAGTAACATTATATAAGGTAGCATTGTTTAAAGTGGCTAGTGATATATTTACATAATTTCCCATCAATTCCCATGATTAAAGTGGCTGGAGTAGAGTCAGTGTCATTGACAGTGTGTTGGCAGTAGCCACTCAATGTTAGTGGTGGCTGTTTAACAGTCTGATGGCCTTGAGATAGAAGCTGTTTTTCAGTCTCTCGGTCCCAGCTTTGATGCACCTGTACTGACCTCGCCTTCTGGATGACAGCGGGGTGAACAGGCAGTGGCTCGGGTGGTTGATGTCCTTGATGATCTTTATGGCCTTCCTGTAGCATCGGGTGGTGTAGGTGTCCTGGAGGGCAGGTAGTTTGCCCCCGGTGATGCGTTGTGCAGACCTCACTACCCTCTGGAGAGCCTTACGGTTGAGGGCGGTGCAGTTGCCATACCAGGCGGTGATACAGCCCGCCAGGATGCTCTCGATTGTGCATCTGTAGAAGTTTGTGAGTGCTTTTGGTGACAAGCCGAATTTCTTCAGCCTCCTGAGGTTGAAGAGGCGCTGCTGCGCCTTCCTCACGATGCTGTCTGTGTGAGTGGACCAATTCAGTTTGTCTGTGATGTGTATGCCGAGGAACTTAAAACTTGCTACCCTCTCCACTACTGTTCCATCGATGTGGATGGGGGGTGTTCCCTCTGCTGTTTCCTGAAGTCCACAATCATCTCCTTAGTTTTGTTGACGTTGAGTGTGAGGTTATTTTCCTGACACCACACTCCGAGGGCCCTCACCTCCTCCCTGTAGGCCGTCTCGTCGTTGTTGGTAATCAAGCCTACCACTGTTGTGTCGTCCGCAAACTTGATGATTGAGTTGGAGGCGTGCATGGCCACGCAGTCGTGGGTGAACAGGGAGTACAGGAGGGGGCTCAGAACGCACCCTTGTGGGGCCCCAGTGTTGAGGATCAGCGGGGAGGAGATGTTGTTGCCTACCCTCACCACCTGGGGGCGGCCCGTCAGGAAGTCCAGTACCCAGTTGCACAGGGCGGGGTCGAGACCCAGGGTCTCGAGCTTGATGACGAGCTTGGAGGGTACTATGGTGTTGTGCCCCTCTGTGTGTCCCTCTGTGTCCCTCATGCCCCTCTGTGTGTGTGTGTGTGTGTGTGTGTGTGTGTTACGTAAGTTTAATTTCTACAACCCTCCAGGTACAGAGGCCTTTTCTGTTTCCACTCTCCAGAATGCTCCCTCTATAACATCACAGTTGAATTAAAGCATTCTACTGATTGAGGGAGAGGCTTCTTTCTCCAGCCTGTAGAGTCTTATCTCGAGGTGTGTCACCACTCTTTCTAGGCCTGAGAAATCACATATTGGGGTCTGGCAGGAGAAGTGGTATATCGAGGTGATTGCTTATATCGTCGACATTTCTCTGGGCTTCAGGGACCATAACTCATAAATCATCTAGTAGGAGTGCTGATCTAGGATCAGGTCCCCATGTCCATGTAGTCTTACTCATTATGATTTAAAAGGCCAAACTAACTGATCCTAGATCAGCACTCTGAGACGATTAATGAATATAGGCCCAGCAGTGTAGAAATTATATATCAAGGCGTGTTGACGCTCCCTCCTCTGGCTATGCCCATACATGTTTTAGTTTGAGATACTGACGTCTGTCATCCTTGATGCGTTGCCATAACGGTACATACAAAACCCGCTATCTCGAAGCTACATTCCAGGAAAAGACTGGGTGTGCTTCCTCTATCTGTCATCTTTGAAGTCTTTGTAGATTTGGGAAATGGTGTCGTTGTCAAGTGTTTTAACTAAAAAAATAAAACAAGTCTTAAAATAGGCCCATGAGCACTTCCCTTCAGTGGGTCAAGTCTATTCTGTCGTTTTTTTGGAGGTCAGTTTTGAGTCCATGTTTGATTTTTCCATCTAGAGTCCAACCCATGAGTGATTATTTACCCACAGAGCATGCTTGTTTTTAGTTGCTCAGTTGAGCCGACCGTGGTGGCACCATCGACCGGAGTACAGCAGTTGACCTCTGTGTTCGAACCAACTCAACTTGAGGGTCTGCAGTACTGTTTGAGTGAGCGAGAGGAGAACAGCCCAACTCGCTATGAAATAAGATGCCCAACTCAAACTAATTCTGTGTGCGAAGGAATGTCGCTAAAGCACAATATACAAACTTCCTCAGTCTCTGTTCATGTAGTCTTTTTGTAAAGCTGAAAGACAAGTTACAACCTCGGTGTGTTTCCGTTTGTATATTTGTACTGCTGAACGACAAATGTCCTCGACAAGGATAACGAGGCCTTGCCTGCATCCCAAATAGCATCATATTCCCAACATAGGGCTTTGGCCAAAAGCAGTGCACTATGGGTAGAACACTATATAGGGAATAGGGTGCCGTTTTGGTTGCATCCCTTTTCTACAGGACAGCAGCAGTGGTTGGCTGTTTACGTTCTGTTTTTCCGCCCTGCTTTTCCCTCTCCGTCTTAGTCTCTCTTTCTCTCTCAATCTCTCAATAAACTACAGTAGCTGTGGTTGTTTTGCTGCCTTGCTAACCCTGTCCCCCCCCCGCCCCTGCCCTTCTCTCTCTGTCTGTGTCAACAGATATGTGCGGTGTGCTTGGAGGAGTTCAAACAGAAAGACGAGCTGGGGATTTGCCCGTGCAAACACGCCTTTCACAGGAAGTAAGTACGCCAGAGGACTGGCTGATGCCCCCACACTGTACACAGAGCCTGTGGATGGGGCCTGGCCCAGCTAATCCTAGGCTGTCTTCCAGACTCAGCCCCAGTCTCACAATAAATCAAATCAAATCAAATTTTATTTGTCACATACACATGGTTAGCAGATGTTAATGCGAGTGTAGCGAAATGCTTGTGCTTCTAGTTCCGACAATGCAGTAATAACCAACAAGTAATCTAACTAACAATTCCAAAACTACTGTCTTATACACAGTGTAAGGGGATAAAGAATATGTACATAAGGATATATGAATGAATGATGGTACAGAGCAGCATAGGCAAGATACAGTAGATGATATCGAGTACAGTATATACATATGAGATGAGTATGTAAACAAAGTGGCATAGTTAAAGTGGCTAGTGATACATGTATTACATAAGGATGCAGTCGATGATATAGAGTACAGTGTATACGTATGCATATGAGATGAATAATGTAGGGTAAGTAACATTATATAAGGTAGCATTGTTTAAAGTGGCTAGTGATATATTTACATCATTTCCCATCAATTCCCATTATTAAAGTGGCTGGAGTTGAGTCAGTGTGTTGGCAGCAGCCACTCAATGTTAGTGGTGGCTGTTTAACAGTCTGATGGCCTTGAGATAGAAGCTGTTTTTCAGTCTCTCGGTCCCAGCTTTGATGCACCTGTACTGACCTCGCCTTCTGGATGATAGCGGGGTGAACAGGCAGTGGCTCGGGTGGTTGATGTCCTTGATGATCTTTATGGCCTTCCTGTAACATCGGGTGGTGTAGGTGTCCTGGAGGGCAGGTAGTTTGCCCCCGGTGATGCGTTGTGCAGACCTCACTACCCTCTGGAGAGCCTTACGGTTGAGGGCGGAGCAGTTGCCGTACCAGGCGGTGATACAGCCCGCCAGGATGCTCTCGATTGTGCATCTGTAGAAGTTTGTGAGTGCTTTTGGTGACAAGCCGAATTTCTTCAGCCTCCTGAGGTTGAAGAGGCGCTGCTGCGCCTTCTTCACGATGCTGTCTGTGTGAGTGGACCAATTCAGTTTGTCTGTGATGTGTATGCCGAGGAAATTAAAACTTGCTACCCTCTCCACTACTGTTCCATCGATGTGGATAGGGGGGTGTTCCCTCTGCTGTTTCCTGAAGTCCACAATCATCTCCTTAGTTTTGTTGACGTTGAGTGTGAGGTTATTTTCCTGACACCACACTCCGAGGGCCCTCACCTCCTCCCTGTAGGCCGTCTCGTCGTTGTTGGTAATCAAGCCTACCACTGTTGTGTCGTCCGCAAACTTGATGATTGAGTTGGAGGCGTGCGTGGCCACGCAGTCGTGGGTGAACAGGGAGTACAGGAGAGGGCTCAGAACGCACCCTTGTGGGGCCCCAGTGTTGAGGATCAGCGGGGAGGAGATGTTGTTGCCTACCCTCACCACCTGGGGCGGCCCGTCAGGAAGTCCAGTACCCAGTTGCACAGGGCGGGGTCGAGACCCAGGGTCTCGAGCTTGATGACGAGCTTGGAGGGTACTATGGTGTTGAATGCCGAGCTGTAGTCGATGAACAGCATTCTCACATAGGTATTCCTCTTGTCCAGATGGGTTAGGGCAGTGTGCAGTGTGGTTGAGATTGCATCGTCTGTGGACCTATTTGGGCGGTAAGCAAATTGGAGTGGGTCTAGGGTGTCAGGTAGGGTGGAGGTGATATGGTCCTTGACTAGTCTCTCAAAGCACTTCATGATGACGGATGTGAGTGCTACGGGCGGTAGTCGTTTAGCTCAGTTACCTTAGCTTTCTTGGGAACAGGAACAATGGTGGCCCTCTTGAAGCATGTGGGAACAGCAGACTGGTATAGGGATTGATTGAATATGTCCGTAAACACACCGGCCAGCTGGTCTGCGCATGCTCTGAGGGCGCGGCTGGGGATGCCGTCTGGGCCTGCAGCCTTGCGAGGGTTAACACGTTTAAATGTCTTACTCACCTCGGCTGCAGTGAAGGAGAGACCGCATGTTTTCGTTGCAGGCCGTGTCAGTGGCACTGTATTGTCCTCAAAGCGGGCAAAAAAGTTATTTAGTCTGCCTGGGAGCAAGACATCCTGGTCCGTGACTGGGCTGGATTTCTTCCTGTAGTCCGTGATTGACTGTAGACCCTGCCACATGCCTCTTGTGTCTGAGCCGTTGAATTGAGATTCTACTTTGTCTCTGTACTGACGCTTAGCTTGTTTGATAGCCTTGCCGAGGGAATAGCTGCACTGTTTGTATTCGGTCATGTTACCAGACACCTTGCCCTGATTAAAAGCAGTGGTTCGCGCTTTCAGTTTCACACGAATGCTGCCATCAATCCACGGTTTCTGGTTAGGGAATGTTTTAATCGTTGCTATTGGAACGACATCTTCAACGCACGTTCTAATGAACTCGCACACCGAATCAGCGTATTCGTCAATATTGTTATCTGACGCAATACGAAACATGTCCCAGTCCACGTGATGGAAGCAGTCTTGGAGTGTGGAGTCAGCTTGGTCGGACCAGCGTTGGACAGACCTCAGCGTGGGAGCCTCTTGTTTTAGTTTCTGTCTGTAGGCAGGGATCAACAAAATTGAGTCGTGGTCAGCTTTTCCGAAAGGGGGGCGGGGCAGGGCCTTATATGCGTCGCGGAAGTTAGAGTAACAATGATCCAAGGTCTTTCCACCCCTGGTTGCGCAATCAATATGCTGATAAAATTTAGGGAGACTTGTTTTCAGATTAGCCTTGTTAAAATCCCCAGCTACAATGAATGCAGCCTCCGGATAAATCGTTTCCAGTTTGCAGAGAGTTAAATAAAGTTCGTTCAGAGCCATCGATGTGTCTGCTTGGGGGGGGATATATACGGCTGTGATTATAATCGAAGAGAATTCTCTTGGTAGATAATGCGGTCTACATTTGATTGTGAGGAATTCTAAATCAGGTGAACAGAAGGATTTGAGTTCCTGTATGTTTCTTTCATCACACCATGTCACATTAGCCATAAGGCATACGCCCCCGCCCCTCTTCTTACCAGAAAGATGTTTGTTTCTGTCGGCGTGATGCGTGGAGAAACCCGTTGGCTGCACCGCCTCGGATATCGTCTCTCCAGTGAGCCATGTTTCCGTGAAGCAAAGAACGTTACAGTCTCTGATGTCCCTCTGGAATGCTACCCTTGCTCGGATTTCATCAACCTTGTTGTCAAGAGACTGGACATTGGCAAGAAGAATGCTAGGGAGTGGTGCACAGTGTGCCCGTCTCCGGAGTCTGACCAGAAGACCGCCTCGTTTCCCTCTTTTTCGGAGTCGTTTTTTTGGGTCGCTGCATGGAATCCACTCCGTTGTCCTGTTTGTAAGGCAGAACACAGGATCTGCGTCGCGAAAAACATATTCTTGGTCGTACTGATGGTGAGTTGACGCTGATCTTATATTCAGTAGTTCTTCTCGACTGTATGTAATGAAACCTAAGATGACCTGGGGTACTAATGTAAGAAATAACACGTAAAAAAACAAAAAACTGCATAGTTTCCTAGGAACGCGAAGCGGCCATCTCTGTCGGCGCCGGAAGTAGAGTAAAGTAGAGTAAAATAACATTAAACAGTGCTGTTGAGCGCCATCTAAATAACCCAGTGTAATAGCCACACCCTGTACACAGAGCCCCTTTTCCACCCAAACTGCGGTTCCAAAGGATCACCCAGTTGCACAATAGGTTCTGTTGATGATGAGCTTGTTGGTCAAACTGGACCCAAAATGGTACACAGTCCTTCCCATCCAAACTGTAATTCCAACTCACTCATCCTAGTGTAATTCACACACACTGTACTCAGCCCAGTCGCACAATAACAATAATATTGGTCTGTTGTTGATGAGCTTGAGGGGCAAAGTGGGTCCAAAATGGTGGCCGACCTCTTCACACAATGCGCTTATCATCAACACAGTGATTCCAGGGCACTCTGCCCCAGTTGCACAATAACAGTAACTTCTGTTTCGGGGCAATGTGGATCGGACCCCTCCTCACACCAAGTCAAACATGTTATGATTAGGCTGCAAAAGTGATGGTCCCCTTACTACCATTTCTTCACCGTTATCTACAGTACCCACCCCTCCAAGTAGAGTAACCCGACACACGATAACAGAGAGCGAGACTGAAGAAATCTGTGAAAGTAGAGGGGGGGGTGAATGCGATGAAGAGAGAGAGCGATTACAGGGAAAGGAAACGACCGACCGACCGAGAGCAACCTGGGGCCAAATTACTCCCCCCCCCACCCCGGCATGACAATTTAAATTGGGCTGTTTACGTCGAGTCTTGGCCGAGTTTTTACCACATGTCAGGAGCAGGGGCGGGGCCCACTCAATTACAACACACTGACTTGCATGTCAACACACCACTGATTGTGTGTGGCCCTCTGGGACAGTGCAGAGAACTAGATGATGCTAGAGAGCAGAAGATTTATGAACTACCCCCGCCTCCCTCTGTCCCCCTCATATGCAACCCTCTAGTAGGGGACCGTGAGAAGGAAGCACAGTGGCACAGTCCCTCTCCCCCTTCACTCCTATGTGTGAATCCCTTCCCACCCCTGTGGGACCAGAGTGTACCAAAATAGAACTGCCAGCCCCACTGTAAATAATTCAGTAGCGACGAACACGCCACGCCGCCCCCACCCACTTCTGAGTGATGGGCAAAAGCTCTCGTTTAGCGTCCCAAATGGCACTCTATTCCCTATTTAGTGCAGACGTTTTTGCACCCTGTTCCCTATTTAGTGCACAGTACACCGTGCCATTTGGGACGCGCCCCTAGTCTAGGCTCCATCAACCTACTGTACTGACTCACTCTCTGTTCAGTTAACAATGCATAGCACAGAGCATCCTTATTCAGTAGAGCTGAACACACACATTGGAGAATGACTGAGCTATTTCTAGCTGCTATGCGGAACAGTCTGCCCTGTGGAATAAGCCCCCTGGTCTTCTAGTGCTAGCTCTTTGTGAGCAGTCAGCAATAGATCAGCTGGATGCAGCAGTCAGACCTGAACTGAGAGGGCTAGTGTTTAGATAGACACTAGAAACACACACGTCTAGTTGGTGTCACCCACATTTGCAAGTGATGATTTAAGCCTAGGGGTTAAGGGAGTTGGGTTAGTAACTAAAAGGTTGCTGGTTTGACTCCCTGAGCCGACTAGGTGAAAAATCTGACGATGTGCCCCTTGAGCAAGGCACTTAGCCATAATTGCTCCTGTAATTCGCTCTGGATAAGAGCGTCTGCTATATGACCCTAAAGATTAACCATCTTGTTTCTCTCTCTCCCTCCCCATCCTCTCTCTCCCTGTCCTTACTTCCTCCCTCCTCCGCCCACCCCTGTCTCTCTCTGGCAGGTGCCTCATTAAGTGGCTGGAGGTGAGGAAGGTGTGCCCGCTGTGCAACATGCCTGTTCTGCAGCTCGCCCAACAGGCGGGCGTCACCATCGACGTGCCCATACAGCAGCACCTGCCAGGCGTGGAAAATCTGGTGTAGCGCAAACCGCAGTGCTCACACACACACACACACTACACACACATGTACAGGTACACTTATGCCTCGATCACACCGACAGCATCATTGCATTTTTGGTACACCAGAAGTACATTCATTTCCAATGGAATGCTGTGTTTACCTGGCATACGTTCGATGCTGCATCAAATTGTATGCGTAGGCGGCTTGACAGAAATGGTAGCAGAAGGGGAATGCTGAAATTTGTTGCACACATATCCAGATGATGCTGTGCACCATTTTGCGCAATGACTCTGTAGGTGCGATCGAGGCGTTATATATGATTAAAAGACAGGACAGACAATGGAGGAACACAACAGTGTTACGATGCGGACATGGACTCACGGCGACGAAGAAGTGAGTCTGCTGCCTCTCCTCCTCTCATCTGTCTGCCTTGGTGGATTCACATAATGATTTTTTTATATATAATTACGGTTCTTTTTATTGACAATTACATTTTTTCTTGTGGACACAGCCGTGGTCACTATTCTGACCGTTTCACAACCAAAGCACTTTTCTGGGGACACCAGCGCGTGACGAATAAGAGACATAAAAACCAACAACTACCACACGTTGATATGAAAATGGCTTCATCGTTTCGTTTTCTTTTTAACGACTAAACTTGTATTTTTTTTTATTTTTCTACAAGCACTTTAAACATTTTACTCAAACTTAAATTGCTTGTGAGGTTGTAGTAGCAACAAGGTCATTTTATTATTACGATTAACTTTTTTTGTGTGTACATACAGAGCCACATGAGTTAATTTTATAGTTGAGTGAAGATTTTTTTTTTTGGGGGGGGGGCAATACTATCTTAAAGGGACAGTAGCCTCCAAATGAATTGACTTTGGGATGCTCAAGGAACTGCAGAATTCTGTGGCCTGATCCTCCCTCTCACTCACACATGCAAAAAAAGGATATTGGAGGTGTGTTTATGAAGGGAGGGTCACCCCAACCTCAGTACTTGGTGTTTAAACAACTTAATGTGAATTAAGAGAGCAAAGGGTTCGAATGTGGGGTTGTGACTAGGATGTGATTCACCGGTGTATCCGACTCTGCGTCCCCTCTTGCATATGAAGGTTGTACAGGTTCTTACTCACTGCACACCTCAGCGTCTGCGTTCCCAAATGGTACCCTATTCTCTAAAAAGTGCACTATTTGGGACACAGACTTTATTTACCACAAGGCTTTTCTGTGGCCACTTTCACGGTCTGCATCTGTCATTACAGAAAAAAACAGTTACTATTCTGTTTGTGAACTAATTGTTAAAACGCAACAATGCAGAGGTTGTATTTTCATTGAAAGATTTTTCACTCCAAGGTTTTTATAAGGGTCGACTCAAATTAAAATATTGGAATTACCCAGATACACACTCTCAACTGTGGAGGGGTCCTGGCCTCAGTCACTTCCTGTGGACGAGCGACCAGGGAAGTAAGAGTAACCCAACACCCCGAGCCCATGGCACCCCTAGAGCTAACATCCAATCATATGCCTCTGTTCTTGTTACATAAGAACCCCCCAGCCCGCAGCGCTCCCAAAGCATTACTCATTCAGCTTGTGGCAACGGAGCGCTATGAAAACGCATAGTTGGAAGACTCCTCTTTTGGTTTTCTATGTTTAAAAATACATCCCTCTCTTGCTGTCCTCTGGTTTGAGTTTGAATGAGGTTTAGCCTGATGTAAGTCTAAAACAACTATCCCAATCTACACACTAAATAGTGAACAAGAGTACTTCATATAATGACGAGATGAATTATATTCCATATGGTCTCCGACGTGATCATGTCTAGAATCATATATTCTATAGGCTAATCTTTATGAAACCTAGAACAAATACTGGTCCACTGAGGCAGGGGGTTCTTAAACTTTTCTAGTTTGAGCCCCAAATTAGAAATTGATCATCCTCCCCTGACCCAAATGGTCCTCCAACAACCCAAATGAAGAAGAAATGGGGTGTGATTATATTCTCACATGCCCAGAGCCCACTTTGGGTCCCGACCCATAGTTTAAGAAACCCTGCACTAAGGCATTGTTGCATTTTGACTGCTATACATTAAACGTATAAAACCAGACAAGTTTGCTCAGTTCATTGCATTTCCAACTTTTGACACAGAATGATGGTAGTGAACGCTACAGGGCTACACAGCACTGCCTTGGAACGTGAACGGCTTGGTGAAATGTATCAAGCTGTGACACTATGCAAACTAAGCAACAAACCCCGTCTAGTGTTTGCGAGCCCTTACTGATGTCGTAACAGGAGCACCCGGAGATTCACTTCATTCTCAATTCAGTCAACGATTCAAAGCTGCTTCTGTGATTAGTAATTACTAAACGCTATTTAGCTTTAGCTTAACATTGATCTAATTAGGCTGAGGGATGTAGGCTAAGCATCTAGTTCAAATCCTGGCAGCACTCAGCATATCGGTCAACACACATACGTACGTTCCCAGTAGATGTCATTGAGCTGGTATAGGCCCTGGTCAGCAGTCGTAGAGAATAGCAGTGTTTTAGCAGGCTCATTCTAGTGCTTTCCCCAATCGCTCTCTCCACACTGGTGTTTTGTTCACCACTACACACACGCACACCAACCCCTCTACCCTTGTGCTTTGTTCCACCACCTTTTGTGGGATCACTGTAGTAAAAGTGCTGTGTGATAGTTTGGAACCGAGGGGGATAGTGTCCCATAGGTCAGGGGTCAGCTTGTGTCAAAGGTCACAGACTAGATCTAGGTGATGGGTCATAATAATGCCGTTCAATACAACTTTATTTATAAGGCAGCCTGGTCTGTCCTAACAGGTTCGATTTGGTTCTTCCCTCCTTAAGTGTTTGTAACTTTTCAGGAACCCGGCGTTTTCAGTGCTGAGCATCAGGCCCAGCTCCAGAACCACTGTGCTTGTGTCTCCTACAAATGGAATGGTATTCTTAGAATTCGAGTCATTCTATGAACTGTCTTCCATTTTTGAAGTGTTAAGACCACAGAGTCATCAACCACCCAACGAAATTGACTGTGTCCATTGGCTTCACTTTCGAACAACAACCGAGCGGAACGTTAGCCTACTGTAGCTAGCTGGTGAAATGAATAGTTGAACATGTTGCCGCCAATATCAGAAACAATGTCTCCCCCGCCTCACCCAATAATATCTGTTGTATTTGAGGAGGATGACAATCTCGATTATGATATTTTTTTTACTTGTGCTTTTACTTACGATGTGTGTTTACTTTGGCCATTTGTTTGAAGAGACACTAGTGTGGCTGAATGTTGAATGAGAATAACCATAACCTTTTTATTGAAGGAGCCCGCCGTTGCTATCATGTGCGGGCCGCTTCGGTACCCGTTTGACTCTTCTTGGTTCTGCTGTGTGGCTACACACACACATTTGCCTCGCAGGAACCAATGGAGGTGTCACCCTTTCTGTATATCACTCAAATAGAAGTATATAACACCTCCTTTGTACGAAGAGACTTCAACTCGGATATCCATCTCAAAACTCCCACGTTTGACTGGTCCAAAGTTATCTTTTGACAACAAGCCCCATCACTTTCTTATTCCCTTAAGACTCCTATATTGTAACCCGTAGCCAACAGGAAACACAGCCAGTCTTGAAGCTTCATCCTCTACTACGTGTGGTTGTCTCCGAGTTGACAGTTTAGAGGGAGATATGAGATAGGACTGGGAGACACCGATCATGTGAAAGCATGCGATGAAATGGCACCTGCAACCAATTTTACCATTGTAATTGTACATAGAGTAGTAGCAGTGTTGGTAGGAAGGCATACTGCATAAACACTTTTTACTGTGAGGGATTGTGCACCGATAATTCTTCCATTGAAAACACTGCATCTGCGCACTTACAACTGCCATTTGCCCATCTGAGAATTGTAACAATGCCAGCCATTTTGTAATGTTTTCTTTCAAATGAGAGTTGAAGGTCAGAAGAGAAACCTTTATCTATTATAACCCATCATTTCTTCCTGTGTAACTCCCTAATCCTTCCCCCACGCTTCTCGGGCCAGACAACATGGATCTAGGTTCTCTCCGAGTCCTGGAAAGTAGCCACGGTCAAGTGCCAGAACAGCAGGCAGTTATAGGCCCTTACGCAAGAGGAAGGAATAATGTGTATATTCATAGTGAATAATCACCTGTCGTCTACTAGTTATTACTTCACAAGGTACCAGGCCAAATCTATTTGAAAAACATTGGACTGTTGACGAATTTAGTGATGAGTCACCCTACTGTAATCTCCATGGAAGTCAGCACTGTTCCAGAGAACGCCAGGCCATTGGGCTGTAATATTAAAGGACTATGATGTACTTGCTTCAATATCATGAATTACTGAGAGCAGAGTAAGGCTCTTTGTCACCACAGCAACCAAATTACGTAATAACGGGCCCCTTATCGCGTGTCCTTTCTATAAGGTGCTTTTATCTCAGAAAGTATACCCAGAGACAGAAGAGGAAGTGGGACATCCCGCTCCCTTGTTTATTTTCCGTTTCAATGGAAGCCAAATGAACTAAGTAGACCAGACCAAGCTGCTATCGCATTGGTGTCTTCAGTAGAGCCATCCCCTTAAGTAGACATTCAATTCAATGGTAAACGGCCTGAGTCAACCATCTTTTGTATACCTAGCTGTTGGCAGCCATTTTGTGGGCCAGGCCTCAAGGTCAAAACTGTGTAATTGGCCACTTGGGCCTCTAACACGTCACTGCCTCACTGAAAACTCTCAATGTTGTGTATGGTGTGCATTTATTCAGTGTATAGTTCTTGTAGTGCACCCCCCCCTTCTCTCCCTTTAAGTACATCCCCTGTCTCGCCCCTACCCCACTTTATCCCAACCTCCCACTATGTCCAATAGCCACCACCTTCTTCTCTCAATAAATCAACCTACCCCACCATCTTACCCCAACCTCCCACTTTATCCACCAGCCCACACTTTCTTCCCTTGATGGGTGAACCCTACCCCATCCTCATTGAGGGGGGGGGGGAGGTCTACCCATCCTACCCTGTGATATAACATTGTTTATAAAATTAAGAATTCTGCAGCAGAATATTTTTGAAGAAATTTGCTGTACAGTATTTGTAAGCTCTATTTTTGTATATTTAATTGCCATTTTGGAAAGAAAAAGTAATGAATGCATTTCTTTTGCTAATTGTTTTATTCATAATGTTTTTTTGCATGTGACTGACTTGAACTGTAAATAAAATGACCACGTTTTGGAAATAATGACTGCTCATGCTTTTAGTAAAGTTCCTTTACGTGGTTGTAGCAGCATCCTTAAAGGGGCAATACGGGATTCAAACAGCAGTGGCTCACCGCCTCATTGTTTGTAAAAGGATGGGGCTGGTGAAATGGAACCACTCCAATCCCAGATTGCGCCTTTAACATTGTACTGCAGCGGAAGGTAATTGTTTACCAAGTCAAATAGTTAGCCAGATCTCGTGATCCTGAAGATGTGGTAATACTCCTGGGGGGGTATACTACGAAGGAAGCTATACTAAACAAAAATATAAACCATTTCTAAAGAAGGGGTGTGGATCAGAAAACCAGTCAGTAGCTGGTGGGACCGCCATTTGCCTTATGCAGCGTGACATCTCCTTCGGCATAGAGTTGTGGCCTGTGGAATGTTGTCCAAAGTTGCTGGATATTGTCGGGAACTGGAACACGCTGTCATACACATCGAACCAGAGCATGCCAAACATGCTCAATAGTGACATCTGGTGAGTATGCAGGCCATGGAAGAATAGAGACATTTTCAGATTCCAGGAATTGTGTACACCGTGTGACATGGGGCCGTACATTATCATGCTGAAACATGAGGTGATGGCGGCGGATAAATGGCACGACAACGGGCCTCAGGATCTCGTCACGGTTTCTCTGCATTCAAATTGCCATCAATAAAATGCAGTTGTGTTTTTTTGTCCGTAGATATGGTGTGTGAGGCTTTTAGAAGTGCCGTCTTTATTTTATTATCGCCATGCCATCCTTGTACACAAGTACCTTTTCCCCCTAATCTTATTTAAATAATTGTATTAAGTCATACAAAAGTTTTACTGTGCATCAGTGGAGTTAATCTCAAGAACATGGAAGCGCTGTTCTTGGCGAGAGTAGTACGGGCAGGAGCGAGAATTGCCACTGACCTGACTCACCAGCTCTTAACATCAAGCTGCCGATACAGAATTCATCTTTACAAATCCACCAGATCCCAGAAATCATTCTTTCCCACCAGTCAGTGGAGGCTACTGAGGGGGGAGGACTGCGCATAATAGTGGATGGAAAGGGGTCGATGGAATGGTACCAAATCGTTGACATGTTTGATACCATTCCATTGACTCCATTCAAGCCATTATTATGAGCCGTCCTCCCCTCAGCAGCCACCACTGCCACCAGTATGAGTCAATTGAATAAATAACTGGTCAAACCCTCCCAGAATTTCCAAACTGAATTACGGAAGGTATCCACGCGTTCTCTGCTGTAGCATCTTGTGATGTATTTATGCACCTATTGGTGATGCCATACATTTCCAGAAAGGGGGACACACAACAAATACTTCTGAATTATTATGACAATCTATGCGAGAGGGAGTGCATCTGATTAAATTTGTCCCCAACTTGCAGCTCAGACACTTCATTCAGGATAAATGGAGTTGGCCCACCCACGGAGCAAGTTAGTTCGGAAGGATTCGTTGCCATAGAAATGTACCTGGTGACCAGGTGAGACACTTTGGTGGTACTGGTTATCCCCGGTTGTCCAAAAGATACCTCTGTAATGCCTCAAACCCGATTTGTAGTATAGGACTTTGGTATGACGTAATACCAAGGGTGGAAATGTCTTCAAGTGACTGATCAAGACTCTTGGCTCACACACTGCATCACTAGTTGCGTAACACCTACTTGTACAGATGCAGACCCACCCCAAACGAACAGCAACACTCCACATGACATAAATGAGCTTGTGGCCAAACTTGGCAGGTAAGTGCATGGTGTCAGTGTGAACTTCCATTGTCAGTACACTGGTATTCAGTCGCTGCCGTATCGTTCCTGTTACAATAACAGTAAAAAGTGTGTGGTTTGTCTAATAAATGGCATTTTGGCAATTGTTTGTTGATAAATAAGAGTTTACTCAGGCCGTTTGCCATCAGGAACCTTGAAGAAAAAATGTCTGTCTGTGTAAGTGGGTATTTCCTCTTTTGCGTGAGCACGCTTTCCCCCGCGTGAACTCACAGCTCCTTCATATTGGTCACGTCCCACTGCTCAGACGTCATCGGCTGACAGATTGCTGACAGGTTAGCTGATATGTAAAATACCTAACTGGGGTTGTAAGAGCTTGCAGGCATCAACGCCTCGGCAGAGGAATGCACCCAATATCTGGCATGTTCATGCGAGAGGGGGGACAGTTGGCTCTGGTCTCCTTGTCCCCTCCCGCACGCCCAGAATTTTTGGGGCAGTGAGACCCCCAAAATGAGTGGGGTGTCATACAGTCTCTGCTCACACCTTCCTTACCTCAGAGCTCCACGGCAACAACAGGCCTCGAGTGTCTGTACTGTTCTCTCTCGGCATGCTTTGGCCAACCGGAGCATCTGCACTGTTCTCTCTCGACATGCTTCAGCCAATTAGAGCCTCTGCACTGTTCCCTTCTCTGTTGTTGAGTGAAATGAAGGATTGGCTGGTTTAGATCCCTCAAACTCGGGACCTCGAAGCCAGATCCACTGCAATGTTTCATTGTTCCCCTCTAATTAGGGACTGATTTAGACCTGGGAGACCAGGGTAGGGTAAGAGTTGAGTACCCCGATAATCATGTTGTACAGGATAAACTGTGATTGACCAGGGGCCACACGCCTAACTACCTCACCCAGTGTCAGCCAGTCTTCAGCATTTGAGGGCCCCGGTTAAAAGTTGTACACCAAAACAGGGACAAGGGTGCCAATAAGGATGCAACCTGTGTTGTTGATGTTTCCCTTTCCCCTACTGACCAACTGACCTCTCCCAGTCCACACTGTGTTGCGTCTCCTCTGGGTTGTCTTCGAGGAGGTGAGACGATAAGACTAATCAGCCTCTTGACTTCCACCTTTCCCCTGCAGTCAGAAAAGAGGATTGGTTCTTTATGGTCAAAGGTCAAATGAAGAGTGGTGTGGTCTGGCTGGGTTGTCCTTTAGTTTATAGCCTTTGGTCCTGTCCAGAAACAACCCCTAGCGTAGACCAGGGGGATTCCCAAACTCTTTTGCTTTGTGACCCACCAATTGAGTCGCGACCCAACATGTCGGTTGAAGGGTGAAAAAACATGCTCAGACCCCTGAGTTAATTTATTAATGATACCCTCTTCTTCAAAGCATGTAACTGAATGTAGATTAGAGTATGAGGTCTTAAGGAATTGACTGTATAATAATACAAATATTTGTAACAATGCATAAGTGTCATCCCGTGACCCATCCACACCCCCCGCAGCAACCCAAAAGTTAGTCCTGACCCACAGTTTGGGAGCCACTGTTCTAGACTGATGGAAGGATTGGACAGGTGTGGCACATAGGCTAGATGGAATTCAAGGTTAGACATGTGGCAGACTACATGTCCGCAGTCCACATTTATCGTCATGATATGCATGTTCTAGAATTTCCATTACAGTACTACTGCTGTTGTTTGTCGATCCAGATTTAATAGAGCCCCTATACTTTCCTAGAGTAGGTACAGTACAGTGAGTGGCCTGTTCAGTATGTGAAGTTTCAAAGGTGTTTATTAGGATACATTTTCAAATAACTCCGTTGCATACATCTGTGAAGGGTGATGATACTCTTGACTAGATGGGCCTGTTTAACCAGTTTGAGTTGTGTTAGCCAATAGAGAAAGGAAGGAATAAGATGAACTACCAAAAGGCAGAGCCCTAGGCTCAACATTATGCACGTGCTTGTAAATGGAACTACACTGCCCTCTTGTGGACAACTGGGATGCTTCAAGTCAGTTTAGTATTTTATTTCACTAATGGTTAAGGACAGGATTGGAGGAAGGGATAGCTGATTCTAGATCTGTACCTAGGGGAAACAGTCAGGAGTACATGAGTTTTTAAAGAGAACCCACTTCTTTTAGGCTTTTTGTATAAGCACTTTGTGACAACTGCTGTTGTAAAAAGTGATCTATAAATAAATGTAATTGATTGTACAGAAAATAATTAGATTTTCAAACAGGTCAATGTATTTAAATCATTTTATTGATGAAAAGAACTTGATGATTTTGACGATGAATGGGAAAATAACACCTTTCCATTTATTGCAATGGTCTTAGGATGATGAACGGCATAACATTGTTGTGGGAATGACTGTTTGGGTTTTTGAATAAACCTGGTCATACCGACAAGACATACCTATATTCGATACAGTACATTAAAATGAGCATAATATCAATGACTGTCCAAAAGAATCATTAAAGAATGTGCACACTTAGTTGCCCAGATAAGTGTTGAGGTAATGAGTTCGAATACAACTCAGACAAATGAGCAGAGAATGCAATCATCCATACAGGGAATATGTGCAGAAGAGGTAAAAATAAGCTAGCCTGGGTCCTGGATCTTTTTGTGCCATCTTGCCATGTCAATGACCATAGGGATTGGCAAAATGTACCAACAGATCTGGATCCAGGCTAATTAATTACATAAGAATTGATACAGGTATAAAATGGCACCCTATTCCCTGAATAGCGCACTACTTTTGATCAGGGCCCATAGGATTCTGGTCAAAAGCAGTGCACTATATAAGAGAGAGGGTGCTATTTGGGACGAAAGAGATATACCGTAGATGGAGCATAAATTCTTGGCACAAAGCTGGTCTTAGGAAAAATCGAGGTTTCAAATGCCTGACACAGTAGAATAGTTTGTTTGTAAAACAAAAATATAAATTGCCCATATCCCAGACAACCTTATTCCATGAATCAGAATTTGGCTTTGAAAAGAGAAATTAAGATACTTAAAAAAAAAAAAATCTAATCAACAGAAAACAATAGCCAGGGTTCTAGAGAATAACAAATCATTAAATCATGTACCAACTTATTACAATTAAATGAATAAAATGGCGACAAGGAATCTTGATCATGGGAATCCTGAGATATTCAGGAAGACTAAGTTACCAAAACAAGTCATAGAAACATTAAATGGAAAGTTCACCAAATTATAAACTGTTATATTGGTTTCCTTACCTTTATAAGCAGTCTATGGCAGTGGCCAGATAAACAAAACCAAAGCATGGACTTGGTCAATAGACTGCGTATAGGGTAAGGAAAATTGTGTAATTTGGGGGAACTATCCCTTTAACAACAGACACACTGAATCTTAGCTATGGTTATAAGGTCCTAGTAGAACATGCAGCAGGGACCATCAACTAAAAACAGCCGCGGGCGGATTTCTTTCTTGAGCGGATGGTCAGGGGGACAGAACATATTTACAAATCATTTGTAGACTAAGAATTTACCGCAAGAAGCCCAGCAGATACAGTACCAGTCAAAAGTTTGGACACACCTACTCATTTTAAGAGGTTTTTGTTTTTACTATTTTCTACATTGTAGAATAATATTGAAGACAAACTATGAAATAACACATATGGAATCATGTAGTAACCAAAAATGTGCTGCATCAGATGATCTGGCCTCCACAATCACCCGACCTCAACCCAATTGAGATGGTTTGGGATGAGTTGGACTGCAGAGTGAAGGAAAAGCAGCCAACAAGTGCTCAGCATATGTGGGAACTCCTTCAAAACTGAAAAGCATTCCAGGTGAAGCTGGTTGAGAGAATGCCAAGGGTGTGCAAAGGGTGACTACTAGAAACTAAGATATATTTTGATTTGTTTCACACATTTTGGTTACTACATGATTCCATATGTGTTATTTCATAGTTTTGACGTCTTCACTATTATTCTACAATGTAGAAAATAGTACAAATTACAGAAAACCCCTTGAATGAGTATGTGTCCAAACTTTTGGTTCTGTATATTTGACTAAAACAATCATTTCAAACCGAACTTACATTTGTATACCATCACATATCTCTCTCTATTATGCGTGGGAATACTTAGGAACAGATTTCCAAAATAAATCAATTGGAGCTGATTTGCTGTTGTTTTTACAGTATTATGTCCAACCACTTAAAAAGAATAGTCAAAAAGTGTATTTTTTTGTTACTCAGAGATCAAATAAAAGGCTAATAAAATCACTGCCCGGGGCTGCCAGTTGGGGAACCCTGACATGCAGTATGTTTTTGTCAGAATGACTTCTCTTCAACTCTTAATCTCATTGTCTCATTCGTTTCTGTTTTCAGGGCATGTTCTAAAACAATTTCAGCAGGACTTCTGTCACACAATGAATCTGGTTAAGAAGCTTTAAAGCAAACCAACACAAACACAGAGTACACAAACTTAGTTACAGTGCCTTGCGAAAGTATTCACCCCCCTTGGCATTTTCCCTATTTTGTTGCCTTACAGCCTGGAATTTAAATAGATTTTTTTGGGGGGGGATTGTATCATTTTATCACCCCATGTTATGGGGTGATAAGAGGTGTTGGGTTTGTGCCAGACATAGCGTTTTCCTTAATGGCCAAAAAGCTACATTTTAGTCTCATCTGACCAGAATACCTTCCATATAATTGGAGAGTCTCCCACATGCCTTTTGGCAAACACCAAATGTGTTCGCTTACTTCTTTCTTTAAGCAATGGCTTTTTTCTGGCCACTCTTCCGTAAAGCCCAGCTCTGCGGAGTGTACGGCTTAAAGTGGTCAGATACTATGGACAGATACTCCAGTCTCTGCTGTGGAGCTTTGCAGCTCCTTCAGGGTTATCTTTGGTCTCTTTGTTGCCTCTCTGATTAATGCACTCCCTGCCTGGTCTGTGAGTTTTGGTTTGCGGCCCTCTCTTGGCAAGTTTGTTGTGGTGCCATATTCTTTCAATTTTTTTAATAATGGATTTAATTGTGCTCTGTGGGATGTTCAAAGTTTCAGATATTTTTTTAGAACCCAACCCTGAACTTTGTCTCTGACCTGTTTTGGAGAGCTCCTTGGTCTTCATGGTGCCACTTGCTTAGTGGTGTAACAGACTCTTGGGCCTTTCAGAACAGGTGTGAGATTATGTGACACTTAGATTGCACACAGGTGGACTTTAATGAATTATGTAACTTCTGAAGGTATTTGGTTGCACCAGATCTGATTTAGGGTCTTCATAGCAAAAGGGGTGAATACAGACGCACCACCTTTCCGTTTTTGAAACAGGTGATTTTTTTTCATTTCACTTCACCAATTTGGACTATTTTGTGCAAAATCCAAATAAAAAATTAATTTAAATTACAGGCAACAAAATAGGCAAAAACCACCAAGGGGGGTGAATACTTTTGCAAGGCACTGTATTCTTGCCATTGCCTGGTAATGATCATGATTGTGAGAAATCCAGTTGAACCAGGTTGGCCATGGTTCAACCATAAACTTCAACAGCCAATGAGAGCGAGATATGACAGATATAGGCGATAAAATAGGGTCTGCATTGTGACATGTTAATCTCTCCACTGCCATTGGCTACTGGTCGTGAAGTAATCGACCTTCTTGCCAACCAACCTATCGCTCGCACCTATCGCTAGCACAGAGGAAACCATGGAAACAGCATGACAATGTTGACAGGCTGAAAAGTGTGATTTCTTAATCCTAAAGAACCACCATGGAACTCAAAGTGCATCATAATATGTCAAATACTGAGAAAGCGTTTTAAACACTAAAATACAGCACTAATATTACATATCAGTATTCTTATTTTTTTCCCACTAGTGCAACACACGTATTAAAAATAAATTACAGCATAAACCTTTGCAAGCAATCTTAAAATCTTGTTAAACATTAAAGTTATAACTACAGCCACTACAGCAGAATATGTCAAAGGCAACGTGATGATTGATGCATGACCACAAACATGCCAACATTATAGACCTCTCTTTTTATAGAAATAAATAGCTCAAATAATCTTTATCCTCTTTCTTAAATAATGTCAATCTCTATAGCACATTGATCGTGAACATTGAATATAAAGTATCTATAGTACACAACCGCAAATTTCAACACTACCGTTTATACATAATATAGCTGCATCTTTCCTTTCAACTTTGGAGAGAAAATGTTTCAGAATCGACACCTGTAGACTCTTAATTTACTCATTTTTCTTAAAATACTCATTTCTTTTCATCATGAAGATCCTTATACTTATGACCTTTAATTTTATAACACCAAATGCAGTAATCTTTTTATATTATAAACAACATTATGTACAGTTTTTAATGTCTTAAAGAAGACTAGATTGTCAGGAACTGAAAACCCCCTAAAGTTGCAACCCGAATGGCACCATACTCCCTATATAGTGCACCATTTTTGACCGGAGCCCTATGGGCCCTCGTCTAAAGTACAGTAGTTCACTATACAGGGAAAAGGGTGCCATTTGGACCACATACCTAAATAAACAAGTGCATTGTGTTTTCCTCTATTGTGGCAGCGGCTTTAAAAACACCTTTTCAATCGAAGGGGCAAGTCTCAACCCCTTCTAGTCTTTTCACAGCCACCATGGCAGTACAATATTCAGTATTGGAAGAGAACATGGAGATGAGAAACCACGACTGTAGTGTGTGTGTTGTGTGTGTGTATGTCAGGCTAGCACTACTAAAACAAAGCAGCACGTAACTTAGAACAGAACTCGGTGCTCAACTTTACTAAACATCTCCATTTAAAAAAAAAAAAACCTGCCGGGGAAGCAAAGCATTCGCCCTGCAGCCTTTCCTCTCTGGCACACGGGCTGCATCTCAATAGTCTAAAATGGCTTTTTCTCATTTCCTTTCCTTTATCTACAATGACGTACAAACAAAGGATAAGTCAAAGCCTACCAGAGGATCAAGCTTCCAACTGTTGTCTTCTGTCAGAAGGAGTCCACATTAGACTTGAGATGCCTCCCTGGGGTGGATGCATGGTTTGGGTCGGGGTGCATTGTCGCCTGAGCTCGACACAACCTTACAACTTGCATGAATGCCTGAAGAAATAAATGGTACACTACTGCGAGTGGATACCTACAGGCGATCTTACTCAATTGTCTAACAACTCTGTCCTCTTCTCCCGCCATTGCACTGAGTGAAAATAACTGGTCAGGTGAAAGACAGCCTAATGATGAGCTTCCACCATTTTGTTTTCACTTGACACGGCAATCAGTGCAGATGAAGAAACAAGAAGAGGATTTTTAGGCAATTGAGATCAAGACTGCATCCCAAATGTCACCCTATTCCAGGCCTTGGAGGCCTGATTGGTGTCACACTCTTTCCCCCCCCCCCATCCCTAGGATTTAAACTAATTGCATTCTAAACTGAAGAGCACAATTAGTTGGTTATTGGAATCAGGTGTGTTAGCTTGGACTGGGACAAAAGTGTGACACCAAATCAGGCCCCTAAGGTGTGGAGCCCTTATGAGCCCTGGTTGAAAGTACATTACACTACTGTACATAGGGAATAGGGTGCATTTGGGATGAACCTCATGTAATTCACTGTAGCCTACAGAGCTAGTGGCTAGTTATTTGAATTGGGGTGAACGACTGCCTTACACAACGCTCCTATAGATTAGTGGCACATCGGAGAAAACACTTTACGAAAGAGAGAACACACACAGCTATGAACGTCATCAATTCTGAAAAAGAAGTCAAAAGGAATCCATTTGCAACCCTGTTTAAAAACAAAATAAACAGTAGCTGCCTTATGGACCAGCCGGCCTACAGATACTGTAAGAGTTCCACAGACAAAAGTAATTGACAGCTGAAAATCCAAGTGTGTGCGGGAGAGACTGTGCTCCTCTGATGATCTTGCTGAAGATGGGAACTGCACTGTTCCCATGGCGACTACACCATGGAGCGGCTGATAGGCCGATAAAGACCTTGGAATAAATAAAAAAATCTAAAAAGGTGACAAGATATCTTCTCATTTTATGTTTGACCAAGTCTGAAGCTAGTATGTCATGCATTACACACACACACACACACACACACACACGTTGGGAGTTGAGGTTCTATTTTAACTTACTCCTCTGGCTCAGGACAGGGTCAAAAATCACACACCATCCATCCCTACATCTGCTTTACTGCTCATGTGCATTTCCACAGAATATGTGCTGTTGAGCATCTTGATTTAAAAAAAAAGCATCCCAGACACATTCTCTGCAAATGCTCTCGGTGAATAGAGAACAAGAGCCTGCTCCTTCATGACATCCATCCCCCAGTTTACAGCTCTTTTCTCAGTTGAAATCAAAATGCCCGCCGAGATTACGGCATCTACAAAGTCCAATAGAGTTTATGTTTCAAATCTGTTTGGAAGGTCAGCAAGTCACAAACATGGTCCCTGTTAGTTTTCGCGGAGACTTAGGGGCCCCTGGTCTTGTTACCAGCCTGATGATGTGTTTACTACACTTTACCCCACCATAGAGTTGGATAGAGGACACACAAAATGTACTACTTTAAAAATAGAGATAGCCCTCAATGGTGCTGCCCATTTGGTCAAAAAAGCAGCCATTGAAAAGATAGGAGATGAGCTCTCTAGTACATCTATGGTAAAGGAGGTTGGTCCCTTTATGAGAATTTCCACTGGGTTTGTATGCTCCAGGGTAAGGTGTTGACCTGACTTATCCAGGCCTCTTGTCTTGTCTATCCTCTGTTCTGTACTGCAATTGCATCTCTCCAATTGGCATTGTAGTGGTCTATGGAGCGTCTATCTGTCTGTGGTGTCTGTCTTTTAGTCAAGGCTAAGAGCTAAAAACACATTGGTTTTTGTTTTTAACAATAAAGAATCATGTTGCTGAATTTCCTCTTCAGTTACATGTGTGTGTTGGCTGACTGGTACTTCAGGCTGTTTCGTCCTCGCGTCACGTCAAGGGGTTACAAATGACTAGGTCGGTTGTGTTGGTGTGTCTGGAAACAAAATGGCCGACCCTTTTTCTTTGGGGGTTCTGGGTGGTGGATGGGGTTAGCAGAGGATGTCCGCCTTCACGTGCAGAATTTTGGAGAAGCCCGGCCTCTTCTTCAAGCCCTGGAGGGTAAAGAGGGGTTAGACCGCTACACACACACTCTCTAGAGGCCGTTGAACCATAAAAAGTGTGTGTGTGAATGAGCGTGCCTCAATCTATTTATATCTGAGTGAGTGCATTTAAGCATTAGGGCCGGGACGATACCAGCGTTGCGATACTCATTAGTATCATGGCAAAGGAAGCAAAACATAATGCGGCTTCAACTTCTTTAGGAAAACAGCCCTAATGCTGGAAACAAACATCATTACGTTGTCATCCAGAGTCACGTGTATTTATTTCCCAAACTATAGCACACTATATTTGACATACAGCAGGTTTTTAAAGGACTAAAGAGTTCGGTCTGCTTCGCGTTCTCATTTTCGCCATGGGAAAAATATTGCGATACTGGTATCGTCACAGCCCTATTAAGCATGCGTGAACCTAAAATATGCTTAGTGTGTCTCAGGGAGAAGCTGTATTTATAAACAGAAAAGTAAGCATATAACTAAGTTTGTAGACCATTGCGCACACACATGTATACACGTAAGAAATTAATGACTCTGCTGGTTCCTAGGCTTGGAATAGTGGTTTTCACTGTTTGTACAGTACACACATAACTCATCGGTTTCTCCCCCTCGAGGGTTCATTGAGTTTGATTAAATGTTTTCTTTGCTTCTCCCCCGCCTGGCTACGGCCGTGACAAATGAACAGGGCCCGAATTTACAAACACACTTTTAGCTCTCTGGAGTTTGTTACTTAACGGCTAGGAGCAATCGAGCACGGCATCCGCCAGCGAGAAAGGGACACCTTCCTCACAGAAGAAGGGAAGGCTCACACGCCCACCCTATTCCCTGTTTAGTGCACTACTTTTGAGCAGGGCCCAATAGATGAAAAATTCAGAGTGTGAATATTGAAGCGTTCTTCCTCTTAACCTCTGAGCGGCGCCCGTCGTGGGCGTGCGACCGCCCTCAACGCCACACTTCCTCTTTCCAGAATCCCCCGGACGATCAGCTGAACCGGGGATCTTGGTTTTGAGTCATTGTACGTTTCAGTATGGTTGAGTTGTAATAATAGACCACTCTCACTCACCCACCTTACCATCGCTAAAGGACACTACAGATTTAGTCATATAAATGATACGTATAGTGTGGGCAGGAGAACCCAAAGACAGGAAATTATTTGGACTGGCATAGTCAGGACTTGCCCTCAAAGCACTGATCCAGAGTGAGTTTTAATAGTATTGGGTTTCGTCCCCTTTATAAGTGTATCGAGATGCACCCCCTTTGTAAATGTTATTAGACGATTCAAATGCAATCCTTTTTAAGAGCATTGGGATTCATTGGGATGTGGAAGTTAAAGCCTCACTATAATTACCTGCAGCTTGTTCACCCTCTCGTCAAACAGCTTCCTAGCCTCAGGGCTGTTGGGGTCCTCGAAGTAGTCCTCCACCCCGATCTGCACCACGATGGACTTCAGGTTACGACACACACCTGGAGGGGCGAGATGGTGTGCAGCCCTCACACGGACGCAGCAGACTCGCCACCCAATTCCAAATAGAACCCTAGCCCCTATGCCCTAGCCACTTGTGTAGCTCTGAAATGATTGACTGGATGAGAAAAGTGCAGACCTGGATTCAAAATGGTGCTGACTCAACACTTTGAGCCGTTGTTTGAGCAATGGAAAACTAAAAATGGGCAGGGATTGCACTTTTGGGATTGTTCTACTGGTTCCTTCCTACACCGGGTCTGGTGTAGTGTGTACTCACTGTTAAAGTATAGCAGTGCCTTGGGGGGGTCTAGAACCTCCAGACCCTCCCAGTAGTGTAGTGTAGTAGGGTGTAGCGTGTACTCACTGTTAAAGTATAGCAGTGCCTTGGGGGGGTCTAGAACCTCAAGACCCTCCCAGTAGTGTAGTGTAGTAGGGTGTAGCGTGTACTCACTGTTAAAGTATAGCAGTGCCTTGGGGGATTCTAGAACCTCCAGACCCTCCCAGTAGTGTAGTGTAGTAGGGTGTAGCGTGTACTCACTGTTAAAGTATAGCAGTGCCTTGGGGGGTTCTAGAACCTCCAGACCCTCCCAGTAGTGTAGTGCAGTAGGGTGTAGCGTGTACTCACTGTTGAAGTGTAGCAGGGCCTTAGGGGTGACCGGGGTGGAGGTGAGGACCAGCATCTCCAGGCCCTTCAGACCCTCCCTGCACACCTCAGCTGCCACTTCCTGGTTGACCTCACTCACATGGTCCAGCTCCAACACCTGCAGACGCATGCAGTTCCTCGCTACAGGGGGAAAGGAGGAGGAGGGCAGAAGAAGGAGGTCGAGATGCCTTTGATATCAACAACTTAGTCAGTAGTATGTAAGTAGCATTGACCGCACCAGAACAGCCCACAGGTCAGGAGAGTATCTTCTGTTTCTGTGTAGGGTGAGGCAGCTAGATGCACAAGTACACCCCCTGGACAGGACGCTTGGTATTTGCTCATCCATTATTTTTCAAGTGCTGGGTAAGATATCTAAAGAGCCCATCTAGAGTCTAAAGCAGTCATATACACCTGGCCAGCACACATTGATATATGTTTGTTCATTGGTTGAAGTGTTAGCAATGCTTACATAAAAATACAACTTTAACAATGCTACCTAAGTAAGTTGAAAAGAGATGGTCGTGGCGAAAGCGCACATAACCAGCCGACAAAAACCAAACAGTATGTTCACGGTGTTTCTACCATTTGTATGATATTTTTTTTAGATGATTCAATTCAACATCTTGTGGGGATAAGTGTTTCATCGTGTTTCGCTCTAGATGGTAGGATGAGAGAGAACTGATCAGAATGGCTGATTTCCAAATGCCATCCTATTCCCTTACTAGTGCACTACCTTTGACCAGGGCACATACAGTGCCTTCGGAAGGTATTCATACCCCTTGGTTTATTCCACATTGTGTTGTTTTACCAGTCTGAATTCAAAATGGATTAAAACAAATGTTCTCACCCATATCAAACAATACCCCATAACGACAAAGTGAAAACATGTTTTTTGATATGTTTGCAATTTGATTGAAAATGAAATACGGAAATATCTCATTTACATAAGTGTTCACACCCCTGAGTCATTACATTCAAATCACCTTTGACAGCGATTACAGTGTTTCTGGGTAAGACTAAGAGCTCTGCACACCTGTATATATTGTACATTTCCACATTATTCTTAAAAAAACGTATTCAAGCTCTGTCAATTTGGTTGTTGATCATTGCCAGACAGCCATTTTCAAGTCTTGCCATAGATTTTCAAGCCAATTTATGTCAAAACTAACTTGGCCAATCAGGAATATTCAATGTCATCTTGGTAAGCAACTCTAGTGTATATTTGGCCATGTGTTGTAGGTTATTGTTCTGCTGAAAGGTGGATTTGTCTACCAGTGTCTGTTGAAAAGCAGACAAATCAGGTTTTCCTCTATGATTTTGCCTGTGCTTCCATTTATTTTTATCCTGAAAAACTCCCTTGACGATGACATGCATACCCCATAACATGATGCAGCCACCACCGTGCTTGAAAATATTATGAGTGGTACTAAGTGATGTGTTGTGTTTGCCCCAAACATAATGCTTTGTATTCAGGACAAACGTTAATTTTTTTACGTTTTACTTTAGTGCCTTGTTGCAAACGGGATACATGTTTTAGAATATTTTTTATTCTGTACAGACTTCCTTCTTTTCACTCTTAATTAGGTTAGTATTGTGGAGTAACTACAATGTTATTGATCCATCCTCAGTTCTCCTACACAGCCATTAAACTCTAACTGTTTAAGTCCCCATTGGCATCATGGTGAAATCCCCAAGCGGTTTCCTTCCACTCCGGGAACTGAGTTAGGAAGGACGCCTGTATCTTTGTAGTGACTGGGTGTATTGATACACAATCTAAAGTGTAATTAATAACTTCACCATGCTCAAAGGGATAATCAATGTCTTTTTCTTTTCTATCTACCATTAGGTGCCCTTCTTTGCGAGGGATTGGAAACCTTCCTGGTTTTGTGGTTGAAGCTACACTATATTTACACAAAAAGTATGTGGACACCACTTCAAATTAGTGGATTCGGCTATTTCAGCCACACCCGTTGCTGACAGGTGTATCGACCACACAGCCATGCAATCTCCATAGACAAACATTGGCAGTAGAATGGCCTTACTGAAGACCTTTCAACGTGTCATAGGATGCCAACTTTCCAACAAGTCAGTTCCCGCTCTGCTAGACCTGCCCCGGCCAACTTAAGTGCTGTAATTGTGAAATGTAAACATCTAGGAGCAACAATGGCCCAGCCGCGAAGTGGAAGGCCACACAAGCTCACATAACGGGACCGTTGAGTGCTGAAGCTCGTACAAATCGGTTGTCCTCGGTTGCAACACTCACTACCGAGTTCCAAAGTGGCTCTGGAAACAACGTCAGCACAAGAAATGTACGTCAGGAGCTTCATCAAATGGGTTTTCATGGCCGAGCGGCTTCACACAAGCCTAAGATCACCATGCGCATTGCCAGGCGTCAGATGGCAGTCCGACGGACAAATCTGGGTTTGGCAGGAGAACGTTACCTGCCCCAATGCATAGTGCAAACTGTAAAGTTTGGTGGAGGAGGAATGATGGTCTGGAGCTGTTTTTCATGGTTCAGGCTAGCCCCCTTAGTTCCGGTGAAGGTAAATCTTAACGCTACAGCATACAATGACATTCTATACAATTCTGTGCTACCAACTTTGTGGCAGCAGTTTGGGGAAGGCCCTTTCCTGTTTCAGCATGACAATGCCCCTGTGCACAAAACGAGGTCCATACAGAAATGGTTCGTCAAGATCGGTGTGGAGGAACTTGACTGGCCTGTAAAAAGCCCTGACCTCAACCCCATCGAACACCTTTGTGATAAATTGGAACGCCGACTGCGAGCCAGGCCTACTCGGCCAATATCAATGCCCAACCTCACCATTGCTCGTGCATGAATGGAAGCAAGTCTCCGCATCTAGTGGGAAGCCTTCCCAGAAAAGTGGAGGCTGTTTTAGCAGCAAAGGGGGGAACAACTACATATTAATACCCATGATTTTGGACTGAGGTGTTTGAGCAGGTGTCCATATACAGTTGGTCATGTAGTGTATGTTTGAAATTCACTGCTCAACCTGAGGGACCTTACAGATAATTGTATGTGTGGGGTACAGAGATGAGGTAGTCAATCGAAAATCATATTAAACATCTAGAGATTCTGGGTTCGAGTCCAGGCTCTGTTGCAGCCGGCCGCGACCGGGAGACTCATGGGGCTGCACACAATTGGCCCAGTGTAGTCCGGGTTAGGGGAGGATTTGGCCGGCAGGGATGTCCTTGTCCCATTGCGCACTAGCAACTCCTGTGGCGGGCCGGGCGCAATGCACGCTGACACAGTCGCCAGGTGTACGGTGTTTCCTCCGACACATTGGTGCGGCTGGCTTCCGGGTTAAGTGGGCATTGTGTCAAGAGGACGCACGGCTCTCGACCTTCACCTCTCCCGAGTCCGTACAGGAGTTTCAGCTGAGCTTGCAGATGAGATTAGACTGTAACTACTTACTGGATATCGCGAAATTGCAGACAGAGTGCAAATTATTGTGACTTGATAAGCAAATTTTGATTCCTGAACTTATTTGGGCTTTCCAATAAAAAAGGGGTTGAATACCAATTGACTCAAGACATGTAAGCTTTTCATGTTTTATTAATTAGTAAACATTTCTAAAAACATAATTCCACTTTGACATTATGTTGGCCAGTGAACCAAAATCTAAATGTATTGAATTTTAAATTCAGGCTGTAACACAAAAACATGTGGAAAAAGTCAAGGGGTGTGAATACTTTCTGAAGGCACTGTAGGGCTCTCGCCAAGAGTAGTGCACTATATAGGGAGCCATTTGAGAGGCACTCAATGTCCTTTCCTATTGCCACCCCTCATCCTCACTCAGCCCATGTACTGATAAACAGACAGGCCACCAAGACAGCCGTTTCTCAACTAGCCACAAAAGTAATTTCCTCCCTCTGTTCCTGCATGCTGTGAATCATGAGTAGGAACTCAATAGCTGGGTTACATTTCCTTATGACTGGGAGGGTATTTGCAGTCGCACGCATCCCACTTTCCATCTGTGTGGATGGGACAGAAATAAATCAGAATGTTTTGTTCCTAAGAAAAATAACAAATATTTCTAAATGTGACAAATAACCCCTTGAAGGACAAAGTTCTGTCCATCAACAAAGACCTCTGATATGAACCATCCAAAGCACTTCAATCCAAATTGTTTCTTTGTTCTGAAAGAATAGTCCCTATATCAGTTTATTTATTAAAATGACCAATGAGATTTAATATTCATGAGATATTTATCCAAATTGAATTTACTCACCCAATGAGGCTAGTCCCTGAACGCCACACCCTGCCCCGCCCACGCCTAGGGCTCTGAGGTGTGGCCAGCATCGGCCAATGGTCTGCAGGCATCGGTTGCTGAAGCGAGCCGGTTGTTGGCTGGAGGAGAAAGAGCGAGGTACGTTACAATAGATGTGCTAACGGTATTCATAAAAATAAATGTGTGCTAAGAGAGTTGCCTCTCACCATGGATGTAGTGGTGCCACCTGGAGAGAGATGATGTCTCTACAGCCGGCTCCTAGAGCCCAGATCACCTCCTGTCCTACAGGGTCTGTGGCACTCCTAGAACAAAAAACACCAATTCACTATACTTCATGGTATAATCATCTAGACACCCATTCATAATATATACAGTGCCTTGCGAAAGTATTCGGCCCCCTTGAACTTTGCGACCTTTTGCCACATTTCAGGCTTCAAACAAAGATATAAAACTTTATTTTTTTGTGAAGAATCAATAACAAGTGGGACACAATCATGAAGTGGAACGACATTTATTGGATATTTCAAACTTTTTTAACAAATCAAAACTGAAAAATTGGGCGTGCAAAATTATTCAGCCCCTTTACTTTCAGTGCAGCAAACTCTCTCCATAAGTTCAGTGAGGATCTCTGAATGATCCAATGTTGACCTAAATGACTAATGATGATAAATACAATCCACCTATGTGTAATCAAGTCTCCGTATAAATGCACCTGCACTGTGATAGTCTCAGAGGTCCGTTAAAAGCGCAGAGAGCATCATGAAGAACAAGGAACACACCAGGCAGGTCCGAGATACTGTTGTGAAGAAGTTTAAAGCCTGATTTAGATACAAAAATATTTCCCAAGCTTTAAACATCCCAAGGAGCACTGTGCAAGCGATAATATTGAAATGGAAGGAGTATCAGACCACTGCAAATCTACCAAGACCTGGCCGACCCTCTAAACTTTCAGCTCATACAAGGAGAAGACTGATCAGAGATGTAGCCAAGAGGCCCATGATCACTCTGGATGAACTGCAGAGCTCTACAGCTGAGGTGGGAGACTCTGTCCATAGGACAACAATCAGTCGTATATTGCACAAATCTGGCCTTTATGGAAGAGTGGCAAGAAGAAAGCCATTTCTTAAAGATATCCATAAAAAGTGTCGTTTAAAGTTTTCCACAAGCCACCTGGGAGACACACCAAACATGTGGAAGAAGGTGCTCTGGTCAGATGAAACCAAAATTGAACTTTTTGGCAACAATGCAAAACGTTATGTTTGGCGTAAAAGCAACACAGCTCATCACCCTGAACACACCAACCCCACTGTCAAACATGGTGGTGGCAGCATCATGGTTTGGGCCTGCTTTTCTTCAGCAGGGACAGGGAAGATGGTTCAAATTGATGGGAAGATGGATGGAGCCAAATACAGGACCATTCTGGAAGAAAACCTGATGGAGTCTGCAAAAGACCTGAGACTGGGACGGAGATTTGTCTTCCAACAAGACAATGATCCAAAACATAAAGCAAAATCTACAATGGAATGGTTCAAAAATAAACATATCCAGGTGTTAGAATGGCCAAGTCAAAGTCCAGACCTGAATCCAATCGAGAATCTGTGGAAAGAACTGAAAACTGCTGTTCACAAATGCTCTCCATCCAACCTCACTGAGCTCGAGCTGTTTTGCAAGGAGGAATGGGAAAAGATTTCAGTCTCTCGATGTGCAAAACTGATAGAGACATACCCCAAGCGACTTACAGCTGTAATCGCAGCAAAAGGTGGCGCTACAAAGTATTAACTTAAGGGGGCTGAATAATTTTGCACGCCCAATTTTTCAGTTTTTGATTTGTTAAAAAAGTTTGAAATATCCAATAAATGTTGTTCCACTTCATGATTGTGTCCCATTTGTTGTTGATTCTTCACAAAAAAATACAGTTTTATATCAAATACAGTTTTATATCTTTATGTTTGAAGCCTGAAATGTGGCAAAAGGTCGCAAAGTTCAAGGGGGCCGAATACTTTCGCAAGGCACTGTAGCAGGGGTCTCAAACTGTATGTGTTAAAGTGAAAATCTTAGGCCCGCACCCGGCCCTAACCCGCAAATATAGGAAATGCCATGAACAGTCAGAGACAGGCCTATGTTTCTGCTTAGAATTTCCCACATTTTGGTACGCTATTTGTTAGTCAACTTTTCTATAATTAGATACATGTGCAGCTTATCCTCGGTCATTCATTGTTGCTTTAAAATACAAAATAAACCCTTGGTCACCAGACTGTCATAAATCGATAGAATAAATTATTCAATCTAGTTGACGTCGTTAAAGTTCTTTCATCTCTGCTTCTCTTGCGCAGCAAAGACGTTTAGGGATGCAAAATTTACGTTTGACCGGTTTTAAGGAAATTAAAAAAGGTATGAATACTACCCAACATATTTCTGATAAGATTTCAGTTCCACTTGAATGCATATTTTATGTGGTTGAAATACTATCAGCTTTAATGATGCTGATAAAAATAGCACCTTTATAGATGGTCTCTAACTGTCAAATTTGTATAGCGCCTCGCAATCATCACATAACACTGTCATCATCCTCGTCACCAAATCTTTCCCGAACATTAGGCTATTGTTCTGGTTCTCCCTTCTATTGATTTTCAACTCTCCGTTTTGCAGCTTTTCTCTTATAGAATTCAACTCCGACATTGTTCTTTTTGCCTCAGTGGATAGACAATATCCAATTGGAGCATAGTTAGTGTGTAGCCTAAGATTTAGGGCCTAACAACAGAAAAAACAAATGAAATAAATATATAAATGTCCTAAAGAAAAATATACCTCATGTGATGAAATTTCTTTAGAAAGGGGCATAAGACAGGGATGTCCCCCTCCCCCCTCCTTTTTGCACTGGCAATTGAACTGCTTGTAAAAATAATTAGACTGGACCTAAACATTACAGGTATCAGTGTTGGTAAACATGAATATACACTAAACTTATTTGCAGCTGATCTCCTGACATACCTGACCGATATTTATTTCAAAATATATTTTCTGAATACTCTAAAATCTCAGGAAATACAATTAACGTGGACAAACTAAATAAATGCAATAAACATATATTTTTTTAACTCATGATTTACAGCCATCTTTAAGTGGAACACAAAAAATATGAAATGCTTAATACGTGACAACAAATAGAAAGATACCTTTATTCCATTACTGAACAGTATGAAAACAGATCTAATTCAATTGAACTATCTTCCCATAGATCTTACAGATAGAATAAAACTCTATAAAAGCTTTGTATTTAATTTTGGTAACACTAATTCATAGAATATAAAGTAAAGTTTTACATCTTACTATGTCTGAGAGTGGTTTTAACCTTCCAGACTTGGAATGGTATCAAATCGCTGCCAAAGGCTTTTACTTGCGACCTATAGTCAAATTCACTAAAGAGGAACAATAGGTAACTATTGAAGATGCGCAGCTCATCCCCAGAATCTTTTACGTGTCTATTTTCAAAGGAAAACGGTTATTACGTGAATAACTTAATTAAGAACACTATAAGAATATGGAAAAAACTAAACGTATTCTACAAGAACCAATATCACTTCCTAAAAACACAACCTTATGGATCAATCCTTGGATAGATTTCCAGAATTCACAGATAAATTGGTCCACATTGAAAAAAACTAAAAGGCATAGAAACCATAAATTACTTGGTAATAGGAAATACATTTATTTCCATGACAGCTTTAAAAAGCTATTTTGGATTGACCAATGTAGATATTTTCAAATACATGCAACTTAAAAGTTTATATTACAACATCTTGAAAACATCTTGAAATATTTTGGATATCAGAGCAATCTTGGGGGAATCCTATTGGTCAGAAAAGGATATTCATATGGTAGGTAAAACTACACAAAACCTCGCAGAGAGCCTATCTAACTGATAATCTCTTAGAAAAATATATAAACTATTGGAACCAAGATTTAAAAAGAACTGATACTGGAACAAGATGGAGGGAATGTTGGAACATAATTAACAAGACTACAGTTAACACAAATGTACATTTAATTCAGTATAAAATAATGCTTCTTGTATAAAATGTCTGTTGTATAATTCGTTATACAAGAGACTATTCTAACTCTACAGCACAACGGAAGAGTCATGTCTAAAGTGTAAAACTAATAGTGACTCAATAATTCATGCCTTCTGGGAATGTTCTAGAGTCCAAAAGTGAGGGCGGAGTTAGACATTTGCTGTCACAAGTATTACGATGTAAATGTGCTTCTAATCCGTCTGTCTGCATATTTCAAGACGTGACATATGAGGGTGCCGTGAGATACCCGATGGGTTGGACAATAAAGTCAATAATCTTTCCAAAAAAAATGTATACTTTAAAAAAAAATGTAAATGAACCAATCCTCCATCATTAACGCAATGGAAAGGTCAAATTATTTATAAAAAAAATAATGTAATGTGTATGGGCTAGGAGAGAAACAAAATGGTGCCGTTTGAGGCCACGTGGCATAAAGTGATGCGGGCGCTAGAGATGGGGGTGTGTGCGAGTGGGTCTGGGCAGGGTTAATGTTGTGGATGTTTGTATGATGTTGTCATTTGTATGTGTACTTTTTGTATTGTAACATTTAAAAAAATAAGTAATAAAAATCAAATGGAGCCTCAAGTGGAGCCTATAGATATGAATTGTACGATGTCAGCTAACCTGTCTGTGTGACGGCCTGCGGGGCAAGGCATTGGCCAGCCACAGGGAGTGACGAGTACTGTATTGTATATATTTTGTTATGTTACAGCCTTATTCTAAAATGGATGAAACAAAACATTTCCCTCATCAATCTACACACAATACCCCAATACATTTGCAAAAATGTCTAAACCTGTTTTTGCCTTGTCATCGTGGGTTATTGTGGGTAGATTGATTAAATAGTTTTTTTTCCCTCATCAATTTCAGAATAAGGCTACGACAAAATGTGGAAAAAGTCAAGGAGTCTGAATACTTTCCAAATCCACTGTAAACTGTACTATATTGTATGTATACTGTACTGTATTATATATACACGCTGTACTCTACTATGTGTGATCGCCCCCTGGTGGTAGTACCTGTATGTGACGGCCTGCAGGGCTCGGCAGTAGCAGCTGGCGAGCCACAGGGAGCGGTCAGTTAGCAGGTTGGGACAATGAGACACCTTGAGGATCAACAGGTTCCCTCCTGTAGCCTTCAGCAAGGACTCCAGGCCCTCCTCCAGACAACCACTGGAGGGAGAAAGAGTAAGAGGAGAGAGAGATGGACAGACAGAATTCATTAATTAAACAGAGAGAATTAATTAATTAAACAGAGAGAGAGAGAGAGAGACAGACATACAACAAACAAGTTAATAAAGGAACAACCACTGTTGCTGAATAACCAATTACTCAGTGCGGAATGAGTATTGTCCTTGAGTTTAACAAGGCACTGCAGCTATGTATGCCTCTGGATTTGTCTGTCTAAGCAGTAAGAATGTTAATAATGCATGGCATTATGCTGCGCTGAACAAGAGAGTCAAGAAAAATGATGTACTAAAACGTATTCATAAGGCTAAGGAGGGATAACGCGAGCAAGCATGCAATTACAGTGTGCGCACACTCATACAAGGCAGTGCATACACACATTCAAACACTCACAATGTCAGGAATGAGATAGAGCCTGGGGCTTTCTCACACATTCTCAACCTGCTACGGTATATAGACTAGGAAGGAGAGATGATGGGGAGAGGGGAAGGAGAGATGGTGGGGAGAGGGGAAGGAGAGATGATGGGGAGAGGGGAAGGAGAGATGGTGGGGAGAGGGGAAGGAGAGATGATGGTGAGAGGGGAAGGAGAGAATGAAAAAAGAGAAGGTGGGAGAGTACTGCAGACCCCTGCTGTTCGCTGTACAGAAGGAAATCAGGCCATGACACACACACACGCCTCTCCTCTCACCGTGTGCTCTTGAGGTACTCCTCCTTGATCTCCTTCTTGCCCCTCTGTCGTGGTTTGAGGTTCTGGAGGATGAGGGAATGGGTCTGGGTGCACCACTGGGACAGTGTACTCAGGAACTGGGATGAAGAAATTACAGTTACATTTTAGTCATTTGGCTCGAAGCCCTCACTGTAACACATATCACAATTATTGCAAGTAAACCATCGGCAGAATCGGTGCGCGTGAGTGCAGGTGCATAATGTGTGTGTACCACAGGAGGTTGGTGGCACCTTCATTGGGGAGGACGGGCTCGTGGTAATGACAGGAGGGGCATCAGTGGAATGGTATCAAATACATCAAAGACGTGGTCTCCAGGTGGTTGATGCCATACCCTTTGCTCCGTTCTCCCCTCAGCCGCCTCCTGTGGTGTGTACGTGTGTTTGGTCTGTCGTTCCGCGTGTACGACCCGGGTCCTCTACCTTGGAGGAGATGCGGGCGTTCTCCAGCAGCACCCGGGTCCACACGGCAGGGTGGCGAGCCACAAACCTCCAGTCCCTGCAGACCTCCGCGGCCCTCAACAGGGTCTTGGTGTCCAGGTAGGTAAAGATACAGAACAGAGCCGCCCTCATTTTCAGTATCTCCGGGCTGATCACCTCGCTGTTGGACCGGGACGGGCTCTTGTCGTGGCGACACGGCTTGTTGTGGCGGTAGCCCCCCTCGGAACGGCCTGCAGGGTCGGGAAGAGAGAAAAGGATAGAGGTTAGGTGAAGAAAGAGAGGTGGAGAGGGGAAAAGAGAGTGGAGGGGGAGGGACCGGGATATTAAGTCAGGTAGGTAGAGAAAGATGGAGGGGGAGAGGGGGTTGAAGACAAAAGAGGGGGATGGTGAGAAGGAGGGTCGGTTAAAGAAAGAGATAAGTGCAGAAGGCAAGGAGAAAAGAGAGGATGAGGAGAGGGGGGGTTATGAAAAAAAGAGAGAAAGGTGGAGAAGGGTAGGCGAGAGGAAGAGAGGAGGATGAGGCAGGGAGTTTAGTCAGAGAAGGAAAAGGTGGAGGAGAAAGAAACGCCATCCTGAGGCGCAAAAATATTTAGTGGCATTCTACAAAATATCCACCATGTGGTGCAAGCGATCCACTTGAGACTTCTTGCATTCACCCTCAAACACAGACATGAGCATTCAAATATCTGCCATTGATGTATCTGTGTTGGCCAACACCATGTGACCAAACCAACTCTAGCACATTTCCATTTCTCCCAGCAGGCATCAATCCATGTGATGAGTCATCGCCCGTGTCATCCCTGTTGGCCTTGGACAAGAAGAAGCGAAGGAGGCTTTTGAAGCAACAGGCCTCGCGGCAAGAGGCACACCGCCTACGCCAGCTAGCGATCTACCAGTGCATGCTAACAGTCGTACCGTGTGATACGTTGATGTGTGCCATTTCAAACTCAACCCTGGCAAACGCTTTGAGAATCTTATATGGAAGACAATGTCAGAGCATAAAATGTAATTTACATGACAAGTAATATTATGTAATGTTGGTGGTGCCAATTTGAATTCTCATACCAGACATTCTGGGCTGTGTCAAACATGACAGCTTTATTGCCTGTTTGGGTAGCTTTGCCAAGTAGCTGTAACCAAAAGGACCCACAGGGAATAGGGTAGATCTTTCTTTTGTCCAAAAATGTGTCCATTTAAAGCAAAATGGGCATGTTTCAATGGCTTCTGTCCTAGTTAAGACCACAAAAGGCCCCCTATTCCCTTTATAGTGCACTACTTTTGACCAGGGCGCATATATGGAATAGGGTGCCATTTGGGAAGCATCCTTACTCTCTCCGATGATGCACCAGGTCTCTCTGACTGTGGCTATTGCCATGTGCAAAAGGTCTGCATCCCAAATGGCACCCTGTTCTCTACTGTGCCTGGTAGAAAAGTAGGGCACCGAATCGGGAATATGGATGCCACTTGAGACGCAACCAAGGTGTTCCTAAACAAAAATGGAGGTCGCCAGTCAGGAATCGTGGGATCTTGGCTGGGGAAGGCAACTAAGGGAGAGAGACGCTTCCTGTGTTTGAACCAGGAGTGGTGAAGGTAAAGAATAGTTTATCCATTGGTTCTCTCATCAACACTGTCAATGTCTGCGGCCCAAATAGCATGCCATTCCCTATGCAGTGCACAACTTTTGAAGAGAGCCCTATGGTTCTATCAATATGAGAAAGTTCAGCCATACTGTCGCATAACAGTATAAAACTCTGGGAATGGTACAGTACACAAACACACACACACACAAAGGCATCCACACACACACAAGCATCCACACACACACACACACACACAGGCATCCACACACACACAGGCATCCACACACACACACAGGCATCACACACAGGCATCCACACACACAGGCATCCACACACACAGGCATCCACACACACACACACACACACACACACACACACACACACACACACACACACACACACACACACACACACACACACACACACACACACACACACACACACACACACACACACACACACACACACAAAATACCCTGTAGGTTGTGGTTGTTCATGCGTGATCTATCTGGGTAGCGTGTGTGTGAGAGTAGTGCAGTCTGGTGAAAAGTCATCCCTATATGACAGGTTTCCCTGGGCTGATTCGGAATCAGTTTGTGGAGCGCTCTGGTCATTAGTCGTCCATCACTGTTCTCTGGACAGCCTTACCCTGGAACACCTGGGACTAGAACTGCCATGACCCAGTTTCACACCAGCCACCGTCCTTCTGCCCTTCTCTGACAGACCTGTTAGCCTGGGCCGCAGGACAGTGTGTGTGTGTGTGTGTGTGTGTGTGTGTGTGTGTGTGTGTGTGTGTGTGTGTGTGTGTGTGTGTGTGTGTGTGTGTGTGTGTGTGTGTGTGTGTGTGTGTGTGTGTGTGTGTGTGTGTGTGTGTGTGTGTGTGTGTGTATATGAGTGAGGAGATACTGTCCATTTCTGTGTGTGTGTGCTGCAGGTGCCATTGGCAGGATGGCAGGCAGGCTCAGGGTCATACGGTGTGCCAGACATGTGACAGCTGTTCCCTTTAGAAATGACTGTTTCTTTCTGTAAATCACCAGTACATTACAAGTATCTGCTGAGTAACAATTGAGAAATCAATCAACGGATAAATCAGGATAAAATAACGGTAAGAGACTTAGCCTCCTACCTGGCTAACTAAAGGCCAGTCAACAAAGATTAAGATTAGCAACGTAGCCTAGCCTAGCCTCCTACCGTACTGTACCTGTGACAAAGCAAGGTAAAGATTAGCAATGTAGCCTAGCCTTCCCCCTTACTAAAGATTAGCGGCCTAACTTAGCCTAGCCTCCTATCCATTCCTACCTGTGCCTTGGCGGTACCCAGATTGTCTCGGTGCTCCAGACTGCTGCGTCTCAGCCATGGTGGCCCTCCTCTCCTGCTGCTCCCACATCTCCGCCTCCGACTCGGTAGTCCTGGAGCCCACGTCCGACACGTCGCCCTCCTCCCCCTCCGTGCTGTTCCGGTAGGGTCGCCGCTGCCAGTTCTGGATGGCCTGCTTGCGGAGCCCCCAGCTCCGGGACACCCCGGCCCTCTCGTAGCACTGTCCGCCCCCTCCCTGTCCGCCCCCTTCCCCCAGCCGACACTGGACGTGGTAGTACTGGCCCTCGGGGCACTCTTCCATGGGGTGCATCTCCACGCTGTCGCCGCTGTCGTAGCCCCCGCCCGTGCCCTGGGAGCAGGACTTGACCCGGCCCGATGCTCTGGGTGGGGGGGTGAAGAGAACGGAAGAGAGGGGATGAGTTATACTCAGAGGTACCACTTCAAAAAAAAATAACTCAAAGCAACTTTTCAAAGCGGACACTTTACACATGGACAACTAACAGACAGAAACCATTGAAACGTATACAGTATTAGATTACTCTACACAGGTTCCATCAGATAGGTCATCTGCGTTACTGTAGCCTGGTCCCAGATCTGTTTTGTCAGGTCAGTGATCGGCTGAGATGAGGACAAGTGGCAGTGGAGTCACCACACGTTGTCACTTCCTGATACCGCATGATTCTACAGCCCAAAAGTGTGTTGCCATGGTTTCCACAGCTCAGTATAGACAAATACTTACTGAGACGTTTGTAAGATTAACGACTTCCAAAACGAATATGAAATATATCTGCAACCTGCACACTGTTTTTGTTTTTTTAAACCTTGTAACTGCACAGGGTTGGGTGTGACACTTGTCTGGGTTATTTTTGAAGGTGTCCCTTAAACTAAGTTTGTGTAGACATACTTGAATAGTGACTAATGTCTTGGCAGTGACTAAGATTCTGGCCATAGTCCCAGCTGGAAACACTGTGCCCCTCAAGGACAGCTCTTTTCTTTACCCAGAATGCATTTCAGGAGCTTCGGGCAGTGGCTACATGTCCCAAAAATCTGAGGCACAAATTAAACATGTCCCTCCCTGTAGCATTGAGAATATAAAAAGGTATTTTGACACTTTCTCCATTGACTGACACATACACACCTCAACATGTGTGTACGCGATTGTCAATCAAAGCACCTACAGAGCCTTTTTATTTTATTTTTATGATATATTTTACCAAAGGTAATCAAGTTTAATCGACTACAATATACTGTAGTGCTTAAAGGCCGACCTGAAAAACAGAAGGAATCATTCCCTTAATATAAACCAGTAATATAAAACCATGAAAAAAGTAGAGGGAAAAGAAATGCAGATTTTATGCTAGTGGCCATTTTCATGGATATTCCTATTTATACCCAGCTCCTGTGCTCTGGATTATTACTGGGTTAAGTGGAGACCCCAGGCATTTGTACAGCAGAAACTTTCAACTGCATGGAAAATTAGAACTCCAACAAAAAGTGTGTCCACTCAGGACCGAGTTCCAAACAGCCTCTGGAAGCAACAGTTTCAACAGTTTCAGGCTTCGGTGAAATGGGTTCCCATGGCCGAACAGCCATACACAAGCCTAAGATCAGCAATGCCAAACGTCAGCTGGAGTGGTGTAAAGCTCGCCGTCATTGGACCCTGGAGCAGTGGAAACGTGTTCTCTGGAGTGATGAATCACACTTCACCATCTGGCAGTCGGACGGACGAATCGGAGTTTGGCGGATGCCAGGAGAACGCTACCTGCCCCAATGCATAGTGCCAACTGTAAAGTTTGGTGGAGGAGGAATAATGGTCTGGGGCTGTTTTTCATGGTTCAAGCCCTTTAGTTCCAGTGAAGGGAAATCTTAACGCCACAGCATACAATGACATTCTAGACGATTCTGTGCTTTCAACTTTGTGGCAACAGTTTGGCGAATACCCTTTCCTGTTTCAGCATGACAATGCTACCGTGCACAAACCGAGGTCCATACAGAAATGGTTTGTCGAAATCGGTGTGGTATAACTTGACTGGCCTGCACAGAGCCCTGACCTCAACCCCGTCGAACACCTTTAGGATGAATTGGAACGCCGACTGAGAGCCAGGCTTAATCGCCCAACATCAGTGCCCGACCTCACTAATGCTTCTGTGGCTGAATAGAATCAAGTCCCCACAGCAATGTGCCAACATCAAGCAGAAAGCCTTCCCAAGAAGAGTGGAGGCTGTTATAGCAGCAAAGGGGTGGCCCAACTCCATGTTAATGCCCATGATTTTGGAATGAGATGTTCAACGAGCAGGTGTAGACATATTTTTGGTCGTGCAGGATATGTATGGGAAGAGGACTTTTTAATAGGTTGGTATATCATTACATATTCTTTGAGATAGATACTGTAGATATATACTGTAGCTAGATACTGTAGCTATGAGTGTGGTACATTGCCGTCCCTCTGCATTTCAATATAACCAATTGCTTAAATACATGTATGCCTATGTGTAAAGCACTTTTCGATTGGATAAAAATCTGCTCCACTATATAAAATGTATCATTAACATTATTGTCTACTACTATCCCTTTTTCAGAAATCATTTCTGATGTCGAGATTTTAGTCAACCGAGGGAGGCATTCTGGAGGTCATAAGCCAAGCCGTAAACACATTCCCTCTTCATCATGTATGGACAGAGACTAACTCTTGGCGCTGACAAGACGCGTTAACTGCGCAACAACAACTATTTTAGACTGTATCTCAAAATGTAGGATAACATCAGTGGAGAGTGAAGGATACTGCTTCAGCATAAAAGTGCTTGAAGCTCTGATGAAATATGAAGTCAACCAATTTAGATCATGTGAGGGAGGGAGGGATTGCTTTGGGGCTAAATTGACTACAGTGACTGCTTCTGGAAACAGCAGTTTTTCTAAGGCAGCCAGCGTACACACACACACACACACACACACACACACACACACACACACACACACACACACACACACACACACACACACACACACACACACAGAGAGACAAGCCAACAGAGATGCTGTTGGACACTGACATGTACACATGCTACATGACTTTGACATCAAAAACAACCATCCTGCGGTTTAGCTAGCTAATTAGCGACCGTAGCTAATGCATCCTGAATTCAGAGTGAATGTAAAACAGTCTAGGCGATTATATCAAGCTGCTATACGACTCCTGCAGTGAAATAATTAGATGTTGATATGAATATAGCGATTTGAGGTGCACCTGGTAAATCCCACACCAGAACTGGATTCAAATAGTACTGGGCTCGATTGAGCTTGCCTGGCACCATGGAACCATAGAACCAATGGAATACTCCCAAATGTGCATGTGTTCACCTCATCACCACTACGGTAGAACATGCATACACAGACCCTAGTGACACCGCTTAAGAAGCAGAGGAGAGGCCACTTGGCATTGTGACTTAGGTTGAATCCCAAATGGCACCCTATTCCCTATACAATACTTTTGACCAGGACAGATAGGCCTCTAGTCAAAAGTAGCACACCTTATCGGGAATAAGGTGGTACTTGGTACACAACCTATATTGGAGTGGTGGCTTTAGCGATAAAAGCCACAGGTCGGATCAAAATTGTGGAATCAAATCAGCAGAGCTGGCTAATTGGGTACAGATCATTATTCAAGTGTATAACAGGGAAGTACAGTTTCCTGACCAGTAATGCACAGTGGGGCTCAGGATGGGCGACAGAGTAGCCATCTCGGTGCAAAATGGAGTCGATGACTTCAGTGCGAATTATCCAGACCACATCAATAAAGCATCAAAATAAGATATTTTTCAAACCCAAATATGCAAAGGTTCAAATATCTATTTCTCAAACAAGCAGCTAAATAGCATCTTCCGTCACTGCATTTGGAACAAATACATCTCTGGGAGAACGAGGGCATTAATGGGATGTTCTAATCTAGGAAGTGAAATGGTCACTTCGTGACTAACTACCATCATGATTCACTGTACTCGAGAAGGCTTGGGAGGAGTGTGTGTGTGTGTGACTTCACGATTGTCTCGCCCCAAAATAAAACGACGGCCGAAGAGGGACGATGTCATCGTCTGAGGTGAGCGGAAGTTGTGTGACAGAAGGTCAGTAAAATCACGAGCTACACACATGCACTCACAGACGCACGCACGCACACACACACACACAGAGTTACATAACGATGCAGAAAAGGTCTACATATAAAAATACACAATGTTCTGTGTGGATATGATACTATGGTGATACGGAGCTTGATCATTAGGGCTCCAGGGCTGAGTACCAAAAGGCACCCTATTCCATTTTTATTTACAAAATGAGTGTGCTAAATAGGGAATAGGATGCCATTTGGGATGCAGCCCAGCGTGGGTGGGTTTGGATCAGCAGTGAAGGAAAGAGAATGAGATGGGCGTCGCAAGATGCATGAGATGGGGGGGGGGGTAGAATTTGGACCATTCAGTGAGCCACTCAAATCAAAATACCCATGAGGATGCATCATTGCGCAAAGACGAGGAGATCAGTCGGTGACGATCTGAAAACCATACGGGCTGAATCATATCCTTGGTTAGGATGAAACTTTGACATTTACAATTGAGAAATTAATAGGGCGAAAACAACCTGCAACTTACTATTTCATCCCAATCTAAATGTTCGCTTGTTTACTCACACCCAACATAATCACATAGTTCACTAATCTGAGTAGGGGGTGAACCAAATATGACAAGTTATCCATAAACACATCGAAACAAAAGTGCACATCAACAGAGAGCTTTAAAAAAATAAATAAACAGGTTCTACCTCTCTTTCTGTATCGCTCCCCCTCACTCTCTCTGCCCTGTGCCCACAGAGGCAGCCAGGCCTGAGGAAGCAGGACTGACACTTTAAGTCCTTACTGTCAGTGACCGCCGTCATTTACAAGCATGTGTCAAAGAGAAGTGGCGATGCCCCTCGGCTGTGTGTGTGTGTATGTGTGTGTGTGTGTGTGTGTGTGTGTGTGTGTGTGTGTGCCATGTTCGCTTGTGAGCATTTGGTGTGAGTGCGAACGCATAGTGGCGGGAGGCAAGAGCTAGGACAGAACATTCCCCTACTGTTTCTGCGTGGCTGACAGATTCGGTCTCACTTCAGCGCCCGGCAGGAAAACAGGATGTTGTGTTTTGTGAGGCTGTCAAAGGGCCAGGGCACAGTACTGGACCAACACTACCAGGCTGGTGCCCTCTGATACCTTCCAACACGGAGGGCGGGAGTCCAGTTCGGTCGGAGTCATTGTTGCCCCAGTCAGATGCACACCGGCTCACTTCAGGCCACGGTCTGGTGCTCAGAATCCATCTGCTGGACCACTGGCCCCCAAGCATAGGGCCCCACATCAAGTCACTGTACCTAAGTGCACCGGGGGGGTTGCATTGCGTTGCATCTTACCTTTAACAGATGCTCTCATCCAAAGCCACTTACAGTGCAAAGAGTGAAGGGTGAAGATGGGATGTGGAAGTCACAGATCTAGAAATCAGCTCATCTCCCTCTATTCTAAACTCAACCATGGGGAGGGGACACAACTCTGGGCTCCCGAAGTGGCGCGGCGGTCTAAGGCATTGCATCTCAGAGCTGGAGGCGTCACTCCAGACCCTGGATTGATTCCAGGCTGTATCACAACCGGCCGTGATTGGGAGTCCCATAGGGCGGCGCACAATTGGCCCAGTGTCGTTAGGGTTTGGCCGGGGTAGGCCATCATTGTAAATAAGAATTTGTTCTTAACTGACTTACCTAGTTAAATAAAGGTTACATAATTATTTATTTTTTAACTGGCCTTAGATCAGTGTGTACAGGCAAGTTTATGCTACTTTGTTTGTGTGGCGGAGAGCAGTGTAGTGTGGGATAGCGTATGGAGGACTGGCTTACCCGGTGCTGGGAGAGGGTCGTCGGTCAGAGACGTGGTACATGCCCCTAGACGTCCCAGAGATACTGGAGTTCCTCTGAGAGAGAGAAAGAAAGAAAGAAAGAAAGAAAGAAAGAAAGAAAGAAAGAAAGAAAGAAAGAAAGAAAGAAAGAAAGAAAGAAAGAAAGAAAGAAAGAAAGAAAGAAAGAAAGAAAGAAAGAAAGAAAGAAAGAAAGAAAGAAAGAAAGAAAGAAAGAAAGAAAGAAAGAAAGAAAGAAAGAAAGAAAGAAAGAAAGAAAGAAAGAAAGAAAGAAAGAAAGAAAGAAAGAAAGAAAGAAAGAAAGAAAGAAAGAAAGAAAGAAAGAAAGAAAGAAAGAAAGAAAGAGGAGAGATGGGGTGGAGAGTGACAGGTGTGTCAATACATTAAACTGTTTCCTTGAATACTTCAGAGGAAAGTTTGTTTGTCAAGGGTCAACAACACATCTCACTGTTAGTGTTTCTCTTCAATCTACTCTATGTTTCCAATAAATACCACACACACACACACACACACACACGCACACACACACACACAATAAAACTGAAGCACATAAAACAGACTTACTTCAAATGCTGGTGTATAGGTGTGATACCTTTTAAAATACGACCCATAACGAGGACAACTACTCTCATTCAAAGCCCAAGAGGTGATTGGTTAAAAGCACTCACTCAATGGAGGTGGCGATTGGCTCCAACACTCACATTCCCAAATGTAATAATAACAACATACTGTGTGTAGTTAATCAAAGAACGAGAATCAACTTCTCTTCGTCAGATATAAATGTTCTCGTCTCTTTCCCTTCATCTAAACTGATTTGAGGTATGTGGGATAGGTGAAAACGTTGTGATGGAGGTGCATCAACAGATTACTTTTCCATCCAGCACAATCTTATCTACAAGTGCCTTCAGAAAGTATTCGCACCTAGGTCTGTTGCGGTGACCGTAATACCGGCCACACGAGTCATGACCGCGGTAATCTCCTCTCATGCACCCTGGACACGTGTTGGTAGTACCCAGCTCGCTAACGACCATCGGGTCACTAATGGCCTGGTACTCAGGGCTCCATTGTCCCTCTAACCACTCGGACATCAACGCAAATGAAAAACGAAAATCACATCAAACACTTATCATCAAAAGAGTAGCGGTGCTTTTCAAACTCTCCTCACTGGGACTGATCAGTTTGACGAAAGAAACGGAGTGGAAAACATGGTCGCTGTGGATGTTGTTTCAAAGCATTTACAATGAAATGGCCAGCGCTTTCTAAAGGTGATGATTAAACCCATAGGCCTATACTGTATATGAGCCCGGAAAAAAAGACAAATGTGCCGTTAAACTGATTTGAGATGTCTTTGGTACATAACTGGTCTAGCCTATACTGCAAAATGAAACTAATTCTATCTAGTAAATCGCCTTGGAGTGTGGACTGTGTTTTTATGTATCCTGGTTTACCGTATGCTCCGCTTTCTATCCATGAGTCTGGGAATGTCAACAGTTTATTTAAATATGTGTTGAGAAAACGTGTTACTATCGTTGCTCCCGAACGGATTTCACTTGGTTTCCCAAATGAAGCACTGGGTAGCTGAAGGAACAGGGTTGGAGAGCCCATAGCATACAGAGTTTGGGCGGAAAATCACCTGTTCCGCAGCGAGAGGCTGTATGCTCCTCAAACAGTGGTTTATGCATGGAGGGAAATAACCGGAGTAGCCTATTGAAAAACTAACAGGCGGAAAAGTGACCTCCATTCGCTATTCGAGTGCATACGGATGACACTTTTCACTCTGCCCATTTGATAATGGGCCATTCTAAATCAAACTAATGGGAGAACAGCGTGCACAGCCTGAAGCAAGGAACAGAGCGCAAGCATTGGTTGTCACACCATGTGATTCTAAGACATTGTAAGGTTTGGATCATTCACAATTAAAGTTGCCAAATTACTCAAAATCTAGCATATAGGACCTGTTTAAAATGATCACATTTAATGCTCAACATAGCCACTTCATTTGCGCACTCGCTATGGAATGGGAAGAATATCCTTTCGATCTTATTCAGCGAAGTTCAATTACATTTCTTCTTATTATAAAATCATACAATATAAAATAATGGCACAGGACTGGCACAGCTAAATGAACAAGCCTACAACAGGATGCTTAGCCAGATAACATACCTTACAGTCGTGGCCAAAAGTTGACAATGACACAAATATTAATTTTCACAGTCTGCTGCCTTAGTTTGTATGATGGCAATTTGCATATACTCCAGAATGTTATGAAGAGTGATCAGATGAATAGCAATTAATTGCTCAGGAATGGCAGCAGGCAGGTGTGAGAGCGTCTGCATGCACAGTGAGGCGAAGACTTTTGGAGGATGGCCTGGTGTCAAGAAGGGCAGCAAAGAAGCCACTTCTCTCCAGGAAAAACATCAGGGACAGACTGATATTCTGCAAAAGGTACAGGGATTGGACTGCTGAGGACTGGGGTAAAGTAATTTTCTCTGATGAATCCCCTTTCCGATTGTTTGGGGCATCTGGAAAAAAGCTTGTCCGGAGATTACAAGGTGACCGCTACCGTCAGTCCTGTGTCATGCCAACAGTAAAGCATCCTGAGACCATTCATGTGTGGGGTTGCTTCTCAGCCAAGGGAGTGGGCTCACTCACAATTTTGCCTAAGAACACAGCAATGAATAAAGAATGGTACCAACACATCCTCCGAGAGCAACTTCGCCCAACCATCCAGGAACAGTTTGGTGATGAACAATGCCTTTTCCAGCATGATGTGTTGGTTGCAGCATGATGTGTTACCTTGCCATAAGGTAAAAGCGATAACTAAGTGGCTCGGGGAACAAAACATCGATATTTTGGGTCTATGGCCAGGAAACTCCCCTGACCTTAATCCCATTGAGAACTTGTGGTCAATCCTCAAGAGGCAGCTGGACAAACAAAACCCCACAAATTCTGACAAACGCCAAGCATTGATTATGCAAGAATGGACTGCCATCAGTCAGGATATGGCCCAGAAGTTAACTGACAGCATGCAACACTGCAAGTATTGACTCTGCATCAACTTCAGGTAATTGTCAATAAAAGCCTTTGACACTTATGAAATGCTTGTAATTATACTTCCGTATTTCATAGTAACATGTGACAGAATATATGAAGCCACTGAATCAGCAAACTTTGTGAAAATTAATATGTGTCATTCTCAAAACTTTTGGCCACGACTGTAGTCGGCAAACCCATGTTCTGTTCTTCTGAAATATATGTTCTTTACATCGTAATGTTCCTTTAGACCTGCCTAAAATAAATAATGGCTTTATTGTGATGGTGTACAGTTGAAGTCAGGAAGTTTACACACACTTAGGTTGGTTTCATTAAAACTCGTTTTTAAACCACTCCACAAATTTCTTGTTAACAAACTATAGTTTTGACAAGTTGGTTAGGACATCTACTTCGTGTAAATTTTTCCAACAATTGTTTACAGACAGATTATTTCACTTATAATTCACTGTATCACAATTCCAGTGGGTCAGAAGTTTACATACACTATGTTGACTGTGCCCTTAAACAGCTTGGAAAATTCCAGAACATTATGTCATGGCTTTAGAAGCTTCTGATAGGCTGACTGATATCATTTGAGTCAATAGGAAGTTTACCTGTGGATGTATGTCAAGGCCTACCTTCAAACTCGGTGCCTCTTTGCTTGACATCATGGGAAAATCAAAATAAATCAGCCAAGACCTCAGAAAAAAAAATGGTAGACCTCCACAAGTCTGGTTCATCCTATCGACATAACCTGAAAGGCCGCTCAGCAAGGAAGAAGCCACTGCTCCAAAACCGCCATAAAAAAGCCAGACTACGGTTTGCAACTGCACATGGGGACAAAGATCATACTTTTTGGAGAAATGTCCTCTGGTCTTATGAAACAAAAATAGAACTGTTTGGCCATAATGACCATCATTATGTTTGGAGAAAAAAGGGGGAGGCTTGCAAGCCGAAGAACACCATCCCAACCGTGAAGCACGATGGTGGCAGCATCATGTTGTGGGGGTGCTTTGCTGCAGGAGGGACTGGTGTACGTCACAAAATGGCATCGTGAGGGAGGAAAATTGTGGATATATTGAAGCATCATAAAGACATCAGTCAGGAAGTTAAAGCTTGGTCGCAAATGGGTCTTCCAAATGGACAATGACCCTAAGCATACTTCCAAAGTTGTGGCAAAATGGCTTAAGGACAACAAAGTCAAGGTTTTGGAATGGCCATCACAAAGTCCTGACCTCAAACCTATAGAATATTTGTGGGCAGAACTGAAAAAGTGTGTGCGAGCAAGGAAGCCTACAAACCTGACTCAGTTACACCAGCTCTGTGTGAAGGAATGGGCCAAAATTCACCCAACTTATTGTGGGAATCTTGTGGAAGGCCACCCGAAACGCTTGACCCAAGTTAAACAATTTAAAGGCAATGCTACCAAATACTAATTGAGTGTATGTAAACTTCTGTCCCACTGGGAATGTGATGAAATAAATAAAAGCTGAAATAAATCATTCTCTCTACTATTATTCTGACATTTCATATTCTTACAATAAAGTGGTGATCCTAACTGACCTAAGACAGGGAATTTTTACTAGGATTAAATGTCAGGAATTGTGAAAAACTGAGTTCAAATGGATTTGGCTAAGGTGTATGTCAACTTCCGACTTCCACTGTATATTCAAATTTATTTGCCTTTATTTCAATGTAGATGTTACAAAGGTACGCGTCAGCGGCTTCTGTTTATGTGAATTAACGGTAAATTACATTGAGCCCGTCGTACCTTTACATGACAATAACTGGCTGGCAAAGGAAACCCCTGAAATGAACACTATTGATGTCCACCCCCAATGGAGTATCAACAAGGGGCTGTACCAGGAAGAGGGAACTTGACAATCAATAAATCATAGTGGTATGTCCATGTCATGTTCATCATGATCAAATAGTTCTTATTTATATTTTTTTTACTCACCCATCCACCAACACCCCCCTCTGAGGACACATATCTTTTTTGGTTTTTACAGCTTTTCAGTTATATATATATATATATACACACACATATTTGACATATACATGGTACTTTTATATACCGCAATCACATAAGAATGACACATTACCGAACATAAGCTCTTTAATCCCACCCCTCAGCCACTCTTAGCCCAATCACCATAGACCACCCTCGTTTGGTTTCCATCATGATCAAATGTTACCGTCATGTTCCACACGGCAGCAGAATCCCCCCTCGTTCATCATCTCCGTCAACGTTGGGCTGTCCACCATTTTGAAAATGCCACCGTGGATGTCAACTTCACACAACGATACAATACCACAGAGACCAATTAGTTAGCCAAACGAACGACTAAAATGAGTGGGAGTGGATCAGAGTTGACTTTCAAAAAGGGCTTTGCTCGGTGAAATGTCGAATTCACCATTTCAATAACAACAGGAAAAACAGTCATTCTGCTTTCATGAAAGGTATTGACGAATGAAGAAAAAAAGAGAAAAGGTGGGAGTCCAGTCTATCGCTTCAACACACATACTCACTTCTCACGCTCACACACACACACACACACACACACACACACCACACACACACACACACACACACACACACACACACACACACACACGCTCACACACACACACACACACGCTCACACACACACACGCACACACACACGCTCACACACACACACACACACACACACACACACACACACACACACACACACACACACACACACACACCCACACACTGGAGGAAACTACAAAGCTCCTGTATGCGAGTGATGTCGGAGGTTCAGGGATAATTAACTGTGATTGGCTGAGGCTCTAAAAACATGGCAGCTAGTTGGCAGACATTAAGGAAGTGTAATCACAGCTGTCTGAAAGAGAGCGACTACGTCCCAAAAGGGCACCCTATTCTCTATATATTCCACTACTTTTGACCACCCTGGTCAGACAGAGTGTGGAAAGGGAGGGAGGGTTGGCAATCCCCCTCTTTTACACAAGGAGCCAAAGGTATTCAGAAGGCTTTGGGCGTGGGCCTGCCACATTTCCCTTTATCTTCCTTCCCTCTGTTTTTTTCCATGTCTCTTCCCCTCCCTTCATCTACTGTATAGGAACTCACACAGTCTCCCGTCTCTCTACTGGACTATACCTCTATCCCGCTCTTCTCCTCTCGCCCCAAATACCTTAATCTACAGTACCACTCCCTTTTTCTCACTACCCTCTGTAGATTCCTTCTCGCCAACTCTCTCGCTCTACTCCTCCCTTCAAGCAAAATCCCTACAGGGGCTTCCCATATATCTCAGATGTACTGAGGTGTGTGTGTCACACACACACACACACACACACGCAGAGAGAGAGAGAGAGAGAGAACACCCTGTCTGGGTCCAGCACCAGTGGAAACAGACAAGGGAGGAAGCAGGCAAACACCCATCCATCTCACTCACTACCCAAACAGAATCAGAGGGAGAGAGGGAGAGAGGGAGCAATGGTAGAGAGAGGGGCATCCGTGGATGGCCAATGAGCCGGTGCGCCAGCATGCAGTATTTTCTGTTGTCCATAGCATGCCAAATGTCCTTAATATAATAATATCCTAGCCAAGGACACAATAACACTGAAAACAACAAATCATAAGCACAAGAAGACAAACAAGATGACTACTGTGGATACAAATCAAGCCTCAAAAGCATCATAACAACACCGCTGCACATCACTGACTGTCTAACAGCCTCTTAACACAGGTTAAGCGCAAACCCTGTAAAATGTTGACAATTTAGCCACTTAATAGAGCACTAACGGAGACTAGGGAGTGCATCCCAAATGGCGCCCTATTCCCTATATAGAGCACTAGTTTTGACCAGATACATCTGATCTGATCAAAAGTAGTGCACGACGTAGAGAATTGGGTGCCAGTTGGGACACAAGCCTAGCTAGGCTACATCAGGCTGGGTAATGAATGAGCTTGATGGGATGCAGGTTGTGCATGGTCAATGGTGGGGAATCTGGGCGGCGCGGGAAACACACATTCACTTAACTCCGTCAACTGTGGGAGAGGTCAGAGATGGGAGAGATAACAGGGAGGGAGAGTAGAATATGCGGTGTCTAAGATGAATCAGAGACCAACTACTGCACTGTCACCTGACCTGGACGACTAGAACAAGTAGAGCCACTGGTGTCTCCATGGAAACGATGGATGGAAGGAAACGGATAGAAACTGGCCCCTTCTTTCTTACTAACAAGACTTGGATAAATGACACTTTAGAATTGGAAATGGCAGGGGAGAGCTTAGTATCACAATGTCCACCTCTTTTGGTCTATAATATGGGAACATGTTATCATTACCTCTACTGTAAGTTTTCTGCATGGAATCAATACCAATACAATATTTTAGGTTTCAGATCATATCTAATGGCATGATGAAATTCTGAAACGTCCCCACAGAATTTCCTCATGCCTCAAGGGTAACCCTGATATCAAGTGAGTCAGACACTACTGATTCCTGTAATCAAAATACCTGATCATTTGCTAAAACCTATTTAGCATTTAAATTAAAGCTGAGTGCATCTCTATCCCAAAAAACAGTAATGACTAACACCTTTTAGAGTAATAGTAATGTAGTAATGACTAACACCTATTATAGTAATAGTAATGTAGTAATGACTAACACCTATTATAGTAATAGTAATGTAGTAATGACCAATACCTATTATAGTAATAGTAATGTAGTAATGACTAACACCTATTATAGTAATGTAGTAATGACCAACACCTATTATAGTAATAGTAATGTAGTAATGACTAACACCTATTATAGTTATAGTAATGTAGTAATGACTAACACCTATTATAGTAATAGTAATGTAGTAATGACTAACACCTATTATAGTAATAGTAATGTAGTAATGACTAACACCTATTATAGTAATGTAGTAATGACCAACACATATTATAGTAATAGTAATGTAGTAATGACTAACTCCTATTATAGTAATAGTAATGTAGTAATGACTAACACCTAGACAACCAATTATACCTCTGAGGTAAATGAAGAAATAGAGTGGTGAAATGACCAGCGGCCACACACACACACACACACACACAAACACACACCTCTTCTCCTTCGCTGTCCAATTCCACTATTCGCTGTCCAATTCCACTATTCACTGTCCAATTCCACTATTCACAGTCCAGCGCTCTGCCCTTCTGTTTAATAAATATTTAACACACTCACTATCGTCCCAGATCAAATTAAAAGCAAAATTGTGGTGAGTCGACACGTATCACAACACACCCGCCTTGCCTGTTTCTAATAGCCCAAGTGATAAGATGCTGCCCATTCCCAATATAATGCACTACTTTTGACAAGGACCCATAAGAGCTCTGGTCAAAAGTAGTGCACTATGTAGGGAATAAGTTGCCATTTGGGTCTCAGACAGACATCCACATGCTAGGTTAGATTATCAAACTGCCTGTTTTCATGTCGCTCCAAAATCATTTATTTATTTTCGTCACCGATCATTTAAAAGGTACCAATATCACCCCCAAAAAATGACCCCATTTATTTGACCTGGAAGTAACATATGCAGTTGTAGAACCAATTATATAAGTGACTTATGTTATGTTGACTAATTATCCAGGGCAACTTCTTCTCCACTCCAGATCACCTGACACAGATCTAGGATCAGCTTACTTTCCCCAATGCTTAACCATTAGGCTGCCCTCACACAAATCTGACTTTTGTTTGTCTACTATACGGTCAACTTCCTCTCTCAACTCCAGATCACTTGGCATTTGTTGCCCTTTTGGAGCCCGGCAGGCTACAGATCTAGAGTCAGCTTACCTTAACCATTTGTGTAATCAAAAGCAAAACTGTTCTTAGATCAGCTCACCTGGCGTCCATTGTTGGAGCCCTTGTTGGAGCCGGGCAGGCTGCAGCGTCCCATGCTGCCGTTGGGCGTGGTCCCGCAGCTGCTGATGATCTGCAGCTGTTTCTCGGCACGGTCGGCACGGTCCAGGAGCTCCTCAATGAACTGCTGCAGGCGCACCTTGGCGTTGGCCTCCCGCGCCGCCGTCTCCTGGAGGAACTGGTCTATCTGGGTTACCTCCCTGGTGAATCAGGAGGAGAGGAGACAGATGGTTACTGGTGTGCATAAGCACACATAGGTTACATCCCAAAAAGCACCGTATTTCCTATACACACACACACACACACACACACACACACACACACACACTGAACAAACAAAGTGTTGGTCGTGTAAAGTTGGTCCCCTGTTTCATGAGCTGAAATAAAAGAACCCAGAATGTTCCATACGCACAACAATTTGTTCACATCTCACATCCCTGTTATTGATCCTTTGCCAAGATAATCCATCCACTTGAAAGGTGTGGCATGTCAAGAATTTGTATTTTATTTTACCTTTATTTAACGAGGCAAGTCAGTTAAGAACAAATTCTTAATTTCAATGACGGCCTAGGAACAGTGGGTTAACTGCCTTGTTCAGGGGCAGAATGACAGAAGAAGCTGATTAATTAATCAGCATGATCATTACACAGGTGCACCTTGTGCTGGTCACAGTTAAAGGCCACTAAAATGGGCAGTTGTGTCACACAACACAATGCCACAAGTTTTGAGGGAGCGTGCAATTGGCATGCTGATGGCAGGAATGTCCACCAGAGCTGTTGCCAGAGAATTTAACGTTCGTTTCTCTAGAGAACTTGGCAGTACGTCCAACCGGCCTCACAACTGCAGACCACGTGTAATCACGCCAGCCCAAGACCTCCACATCCGGCTTCTTCACCTGCGAGATTGTCTGAGACCAGCCATCCGGACAGCTGATGAAACTGAGGAGTATTTCTGTTTGTAATAAAGCCCTTTTGTGGAGAAAAAAAAAAAACTATTCTGATTGGCTGGGCCTGGCTCCCCAGTGGGTGCACCCCTGCCCAGACATGTGAAATCCATAGATTAGGGCCTAATTTATTTATTTAAATTGACTGATTTCCTTATATGAACTGTCACTGTTCAGTCCAGTACACTAAATCTGACCAGAGACATATGGGCTCAGCAGTCATGGACTGGTCTATCTGGGTCATCTCCCTGGTAGAGAGAAGCGAGAAGAGACACAGAATGGTTTGGGGAGTGCATACACACACACACACACACACACACACACACACACACACAGGGGAGTTGAGCTAAAAGTCATGAAATTTAGATCGATACCTGCACACTGATGACTGGTGCTGCAGTTTAATGGGCAACAATAAGCCATATTAATTGCTATAATAATATCAATATTAACTGTTGCAGCATTCGTCAGTGTACAGGCATTTAGGTGACAATGCCAGAGAAGCCGGCATTTGGAGGATATATTGGTACGAAGTCGATGGCCGGTAAACCATGCCAATATATCCTCCAAACACCGGCTTCGAGAGTGTCATCACTTTTATACAACTGGTTACCAACATATTTAAATAACGATTTATAGATTTTTAATTCAAAAACATTTTTTACTCATAATATTTCATCCTTCCACGAGATATAGTCCCGACACAAATCTATGGTTGCTACCCAAGCCGCCTGGTCGTTCATTCGATCGGTTAGGTTGCCAAAGACCCAGTCATGAAGTCTTTTATTCTATATCCAAGTCGTTCGTTCTAATGTTCTGCTGCCATGCGGCCTGGCAACGTTCATATCCCTTGGTTGCTCGCTAGCCAACTACGGCTAACAAAGTCATGTCCAAATAGTGCAGACAGAATAGCAGCAAAGTAGCTGCATTTGCATTTGTTCAGGCTGTTTTGTAGTGACATTTATTTGTAGTGAAATTTACAATGAGCTAATGGAGGAGCGATTTTGCCCGGCATAGAAAATGTGCTCTCTCGTCAGGACAATGTTCAGAGGTGCTAGCCAACTACACAGCTAGCACAATCACTTCAAACTGGAAACACAGCAAACTAGCTGCATTTCGTTTCGTTTGGCCCGGTTTTCTATTGACATTTCTTTGTATGTATCCATAAATATTATGCTTATTCATGATTTCCACTGGCTGAGAAATGAGGTCTCATCCTGACACGTTAATCCTCAAATGGGACAGTGGAGATCAAATTTCAATATTGAAAAAGGTGACAGAGAAAGACAGCTTTATAGAAATGGCTGCTATTGAAAACCAAATTGTAGTCTAGGGTGGGTGACCTATTGGTAGAATCATTTACTCCCGCAATAGTGTTATATGGACACTGATGGTTACAAGTATAGGATCATATCAAGTACTGTACCTGATACCTTCTGGGCACATCTTTGTACTCAACACACACACCTGCTAGGGGGTAATGTTGACCCCCAAAGTACTGTATATAGCAGATGCATATATACAGATGAGTGATATACTGTATCTGCAGGCACAAGGAATCCATCTCTTCAAAACACACACACATTCCTACACAAACACACAGGAGCAGACTGATTAATGCTATTGCACTCGCTGTCCCAGTTTTATACATACATAACATTTTATTTCCACACAGATACTCTATCACAGCTGAATCTTTTTCATAGTCTTTTCTCTCTCCCTCTCTCCATTTTCCCTTCCCTCATCTCTGTGGATCTGAGTGTGCGTGCATATACCAACGTCTCTGTCCTTTTAAACACCAGCAGCCGCTCCTGTCCAAACAATCTCCTCGGAAAATCCAAACAAGGCACACACACACACACGCACAAGGTCCTACGACCGCTGGCTTGTTGTTGGTTTTCCCGGGAGTAAAGTAACTACTGACTGAAGGTTAACGTAGCACGCTCGAGTTAAGGCTGCATCCCAAATGGCACTTTATTCCCGTTATAGAGCACTACTTCTGACCAGGGCCCATAGGGCTGAATAGGTTGCCATGTTCTATGAAAACGGAAGAGGCTAGACTTGAGAGATGTTTGGCATCTGGTGAAATTAAGTGTCTGTCTTGGGGGGCAAAGACATTCCAAAATGAGATTCTTCAGATTGGGATTAGAAGGAGTGTTTGAGCGACATGAAAGATGTGGTTATCAAATGGTTGTGTAAATAAATAAACTGAGTTGTGATGACTCCGCACACACGCAGTCACACACACACACACACACACACACACACGAGGGGGTTTGCGCAGTAGTTTGAGGTTTGACAATAACATCATAATGATATGGGGTTAGAGCTCATCTCAGGGTATTTTAATACACTTCCGACCCTCTTTTGAGACACTATTTCTACTCATCTCATTCATGCTGAGTAGGATAGAAAAGCTAATGAATGAATCTTCAACTAGCCCAGAGAGGATTTCATTTTCCCTGTTGCTAAAATGGCTCCAGTCACATTATCCAGCTTCTCTCCCTCTCTCCTTTTCACTCTTCCTCTCCCTCTCTCTCCCTCTCTCCTTTTCACTCTTCTCTCTCCCTCTCTTCATCTCTCTCCCTCTCACTCTTCTCTCTCCCTCTCTCCTTTTCACTCTTCCTCTCCCTCTCTTCATCTCTCTCTCTCTCCTTTTCACTCTTCCTCTCCCTCTCTTCATCTCTCTCCCATCTCCTTTTCACTCTTCCTCTCCCTCTCCTTTTCACTCTTCTCTCTCCCTCTCTCCTTTTCACTCTTCCTCTCCCTCTCTTCATCTCTCTCCCTCTCTCCTTTTCACTCTTCCTCTCCCTCTCTTCATCTCTCTCCCTCTCTCCTTTTCACTCTTCCTCTCCCCTCTCCTTTTCACTCTTCTCTCCCCTCTCTCTTCTTCTCCTCTCTCCTTTTCCTCTTCCTCTCCCTCTCTTCCTCCTTTTCACTCTTCCTCTCCCTCTCTTCATCTCTCTCCCTCTCTCCTTTTCACTCTTCCTCTCCCTCTCTTCATCTCTCTCCCTCTCTCCTTTTCACTCTTCCTCCCTTCCCTCTCTTCTTCTCTCTCCCTCTCTCCTTTCCACTCTTCCTCTCCCTCTCTTCTTCTCTCTCCCTCTCTCCTTTTCACTCTTCCTCTCCCTCTCTTCATCTCTCTCCCTCTCTCCTTTTCACTCTTCCTCTCCCTCTCTTCATCTCTCTCCCTCTCTCCTTTTCACTCTTCCTCTCCCTCTCTTCATCTCTCTCCCTCTCTCCTTTTCACTCTTCCTCTCCTCATCTCTCTCCCTCTCTCTCTCCTTTTCACTCTTCCTCTCCCTCTCTTCATCTCTCTCCCTCTCTCATTTCCACTCTTCCTCTCCCTCTGAAATCGACAGGCACGAATACAAATCTCACACCTGCCTATTTGTATACCTATGGTTTGTGTAGGAGTGTGCATTTATGTTGTGTGTTCAGCCAACAGCGTTCTAATGATTCATCTTCGCTCCCATCCTCCTTCCAGTGTGTGTGTTCACACTGTCTGTTTCTGTTTTCAGTTTCACAACTAGAGATCGGGAGTCAGGCATGCCACCACAGTCACCGCCACATTGTCCCTTACCTCCAGGCAGTGGGAGGACGTGTCAATAAGGGCGCACACACACACACACACACCCACACACACACACACGGATTTCAGCAGCCACGCTCAAAACATCAAAGAGAGGTCAATATCAATACATAACCGATACAGGAGTCTGGAAGTGGCTGGAGCAGATTTTCCTCTATATTATGGGATGTGACGGGCAAAGGAAAGGAAAAGAGAAAGTGCACAAAGAAGTTGTTTAATTTGTCTGGGAGCGAGACGTCGATATCCGTGATGGGGCAGGTTTTCATTTCGCAATCCGTGATTGTCTGTAGACCCTGCCACATACGTCTCGTGTTTGAGCCATTGAATTGCGACTCTACTTTGTGTCTCTACACTTGACTTGCGGAGGGAATAGCTACACTGAATCCTCTCTTAGAAAGCGCTGTAGGATTGTGGGTCGCCTTCAAATCCAAGAGGATTGTGGGCTACCTTGTCAGCCTTGAATAAGCGATGAGGGAAGGGTATGTGTTAAATAAAATGTGAGTGGCAAATTGAATGTGCAAAGGAAAAGCACACGTGTCCCAAATGCCACGCCATTCCATATATAGTGTACTACTTTTGCACTACGTAGGGAATAGGGTGCCATTTTGTCACGGAGACAGACTGGTAGTAGAGTTGGATAAATACTTAAAGAATAATTGGTATTCATGATACATTTATCCAAAGATGATAGGCGTTACAATATATTAAAAGTAAAGAATAAATGTATCTGCCTTTTTGATGACCTTTTCTATGCACTTCATCTATTCAAATAAAGCTTTTTTTATACACTAGGCTGAGATGGAGAAAAAAAAATGTAAAAATGACTGTCATTTGAATGAAAAGAAAAATCTCCTTTGCTTGGGGGGGGGATAAAAGATACCGGTGTTGAATGGTTGCAGTGAATACTTATTTGCAGTGGTCCGGTAGGTTGGAGGGGCTTTGGAGGGGCTTTGGAGGGGCTAGCACGCACGCACGCGCACACACACCACACAGCCTAGAGCAGACCCACCTGATAGAGTAGAGGGAAGGAGAGGAGAGTGACCACAGACTGGATTAGAGGTGTGCGTTCGACTGATTGTTCGAGTGCGTATGTGTGTTCAACATGTGCAGTATGTGCACTACACCGCTGACTCAAATAATCAACTCGTCATCGAGCGTTGATCGTTTGAATCAGCTGTGTAGTGCTAGGGCAACAAACAAAAAATATATATAATATATGCATATATGGGGTTCCAAGGGTTGAGTTTGGGTTGAGTTTGGGGTTCCGAGGACTGAGTTTGGGGTTCCGAGGATTGAGTGTGTGTGCTCAGGCAACCCTGCCTCTGCAGCTGACCCACCAGATGGGTTTCCAAAGAGCAGCAGAGCATTCATCCCCGACAGATCCACCATGCAGGACTATGTACACGTGTGTACCAAAAGGTCTCAGGTGACCCGGCGTATCAGCGTGATTCATTTCACTGTATTTCACATTGCTGACGACTCCTGGTTACGCACGAGCTACGCCAAATGCAGAGAAAGCGCTAGTGAAGTCTTAAAGGGGGTAGCCATGTAAGGGACGAAATGCGTTTGAAAAATGGAACACTGAAGGATATGACACGGTAGAGTAAAGCTGGATGAGGTCGAGGTTCGGCCAAAGCATTGTTTTTGACAGTGATGAAGATAAAGGGTTGAAAGCGGAACGACAGTGTAACTCTTCTGCCCAGCTCACTGCTATATGCACCCCAGTCCACGCTTGACCAAACTGACAAGGGCTAGAAAGATAGACACTCCAATCCTCTGGGAGTGTCGGGCGAAGGGAAAAACTGGAAAGCCTCTCTTCTCCCTCTGGCTGCTCACTCTGCATAGCTGAAACAGAGTTTGAATCAGAGAGAGGGGAAATCGGGTGGGTTTAAAGAGACAAACAGACATGCATGCACACCGAAACGCAAACGTTCAGAAAGAGAACAAGACAGAGAGACATACCAAAAGACACACACCAAGAGATCGAAAGAGCCAAAGGGAAGAAGCAAGAGAGGAGACAGACCGACCGACACACAGAGAGCCAGAGGAGGTGACAGATGGACAGACAGACACCGAGATGTGTTGGTTTCCTGTTGACAACCTTAATTAAAAAACACCTCTCTCTCTCTAGGCGTGTGTGTTATTGGGAAACAGGCCCAGCCTATATCCGACTGGCACAGACCTAGACAAGACATTGGGGGTGAAGTAGTGTCAGTGTGTGACACGGTGCTGTGGAACAGCTGGTCAGGCCACCCTTGGCGCCATAGATGGCGCCATAGACTACCACAGTATGAATCATAATACCCAGAAAATCTAGCGGGAAAACAGGGAAATGGTTCCAAATCGTTTTTCCCACCCTACATTTTTTCCCATCGGGGATTTTTAGAAATACTTCAAACAGCTGTGTTTCATGTAGCTTTACCCTGACGTGACATTTTCATAACCACTCTCTCGGACAAGGTGACTTATAAATATATTTGGCTCCATTTACTATCCGATTTGAAAATGCTCATTAGCATAAAAGTAGACATCATGGAAGACTACAAATCCCTGCAAGCTCCTGCACGTTATCTCTAGCACCTTTTGACCGCTAGGTTTTATGGGTACTATGACACCTCCACTGTGCGGCTCGATTTAGGATGCAGACACAATGAATAGTATCCATCTGTCTCACCATGCCAAGATGAAAGGGCGCTGTGTGCCTGATATAATGCCATCGGATGCTAGTTTCATGGTCAACATATAAAAGGATAGATGTTGGGGTAATTGTACAACATTCTGGAGGCATTGATGTGAAAAGTGCTGAGTTACCTCAAGAGGATGTGGCGTTGATTAGGGCTACGCACTTGCCTATCGGTTGATTTCACTTACAATTCACCGTATCACAATTCCAGTGGGTCAGAAGTTTACATGTGCCGTTAAAGAGCTTGGACAATTCCAGAAAATGATGTCATGGCTTTAGAAGCTTCTGACAGGCTAATTGACATCATTTGAGTCAATTGGAGGTGTACCGGTGAGTGTATTTTAAGGCCTACCTTCAAACTCAGTGCCTCTCTGGGAAAATCTAAATAAATCAGCCAAGACCTCCACAAAACTGTAGACCTCCACAAGTCTGGTTCATGCTGGGAGCAATTTCTAAATACCTGAAGGTACCACGTTCATCTGTACAAACAATTGTACACAAGTATAAACACCATGGGACCATACAGCCGTCATACCGCTCAGGAAGGACAAGCATTTTGTCTCCTAGAGATTAACAAACTTTGGTGCGAAAAGTGCAAATCAACCCCAGAACAACAGCAAAGGACCTTGTGAACATGCTGGAGGAAACAGGTACAAAAGTATCTATATCCACAGTAAAACGGATCCGATGTCGACATAACCTGAAAGGCCGCTCAGCAAGGAAGAAGCCACTGCTCCAAAACCACCATAAAAAAGCCAGACTACGGTTTGCAACTGCACATGGGGACAAACATCGTACTTTTTGGAGAAATGTCCTCTGGTCTGATGAAACAAAAATAGAACTGTTTGGCCATAATGACCATCATTATGTTTGGAGGGAAAAGGGGGAGGCTTGCAAGCCGAAGAACACCATCCTAACCGTGAAGCACGAGGGTGGCAGCATCATGTTGTGGGGGTGATGTGCTGCAGGGGGGACTGGTGTACTTCACAAAATAGATGGCCTCATGAGGGAGGACAATTATGTGGATATATTGAAGCAACATCTCAAGACATCAGTCAGGAAGTTAAAGCTTGGTCGCAAATGGGTCTTCCAAATGGACAATGACCCCAAGCATACTTTCAAAGTCGTGCGCCATAGTGCGCTATCGTGCATAAATTAATTTTGCCCCCCCCACACCAAACACGATCACGACACGCAGGTTAAAATATCAAAACAAACTCTGAACCAATGACATTAATTTGGGGACATGTCGAAAAGCATTAAACATGTATGGCAATTTAGCTAGCTAGCTTGCACTTGCTAGCTAACTTTAATTTCGGCAACATTTATTTTGCAACGCTCGTGCACGCAACGTGTCCTGTCTGGTCAGCATGTGAGAGAACGATTGAATAAAATGAGAAGAATATGAATGTGAAGTACGTAGTGCAATACAGTTGGTAGAGCATTGCGCTTGCAACGCCAAGATTGTGGGTTCGATTCCCACGGGTGACCAGTAGAAAGAGTACAAAAATGTATGCACTCACTACTGTCAGTCACTCTTTATAAGAGCGTCTGCTAAATGACTGACATGTAAATGTATTTAGGGAATAGGGTGCCATTTGGGATGCAATCCTGAGTATCTATAAATAAATGGAAGGTCTTTTAAATGCAAGACTTGCATTCTTCACATGTACAATAACATACTGAGTGCACAAAACATTAGGAACACCTGCTCTTTCCATGACAGACTGACCAGGTGAAAGCTATGATCCCTTATTGATGTCACCTGTAAAATCCATTTCAATCAGTGTAGATAAAGGGGAGGAGACAGGTTAAAGAAGGATTTTTTAAGCCTGGAGACAGTTGAGACATGGATTGTATGTGTGTGCCATTCAGAAGGTGAATAAGCAAAACTAAATATTTAAGTGCCTTTGAACAGGGTTATGGTAGTAGGTGCCAGGGCGCACCGGTTTAAATGTGTCAAGAACTACAACGCTTCTTGGTGTTTCACGCTCAACAGTTTCCCCGTGTGTATCAAGAATGGTCCACCACCCAAAGGACACCCAGCCAACTTGACACAACTGTGGGAAGCATTAGAGTCAACATGGGCCAGCATCCCTGTGGAACGCTTTCGACACCTTGATGAGTCCATGCCCCGACGAATTGAGACTGTTCAGAGGGCAAAAGGGGGAGCAACTCAATATTCCTAAATGTTTTGTACACTCAGTGTATCTATTGAACTACTATGTGTTTAGCATTGCAGGGACCAAGATGAAAATTATATGTATCTGAAAGGATGGGAGTATGTCACATGCTAATGTAAAGGACATCACGATGCTTCCTTAGCAAGTACCACTTCCTCCCAATTGGGCTCACACTAAGGCTCAAGCCCAGGACATCTGCCCTGCTCGCTCACGTGACCGCCCTCCTTAAGTGTCTTAGCTTTTGGGCGCTAAACGAAAAGCTACCTATTCAGTGGCGCAAGAGACAACACTTAAGGTAGAGGGAGTACGTGTCAAACATCCCCTTGTGCTACTAACAGGATGATTTCAGACAGGGTACAAATGCCTAATTAGTAATCATAGGATGTAAATTAACGTTTTGGTAATCAATGAGGTGAGCAGAGGACCAGGAACTAATGAGATTAGACTTTGCTCATAAATCTGCTGCTAAATCCACTCAGTTTAAGTGGAGGGGCATCCAGTAGCGTTCAAGCCAGGCATCCTCACTGAATGCTAATGCTAATCATTCCCCTTGTTGACCTACAGAAGGCAATTAGCTAATATGCTAATGCTACAATTCAGGCTAACGATGCTAGCCTGAACAGCAGTGCATTCTATTGGGAAATGCTAATCATTATGCTAACACACAATGGAGTGGGAGGCAACAGGATATTCCAGGGAGAGTATTTCAACTGTGCTTTCAAAAGGAGATCATGTTATCCTTTGGCGTTGTGACATGAAAAGAGTGTCATGCTGACTGAAGAATAATGATGTGTCCTGAGGAAGAGGGGAAGCAGGGAGGAACAAAAAGGACAAAGGGATAAAAGCAGATAGAAATGTAAAAGTCGCCAAACAACAATGATTTAAACTGTGGTTGTTTGTGGATAGGGGAAAACTGAACTCAGCAAAAAAAGAAACAGCCCCTTTTCAGGACCCTGGCTTTCAAAGATAATTCATAAAAATCCAAATAACTTCACAGATCTTCATTGTAAAGGGTTTAAACACCGTTTCCCGTACTTGTTCAATGAACCCTAAACAATTAATGAACATGCACCTGTGGAACAGTCATTATGACACTAACAGCTTACAGACGGTAGGCAATTAAGGTCACAGTTATGAAAACGTAGGACACTAAAGAGGCCTTTCTACCGACTCTGAAAAACACCAAAAGAAAGATGCCCAGGGTCCCTGCTCATCCGTGTGAACATGCCTTAGGCATGCTGCAAGGAGGTATGAGGACTGCAAATGTGGCCAGGGAAATAAATTGCAATGTCCAATGTGAGAAGCCTAAGACAGCGCTACAGGGAGACAGGATGGACAGCTGATCATCCTCGCATCCACATGTAACAACACCTGCACAGGATCGGTACATCCGAACATCACACCTGTGGGACAGGTAGAACTGCCCGAGTTACACCAGGAATGCACAATCCCTCCATCAATGCTCAGACGGTCCGCAATAGGGTGAGAGAGGCTGGAGTGAGGGCTTGTAGGCCTGTTGTAAGGAAGGTCCTTACCAGACATCACCGGCAACAACCTTGCCTCTGGGCACAAACCCACCGTCGCTCGACCAGACGGGACTGGCAAAAAAGTGTTCTTCACTGACGAGCCACGGTTTTGTATCACCAGGGGTGATGGTCGGATTCGCGCTTATCGTCAAAGGAATGAGCGTTACACTGAGGCCTGTACTCTGGAGAGGGATCGATTTGGAGGTGGAGGGTTCATCATGGTCTGGCGTGGTGTGTCACAGCATCATCGGACTGAGCTTGTTGACATTGTAGGCAATATCAACGCTGTGCATTACAGGTAAGACATCCTCCTCCCTCATGTGGTACCCTTCCTGCAGGCTCATCCTGACATGACCCTCCAACATGACAATGCCACCAGCCATACTGCTCGTTCTGTGCGTGATTTCCTGCAAGACAGGAATGTCAGTGTTCTGCCATGGCCAGCGAAGAGCCCAGATCTCAAGCCCATTGAGCATGTCTGGGACCTGTTGGATCAGAGGGTGAGGGCTAGGGCCATTCCCCCCCAGAAATGTGTGGGAACTTGCAGGTACCTTGGTGGAAGAGTGGGGTAACATCTCACAACAATAACTGGCAAATCTGGTGCTGTCCATGAGGAGGAGATGCACTGTAGTACTTAATGCAGCTGGTGGCCACACCAGATACCGACTGTTACTTTTAATTTTGACCCCCCCCTTTGTTCAGGGACACATGATTCCATTTCTGTTAGTCACATGTCTGTGGAACTTGTTCAGTTGATGTCTCAATTGTTGATTCTTGTTATGTTCATACAAATATTTACACATGTTAAGTTTTCTGAAAATAAATGCAGTTGACAGTGAGAGGACGTTTCTTTTTGACATGAACAGGATCTAGTATATATTCATCTAGGGCTAATGACCACGATAAGAAGAGCTAATGAATAGTCACGCTAGCTTGCAGACAGACAGCCACTGTCACTTAAGATGAGACCGACAAAGGGGCCATGTCCCAAATTATACCCTATTCCCTATTTAGTGCTCCATTTTTGACGAGTACCCTTGGGAGTCTGGCCAAAAGTAGTGCAGTACATAGGGAATAGGATGCCATTTGGGACGAAACCCGACTCGCTATGTACACTCAAGGGTCCAACAAGTCACAACAACGGTGAATAAGACATGGTCGTCATTCCAAATGGCACCCTATTCCCTATATATTGCACTACTTTTGACCAGACCCCTAAGGACCAAAAATAGTGCCCTTAATAGGGTGCCATTTATGGACGCAGCCATGATCTTCTAAAGTGATCCTGTTTATATGTTAATTATCACTGGTCAGTCCGTCATAATCACCGGTTATTAATTCAATATTATACAGCATTAATATTCATGGGGTGAAATAATTCATTAAAAGGCATGCATGACGGATTGATAGAAAATACCTTTTATAAATAGTGGCTTTGTGTCGCTCAGACAAGTGACAAGCGCCTATTATGGATTCTATTCTAAGTAGATTTTTTTATGCACACACACACACACACACACACACACACACACACACGGAACAAACACTTGTATGCACACACAAATTTTGCATGCACACACATTTTACACACACACACACACGTTTGTACACCTGATCTATTGAATGATACTGAACTGTGAGAGAGAACATGTTGTACAGAGGGAAGGAGGAGGGGGAGAGAGAGACAAAGAAAGAGAAGCAGCAGCCTGTCGAGGACGAGGTGAGAAGAGAGCAATAGAAGAAAGGAGAGGCAGTGAAAGAGAGAGTGAGCGACAGATGGAGAATACAGACAAGCTGGAGAATATAGAGTGTGCACGAGGAAGGACAACAACAACAAAAAGTCAGTATGCCTTGATCATGTTGATGAAGCTCATCGACCCATTTACAAAGCCTTCTCTCCATGAGGTTCTTGCATTCCAAGAAACCCTAATCCGGGTGCTCTACTATTGGTGCTCCTAAAACGTTAAGAACAAAACACACCGTGCCGACAAAATGGTTAAAAGCAACGGTTAGCTGTCCAATCGCCTCTGAGTAGAAATATCTGCCATCATGTTCTATTCATTTCCCGTCGATACAACATGTAGAATTGTCACTGTACGTCGACACCCAGCAGGTTATCGCCAACACAGTGGCCACCAGCTGCTTTTAGCAGTCAGTCTTTGCCGTGTGTTTTGTTCGTATAAAATGTAGTCCTACGGTCAATAGTTGGGCCGGGACAATACCAGTATCATGGCAAGGAAACAAAATAAGAATCGGAGTTAATTTCTTTAGGAAAACAGCCCTAATGTTGGAAACGAAAATCATGTTGCCATTCAAATTCAAATGAGTCAAATGTATTTGTTTATTTTCCAATCTATAGCACACAGTATTTTATATACAGCAGGTTTTAAAAGAACTAAAGAGTTTTGTCTGCTTCGTGTTTTCATTTTTGCCATGGAATCTTTTTTTGCTATATTGGTATCGGCACAGCCCTAGTCAATAGAATGACTCATCTCATTTGACAGATAATTGTCAATGCAATGACAAAATCAAGACTCTCCTTTCAACAGATTAATAATATTCTCGAATTGAATAAAAACAGCCTCTCTCTGCCTCCCAGCCTCTCTCTGCCTCCCAGTCTCTCTCTGCCTCCCAGTCTCTCTCTGCCTCCCAGTCTCTCTCTGCCTCCCAGTCTCTCTCTGCCTCCCAGTCTCTCTCTGCCTCCCAGTCTCTCTCTGCCTCCCAGTCTCTCTCTGCCTCCCAGCCTCTCTCTGCCTCCCAGCCTCTCTCTGCCTCCCAGCCTCTCTCTGCCTCCCAGCCTCTCTCTGCCACCCAGCCTCTCTCTGCCACCCAGCCTCTCCAGCTTCAAGGACCTGCAAATCAAACCCTCCATCGTCATTATCGACCCTCTACCTTCCTGGTTTCTCCATATCTATGTTCAGGGCTGTAAACATGCAGTCATTTCTCATAAGAAACTTCATATTGTTTATGTCAGTGCCTTCAGTTGAGGTTTAAATTATTTATCTTTAAAAGGATTCTGTTAAAGGGGTAATCTAGGACTGGAACATCAATTTTGCAACTTTTTAACCTTTGAAGTTGAAAGGTGCATAAGTTGAGACAGAGCCACTGATCGAAACCAGTACATTTGTTATTGTTTTCTTGATGAAACAGAAGCATTGTGGTATAGCAAAAATCGCAGTACATTCTTTGCTGTTCTATCGTGCGTGCAATGATGTATTGTCTTTCACATAGCATAGGCTACATTTACAGACAACTTTAATGTCTCCCTTTTCTCCATGCCATTAAGGAAAGCTTTCACATCTCCCGTCAGTTTCGTATTAACCTTGGTTGAGTGTGTGTGTTTGTGTGTGTGTGAACCCACCGCTCTAAGACTCTGGTTCCTCCCTACCCTGACAGTCAGTAATGCTTTGCATTCTGGGAATGCTGCCTCGCTTGGCATAGAACAAGCTTGTTTCCACGGTAGCAGCAGCATCACATCGGTGAGACATTGTAAGTCGCCCCTCCTCCCTTCCGCCCTCCCTCTCCATGTGTGTGTCTTGAGGGAATGAGCATGAAATACCTTAGATGAAATACTGTACTGAAATTGCACCGCATTGAGAGTGCCTTTTGACGTTCTCACTAGGGGCTTGGTCATTCCACTCAGTCCACCCTAGCTGGGTGTGGGGCACAAATCAAACCTGGGGAGTTACTGAGGCCTACTGCAGCAAATGTGGGTAGGGAAAGGTAAGGTGAGAAACAGGTACAGTAGTGCTCACCATGTATGTATGTATGTATGTATGTATGTATGTATGTATGTATGTATGTATGTATGTATGTATGTATGTATGTATGTATGTATGTATGTATGCATGTATATATGGGGCGGCAGGTAGCCTAGTGTTTAGAGCGTTGGACTTGTAACCGAAAGGTTATAAGATCAAATCCCCAAGCTGACAAGGTAAAAATCTGTCGTTCTGCCCCTGAACAAGGCACTTAACCCACTGTTCCTATGCTGTCATTGAAAATAAGAATTTGTTCTTAACTGACTTGCCTCGTTAAATAAAGGTCAAATAAATAAAAAAATACATATAATGTATGTATGAAGTAGCGGTCAGTGCCGTTTAAGATGAAGACGATTGCTATTTTTTTTCAATAACATTATTTATATTACAGCATATTGGATGACTGTCATTCATATTCCGTTCACCCAGTAAAATGTAACAGCGATAGGTTTAGGCTACTTAAATTGATAATCAAATGTTCCCAACCAAGCCTATGAATGAAGGTTTACAACGTAGGTACAAATTTAGCGAGAGATAAATTTCAGGATTAAATTACGTGCAAGTCTTTGCGTGTGGAAGTGCAAGTCTTCACTTGTGGACTTGCACAATGCATCAGCTGTATATGACCAGGCAAAAAAACAACAACATGCAAAACCATATCATAAACGCTACAAACAGCCCGCATCGTTGCCACCATATTAGCTAAAGTAACATCATAGTCAACATAGCTAACGCGTTAGTAAATCCGCTACAATCATGGAGTAACAGTGTACAGTAGGTAAGCAGTTTAGCACTGACACAAAAGCTGACCTTGACTTGGAAGAGTTCCACTATTGTATTAGATAGTCATAGCGAGCTAGCTAACATAGCATCCCTCTGTTTGGGCAGGGTGTTTGAGTAAGCTAAACTAGCTAGCCACATTTGCTAGCTAAGTAAGGGGGAAAAAAATACTCTCCCTAAAATGTGTTGAGTAGTTGACTCAAACAGAGGGAGAGGCTGTAGTTGAACAGTTTTGAACAAATGAATGTCTTCCAAATTGAAGGAGAAGCAAGGGAGAGTAGCTCTCCCTTGCTTCTCCTTCAATTTGGAAGACATTCATTTGTTCAAAACTGTTCAACTACAGCCTCTCCCTCTGTTTGAGTCAACTACTCAACACATTTTATGCACTGCAGTGCTAGCTAGCTGTAGCTTATGCTTTCAGTACTAGATTCATTCTCTGATCCTTTGACTGGGTGGACAACATGTCAGTTCATGCTGAAAGTTGTCATAATAACTGTGCAAGTCTATCAAAGATGGTGAGAACCATGAGCCTCCTAGGTTTTGTATTAAAGTCAATTTACCCAGATGAGGACTGAAGCTAACTGTCCTCCAGCTACACCATTGTGCTACCCTACAGAGTGCTGTTGAGGCTACTGTAGTGTTATAATCAATTATTTGGTGACGTGATTATATTTAGCAGTTTTATCATAAGAGTAATTTTTTTAATGTAATTATCTATTTTTTCAAATGAAATTCACTGAGGAGGATGATCCTCCCCTTCCTCTTCTGAGGAGCCTCCACTGGTAGGTAGGTAGGTAGGTAGGTAGGTAGGTAGGTAGGTAGGTAGGTAGGTAGGTAGGTAGGTAGGTAGGTAGGTAGGTAGGTAGGTAGGTAGGTAGGTAACGAAGAAGTCAGAAGTTTACATGCATTAACGTTGGAAACATTAAAACTAGTTTTTCAACCACTCCCCAAATGTCTTGTTAACAAACTATAGTTTTGACCAGTAGCTTAGGACATCTACTTTGTGCATGACATGAGTAATTTTTACAACAATTGTTTACAGACAGATAATTTCCCTTAAATCACAATTCCAGTGGGTCAGAAGTTTACATACACTAAGTTGACTGTGCCTTTAAAGAGCTTGGAAAATTCCAGAAAATTATGTCATGGCTTTAGAAGCTTCTGACAGGCTGACTGATATCATTTGAGTCAATAGGAAGTTTACCTGTGGACGTATTTCAAGGCCTACCTTCAAATTCAGTGCCTCTTTGCTTGACATCATGGGGAAATCAAAATAAATCAGCCAAGACCTCAGAAAAGAAATTGTAGACCTCCACAAGTCTGGTTCATCCTTGGGAAAAATGTCCAAATGCCTGAAGGTACCACGTTCATCTGTACAAACTATTGTACACAAGTATAAACACTATGGGACCATGCAGCCGTCATAGCGCTCAGGAAGGAGACACATTCTGTCTCCTAGAGATGAACGTACTTTGGTGCGAAAAGTGCAAATCAATCCCAGAACAACAGCAAAGGACCTTGTGAAGATGCTGGAGGAAACAGGTACAAAACAGGTACAAAAGTATCTATATCCACAGTAAAACGAGTAACCCGAAAGGCCGCTCAGCAAGAAAGAAGCCACTGCTCCAAAACCGCCATAAAAAAAGCCAGACTACGGTTTGCAACTGCACATGGGGACAAAGATCGTACTTTTTGAAGAAATGTCCTCTGGTCTAATGAAACAAAAATAGAACTGTTTGGCCATAATGACCATCGTTATGTTTGGAGGGAAAAGGGGGAGGCTTGCAAGCCGAAGAACACCATCCCAACCTTGAAGCACGGGGTTGGCAGCATCATGATGTGGGGATGCTTTGCTGCAGAAGGGACTGGTGTACTTCCCAAGATAGATGGCATCATGAGGAAGAAAATGATGGGGATATATTGAAGCAACATCTCAAGACATCAGTCAGGAAGTTAAAGCTTGGTCGCAAATGGGTCTTCCAAATGGACAATGACCCCAAGCATTCTTCCAAAGTTGTGGCAAAATGGCTTAAGGACAACAAAGTCAAGGTATTGGGGTGGCCATCACAAAGCCCCGACCTCAATCCTATAACACATTTCTGGGCAGAACTAAAAAGGCGTGTGCGAGCAAGGAAGCCTACAAACTTGACTCAAACCTGACCAGCTCTGTCAGGAGGAATGGGCCAAAATTCACCTTCAACTTATTGTGGGAAGCTTGTGGAAGGCTACCCGAAACATTTGACCCAAGTTCAACAATTTAAAGGCAATGCTACCAAATACTAATTGAGTGTATGTAAACTTGTGACCCACAGGGAATGTGATGAAAGAAAAAGCTGAAATAAATCATTCTGACATTTCACATTCTTAAAATAAAGTGGTGATCCTAACTGACCTAAAAACAGGGTCTTTTTACTCGGATTAAATGTCAGGAATTGTGGAAAAAATTAGTTTAAATGTATTTGGCTAAGATTTATATAAACTTCTGACTTCAACTGTATGCATGCATGCTTGTAAAATTCTTAATAGTATAGCAATGTTTTTGAAACAGCTGAAATGTATAAGTATTTCTTATATTAGAGACTTGTTTTATTGAGTTTTTACCCGAAATTGCAGTAAAAGCCAATTACTCAAATTGACAGTAATGGATGTTGCATGACATTGATGAAATTAAGCATGGTTTGTTTGTAAGGTAACTTCAATACGCAATGTAGGCCGAAAAGCAATCTAGCTATGGTTCAGCTAACGTTGGCTGACATTACCAGTTAGCTTATTAACATAGCTAGCAAGTTAGCAGCAGTAGCTAGTATCAAAGATTTATATACCTAACCTAAGCTAAACAACAAGCTTTGGTCTCCAATGGGAGCAAACAGTGGGCAAAAACATGCAAGGAAGTGGGCAGAGCCAAGAACAAGCTAGCGAGATCCTATTGGGGCATTCTAGCATGTATTTGCATATCTCTGTTAGGGAACGCCTACTCTGTGAAGTGTACGTGTGCAATATCTCAAGTCACCCTTACATTCCTTCTAAATAACGTTTTTTTTTTAAAGTCTACAAAACGTTGTCTACTCTGTTCGTAACAAATTGTAGTTTTGAAAACAGAAAACTGAGATCAATTGTTTCCATTTTCGAGGACCTTTATAGCAGCAGGGGGAAACAACGTTTCAGACAAAACAACTTACATACACTAACACAACATTAAACAAAACAATAAGCACACATACAGAACAACAAAAACATTTTACGTAATCATTAAATACAAATCATTAAAATCCAGACATAAAATATTTACAAAAGAAACAGTCTAATATCACAGTCAACTCTAGTCATTTAGTATGTTCACCATTCTGCGATTCTCACTTTAAAAAAATGCACAGTGTTAAACACAAAGCTCTTATGTCATTCATTGATGAGAAAATGAGTAGAAAGTCACCCAGAATCCATCTCGCTCCACAGCAGCCTCTGTGAATACAAGGGGTGGCAGACTATGAATATTTGTAAACAACAGCTGGTGCACGATATCTAAGGAATTCTAAAGGTTTTGCTCGCCTGAGGTAGAGTATCTCATGATAAGCTGTAGACCACACTTTCGACCTAGAGTTTTCATCTGTATTTTTCGTAGCTGTCTTTATAACACCCCAGATCGATGCTGGCACTAAGACCGCACTCAATGAGCTGTATACCGCCATAAGCAAACAGGAAAACGCTCATCCAGAGGTGGCGCTCCTAGTGGCCGGGGACTTTAATGCAAGGAAACTTAAATCAGTTTTACCTCATTTCTATCAGCATGTTAAATGTGCAACCAGAGGGGAAAAACAACCTCTAGACCACCTTCACTCCACACACAGAAATGCGTATAAAGCTCTCCCTTGCCCTCCATTTGCCAAATCTGACAATAATTCTATCCTCCTGATTCCTGCATACAAGCTAAAATTTAAGCAGGAAGCACCAGTGACTCGGTCAATAAAAAAAGTGGTCAGATGAAGCAGATGCTAAACCTACAGCACTGTTTTGCTAGCAAACTGGAATATGTTCCGGGATTCTTCCGATGGCATTGAAGAGTACACCACATCAGTCACTGGCTTCATCAATAAGTGCATTGAGGACGTTGTCCCCACAGTAACTGTACGTACATACTAGAGGTCGACCGATTAATTGGAATGGACGATTAATTAGGGCCGATTTCAAGTTTTCATAACAATCGTAAATCGGTATTTTTGGATACCGATTTGGCCGTTCTAATTTTTTTGTACACCTTTATTTAACCAGGCAAGTCAGTTAAGAACACATTCTTATTTTCACAGTGGGTTAACTGCCCTGTTCAGGGGCAGCACAACAGATTTTTACCTTGTCAACGCGGGGATTCAATCTTGCAACCTTACGGTTAACTAGTCCAACGCTCTGACCACCTGCCTTACATTGCACTCCACAAGGAGCCTGCCTGTTACGCGACTGCAGTAAGAAGCCAAGGTAAGTTGCTAGCTAGCATTAAACGTAACTTTTTTTTTTTAAATCAATCAATCATAATCACTAGTTAACTACACATGGTTGATGATATTACTAGTTTATCTAGCGTGTCCTGCGTTGCATATAATCGATGTGGTGCGCATTCGCGAAAAAGAACTGTCATTGCTCCAACGTGTACCTAACCATAAACATCAATGCCTTTCTTAAAATCAATACACAAGTATATATTTTTAAACCTGCATATTTAGTTAATATTGAGTGCTAACATGAATTTCTTTTAACTAGGGAAATTGTGTCACTTCGCTTGCAACATAGTCAGGGTATATGCAGCAGTTTGGGCCGCCTGGCTCATTGCAAACTGTGTGAAGACTATTTATTCCTAACAAAGACAGCCAACTTCGCCAAACGGGGGATGATTTAACAAAAGCGCATTTGCGAAAAAAAGCACAATCGTTGCACGACTGTACCTAACCATAAACACCAATGCCTTTCTTAAAATCAATACACAGAAATATATATTTTTAAACCTGCATATTTAGCTAAGAGAAATCCAGGTTAGCAGGCAATATTAACCAGGTGAAATTGTGTCACTTCTCTCAGGGTATATGCAACAGTTTGGGCCGCCTGGCTCCTTGCGAAATAATTTGCCAGAATTTTACGTAATTATGACATAACATTGAAGGTTGTGCAAAGTAACAGGAATATTTAGACTTATGGATGCCACCCGTTAGATAAAATATGGAACGGTTCCGTATTTCACTGAAAGAATAAACGTCTTGTTTTCGAGATGATAGTTTCCGGATTCGACCATATTAATGACCTAAGGCTCGTATTTCTGTGTGTTATTATGTTATAATTAAGTCTATGATTTGATAGAGCAGTCTGACTGAGCAAAGGTAGGCACCAGCAGGCTCGTAAGCATTCATTCAAACAGCACTTTTGTGCGTTTTGCAGCAGCTCTTCGCAATGCTTCAAGCATTGCGCTGTTTATGACTTCAAGCCTATCAACTCCTGAGATTAGGCTGGTGTAACCGATGTAAAATGGCTAGCTAGTTAGCGGGGTGCGCGCTAATAGCGTTTCAAACGTCACTCGCTCTGAGACTTGGAGTAATTGTTCCCCTTGCTCTGCATGGGTAACGTTGCTTCGAGGGTGGCTGTTGTCGATGTGTTCCTGGTTCAAGCCCACGTAGGAGCGAGGAGAGGGACGGAAGCTATACTGATACACTGGCAATACTAAAGTGCCTATAAGAACATCCAATAGTCAAAGGTATATGAAATACAAATCGTATAGAGAGAAATAGTCCTATAATTCCTATAATAACTACGACCTAAAACTTCTTACCTGGGAATATTGAAGACTCATGTTAAAAGGAACCACCAGCTTTCATATGTTCTCATGTTCTGAGCAAGGAACTTAAATGTTAGCTTTCTTACATGGCACATATTGCACTTTTACTTTCTTCTCCAACACTTTGTTTTTGCATTATTTAAACCAAATTGAACATGTTTATTTATTTATTTGAGACTAAATAGATTTTATTGATGTATTATATTAAGTTAAAATAAGTGTTCATTCAGTATTGTTGTAATTGTCATTATTACAACAACAACAAAAAACAACAACAAAATTGGCCAATTAATCAGTATCAGCTTTTTTTGGTCCTCCAATAATCGGTATCGGCGTTGGAAAATCATAATCAGTCGACCTCTAGTACATACCCCAACCGGAAGCGATCGATTACAGGCAACATCAGCACTGAGCTAAAGGGTAGAGCTGCTGTTTTCAAGGAGCGGGACTCTAACCCAGAAGCTGTAAAGAAATCCCGCTATGCCCTCCAACGTACCATCAAACAGGCAAAGCATCAATACAGGACTAAGGTCGAATCGTACTACACCGGCTCCAACACTCGTCGGGTGTGGCAGGGCTTGCAAACTATTACATACTACAAAGGGAAGCACAGCCGAGTGCTGCCTAGTGACACAAGCCTACCAGACCAGCTAAATAACTTATATGCTCGCATCGAGGCAAGTAACACTGAAACATGCCAGAGCGCACCAGCTGTTCTGGACGACTGTGTGATCACGCTCTCCGCAGCCAATGAGAGTAAGACCATTAAACACATCAACAGTCACAAGGCCGCAGGGCAAGACAGATTACCAGGACGTGTACTGACCAACTGGCAAGTGTCTTCACATTTTCAACATCTCCCTTTCTGTGTCTGTAATATCAACATGTTTCATGGCTCACATCAACACCATCATCCCAGAAACCCTAGACCCACTCCAACTTGCATACCGTCCCAACAGATCCACAGATGATGCAATCTCTATTGCACTCCACACTGCTCTTCCCCACCTGGACAAAAGGAACACCTATGTGAGAATGCTATTCATTGACTACAGCTCAGCGTTCAACACCATAGTGCCCTCAAAGCTCATCACTAAGCTAAGGACCCTGGGACTAAACACCTCCCTCTGCAACTGGATCCTGGACTTCCTGACGGGCCGCCCCCAGGTGGTAAGGGTAGGTAAAAACACATCCGCCACACTGATCCTCAACACGGGGGCCCCTCAGGGATGCGTGCTCAGTCCGCTCCTGTACTCCCTGTTCACTCATGACTGCATGGCCAAGCACAACTCCAACACCATCATTAAGTTTCCCGATGACACAACAGTGGTAGACCGACAATGATGAGACAGCCTATAGGGAGGAGGGCAGAGACCTGACCGTGTGGTTGAAGGACAACAACCTCTCCCTCAACGTGATCAAGACGAAGGAGATGATTATGGACTACAGGAAAAGGAGGACCGAGCACACCCCCTTTCTCATCGACTGGGCTGTAGTGGAGCAGGTTAACAGTTTCAAGTTCCTTGGTGTCCACATCACCAACAAACTAACATGGTCCGAGCACACCAAGACAGTCGTGAAGAGGGCACGACAAAACCTATTCCCCCTCAGGAGACTGAAAAGACTTGGCATGGGTCCTCAGATCCTCAAAAGGTTTTACAGCTGCAACATCGAGAGCATCCTGACTGGTTGCATCACTGCCTGGTATGGCAACTGCTCGGCCTCCGACCGCAAGGCACTACAGAGTGTAGTGCGTGCGGTCCAGTACATCACCGAGGCCAAGCTTCCTGCCATCCAGGACCTCTATACCAGGCTGTGTCAGAGGAAGGCCCTAAAAATGGTCAATGACTCCAGCCACCCTAGTCATAGACTGCTCTCTCTGCTTCCGCACGGCAAGAGGTACTGGAGCGCCACGTCTAGGTGCAAGAGGCTTTTAAACAACTTCTACCCCCAAGCCATAAGACTCCTGAACATCTAATCAAATGGCTACCCAGACTATTTGCATTGCATCCCCCCGTTCTACGTTGCTGCTACTCTCTGTTATTATCTATGCATAGTCACTTTAATAACTCTACCTACATGTACATATTACCTCAATTAACCAGTGTCCCCGAAAATTGACTCTGTCACCGTTACCCCTTGTAAATTGCCTCGCTATTGTTATTTTACTGCTGCTCTTTAAGCATTTCTTACTTTAATTTCTTACTTTTTCTTAAAATTGCATTGTTGTTTAAGGACTTGTAAGTAAGCATTTCACTGTAAGATTGTATTCAGTGCATGTGACAAATCAAATTTGCTCCCACTGGGCTTCCTCTCACCACCATTTATACAGCCGGTGAAATATCTGTCTCATTGTTCTATCAGTAGTAGTAGTAGTAGAAGTAGTGGTAGAAGTGTTAGTGGTAGTAGTAGTAGTGGTAGTAGTAGTAGTAGTAGTGGTAGTAGTAGTAGCAGTTGTAGTAGTTGTAGTAGTAGTGGTAATAGTAGTAGTAGTAGTAGTGGTAGTAGTTGTAGTAGTAGTGGTAATAGTAGTAGTAGTGGTAGTAGTGTATGAGGAGGATGCAGAAATTTTGTTTAGCTTGCTAGCTAGCTCTGTGTAATATGAGTGACATCGTATGATAACGTTACTGTACTTTTACATTCCTCTGAGAAGGGTAAAAGTACACTTTTGCCATGCTCAAGTTTTTTCATGAAGCAAATGTTAGCAGTAGCTCCACCACTGGCTGTTGTCTTGCAGATCAAATTCATGAGTGTATAGACAACAACAACAAAAATCAACCATTTCAAATGTCTGTCCATGCTTGTTGATGGTTGCATTATTCCAGAGTGGAATATGCTAGATGAATAGTTGCTTGAGTCGTTTGCATGTTTACTGGCTAAAGGCTATGATGATATTCATGAAACATTTAACCTGTAGAGCTGGAACAGCAGGTCACTATGTCCCCGATCCCCTCTCTCAGCATGGGACATTCCATTGCTAAGGTAAATAGAAATGTTTATGTACATGTAATGTCATTTGAAATGACATTGTTTCAACGCTCTTCAGTCTGAATAAGCCCCTAGTTGCCCTGCTATCTACGACTACAACAAACCCCCTGTGGCTTCCCTCTCATGTCTTTTGACCTTCATGTCAGATCACAGCAAAGAGTTTAATGACTCTCCCATCCAATCAACTGTGTAAACACTGCATGAACAGCCAATCATCACTGCTCACACTGACAAGGCCCAGGCTATTATTGGACTACTTTCATTTACCCAATCAAAGCCCAGCGCTGGCATTACAATGCAAATGACTTGGGCAATCTTCTGCCTTTACTTGATAAGATCATAGAGGGTTATAAAAAGAACATCCCTCTTCCTGATTTCCTGGCACCATGAGTTAGCTTAATGAGTTGCGAAGCGCATATATATATATAAATGAATAAGTAAATAGTAATTATGGCAGGGAGCATCTTAAGAGAAAAAAAATGCCTAGGTTTTCAATTCCGATCTGTGAGTCTATTACCGCACACACACACACACACACACACACACACACACACACACACACACACACACACACACACACACACACACAATTAGAACCGTGATGAAACATTGAAATTACTGGGATGGCTTAGCTTAACTACATATCACATTCCATTTTTGTCCTGAGGCAAAACTGTAGTTGCGTAACCCTGAAATGATTTATGTTATCGCAAATGAGTCTAAAATACCCTATTTTAGGCCTATAGTGGCTGACTGTGTTGAGGAAATAAAGAGGTTGTTGCTCTGCTTGCCGATTCTATAATGGTTGAGGTTTGATTGAATATAACCATAGCATTCGTGGTTGCTAGAAAATGATACCTTCCCTTGACAAGGACCTCTAATAACAACACTTATATTAGGCCCATATATTTTGTGGAAACCACATGCAAAAGCAACATTTCCAATACACTAAAATTATAATTTAATACGACAACTTGTACACCTCCCATCACGCTGAGAAGAAGCAGCGGCCATCTTTTAGCCGTGGTCAACCACACTGCGGAGTCATCTTTGCGGCTTACTCTGAACATTCAGTCTGTGATACGCTTTTTCCATCTCTGCAGCTAGCCTACATTTCAGTCAGAAAGACCTCACTGTTGAGTTGCCAGCTTGTCTTCCAAGCAAGGAGAGCCAATGGATGCATCCCAAATGGACCAGAAGCCCCCACAAGGATAGTAAAATAAGGAAAATTTGACATTTCACCAGTCCCCAAAAGGAAAAAAGCTATTTTAGGCTCAGGGGTTAGGTTTCGGGAAAATAGGATTTTGAATGGGAATCAATTGTTTGGTCCCCACATTAAAGCTGTGTACACACTGTGTGCATGTGCTTATTGGTATGTCTGGTGCTATGGCAGTAATGTGGCCATGATGACATCCCAGGCCTTGCTCTGGACAGTATCTATCTATCCGTCTGTCCGCAGACAGCCAACATATTATCTAGCCCTGATAAGCAGACTAACTGCTGAGTCAGAGGAGGAAGTGGTAAGGATAAGGACAGACAGAAAGAGGAAGGGGTTGCTTTAACATCCTACACTGATAAGCAGACTAACTGCTGAGTCAGAGGAGGAAGTGGTAAGGATAAGGACAGACAGAAAGAGGAAGGGGTTGCTTTAACATCCTACACTGATAAGCAGACTAACTGCTGAGTCAGAGGAGGAAGTGGTAAGGATAAGGACAGACAGAAAGAGGAAGGGGTTGCTTTAACATCCTACAGATAAGCAGACGAACTGCTGAGTCAGAGGAGGAAGTGGTAAGGATAAGGACAGACAGAAAGAGGAAGGGGTTGCTTTAACATCCTACACTGATAAGCAGACGAACTGCTGAGTCAGAGGAGGAAGTGGTAAGGATAAGGACAGACAGAAAGAGGAAGGGGTTGCTTTAACATCCTACACTGATAAGCAGACTAACTGCTGAGTCAGAGGAGGAAGTGGTAAGGATAAGGACAGACAGAAAGAGGAAGGGGTTGCTTTAACATCCTACACTGATAAGCAGAATAACTGCTGAGTCAGAGGAGGAAGTGGTAAGGATAAGCACAGACAGAAAGAGGAAGGGGTTGCTTTAACATCCTACACTGATAAGCAGACTAACTGCTGAGTCAGAGGAGGAAGTGGTAAGGATAAGGACAGACAGAAAGAGGAAGGGGTTGCTTTAACATCCTACACTGATAAGCAGACTAACTGCTGAGTCAGAGGAGGAAGTGGTAAGGATAAGGACAGACAGAAAGAGGAAGGGGTTGCTTTAACATCCTACAGATAAGCAGACGAACTGCTGAGTCAGAGGAGGAAGTGGTAAGGATAAGGACAGACAGAAAGAGGAAGGGGTTGCTTTAACATCCTACACTGATAAGCAGACTAACTGCTGAGTCAGAGGAGGAAGTGGTAAGGATAAGGACAGACAGAAAGAGGAAGGGGTTGCTTTAACATCCTACAGATAAGCAGACGAACTGCTGAGTCAGAGGAGGAAGTGGTAAGGATAAGGACAGACAGAAAGAGGAAGGGGTTGCTTTAACATCCTACACTGATAAGCAGACTAACTGCTGAGTCAGAGGAGGAAGTGGTAAGGATAAGCACAGACAGAAAGAGGAAGGGGTTGCTTTAACATCCTACACTGATAAGCAGACTAACTGCTGAGTCAGAGGAGGAAGTGGTAAGGATAAGGACAGACAGAAAGAGGAAGGGGTTGCTTTAACATCCTACACTGATAAGCAGACTAACTGCTGAGTCAGAGGAGGAAGTGGTAAGGATAAGGACAGACAGAAAGAGGAAGGGGTTGCTTTAACATCCTACACTGATAAGCAGACTAACTGCTGAGTCAGAGGAGGAAGTGGTAAGGATAAGGACAGACAGAAAGAGGAAGGGGTTGCTTTAACATCCTACACTGATAAGCAGACTAACTGCTGAGTCAGAGGAGGAAGTGGTAAGGATAAGCACAGACAGAAAGAGGAAGGGGTTGCTTTAACATCCTACACTGATAAGCAGACTAACTGCTGAGTCAGAGGAGGAAGTGGTAAGGATAAGGACAGACAGAAAGAGGAAGGGGTTGCTTTAACATCCTACACTGATAAGCAGAATAACTGCTGAGTCAGAGGAGGAAGTGGTAAGGATAAGGACAGACAGAAAGAGGAAGGGGTTGCTTTAACATCCTACACTGATAAGCAGACTAACTGCTGAGTCAGAGGAGGAAGTGGTAAGGATAAGGACAGACAGAAAGAGGAAGGGGTTGCTTTAACATCCTACACTGATAAGCAGACTAACTGCTGAGTCAGAGGAGGAAGTGGTAAGGATAAGGACAGACAGAAAGAGGAAGGGGTTGCTTTATGCTTTAACATCCTACACTGTGCAGTGATGCTCTGTGTGCCTCTTCTATTAACGGTCCAACGCATCACTAATGCTAGCTGAGCTAAACTTACAGTACCAATCCTTTTAATTTACCTTCATTTAAATCAGGGAGTCACCATTGAGACCGGTGTCTCTTACGTGGGAGCCTTGCATGTACAATTTCATAAAAATACATCAACAATCAAATACAATATAAAACAAATCAAATACAAGGCAACACATATTGGACAAACATAAATACACCCAAAACCATCAACAAAAAACATTCTTCATGATAAGAACTGCCTGAACTGCCCTAGGGACACTAAAGTATCTATTCAACATGTATTTTGGAGATCATTCCAAACATGTTGTTGAATTCGACATTTTGAACATTGAGATATTAAATAAATGATAGAGAAGAAGAAGCCTTGAATAGGAAGAGTGGAAGAGAATGGGTTTAGTGTCAGAAGTTAAGGGTTCTCTGTAAAAAGCCAGAAGGCTTTGGAATGTGTTTGATGGAGGAGAGGAGAGCGATGTGTTGTTATAGGGGAGACAGTTTGTTTTTTTAAATCAATTTTAAATCTTAACAGTGAAGTTAGGTAAGTCGGAAGCTTGTGAACGAAAAGAGCGTAAAGATGTGATCTACGTAACTTCAAAAGAAGCACAGCCAACCTTTTGGTAAAGAATACAGTGATGAGTAATAAAAACAGTCTCCTGTGACAAAACAAAGGGCGCTATGAAAAACGACATCCGGGGAGGTTTAAAAGTAGAGGCAGCTGTACTTTGATAAATAGTTCCACCCTAATTAAGAACAGGTTGAAAGGTTGACTGCACAATCTGCTTCCTGGCGACTTAAGAGACCATATCTGTGTCTGTAAAAATAGCCCACTTTAAATCTTAGTTTAACAAGCTCATTCGTATGTTTTATAAACTATAAATCATTATAGAACATCCGATGAGTGAGGATGTAATCCATCTAAGTGAGAAAATCTTACTCGCAAACAAACCCTAAACTGAACCACCACAATAAAGTGTGCCAGCTATTCTCATATTCCCCATTCACCCCCTGACTGAAATAAGTGTAATGACTATGCCTTGTTGAAGCTGCCCCAAACATAGTAGGCCAGGTGGTTTGAGCCTATGTGATACTGGTCCAGATTGTCTCCTATTGGCCAGATGTTGCTGTCCAAGCCACCCTTCAGCCTGACTGGCCAATGAGCATGCTGAGGCACTGAGTGACATGGAGACAGCAGTCGATAGGCACGCTTCAGGCACAGAGTTATGGAGACGGCAGCAAGGCCACATCTGGAGGACTGGACGTCCACAGAGAATCACACCATCAAAAGAGAGAGAGCGTGTGTGGACAGACAGAGAGAGCCAGAGGGGGAGAGAGAGAGAGAGAGAGAGAGGAGGGTAAGAGAAAGAGAAGGAGAGGGAAAGAGAAAGGAGGGTAAGAGAGAGCGTCATACCATCCATGTCGGGGTCACTGTTCGGTTTACCCTCAGAGTTCAGCCATGCATCAGTAACACTGACACAGCTGTGGACAACTGTGTGAATGGGGAGAGAGACCAAAGCACCCAGCAGCCATCATCAGCTGTGAGTTATCCACAAGGGTCCAGGCAAACACACATTCACACATGGAGTTACGGACACAAACATCACAAAATTAAAGTCAAAACAATGTGATGCCTCCTGACTGTTTGGCAGGAAAACCAGGGTCCAAACCTTCTCGGTATGTGGCACTAGCAACAGCTTCTGTATATTGGCTCACTTATCCACAAGGGTCCAGATAAACACAAACTCACACGTGGATATCACAGCCACTAAGAATACACCGTAAAGCTAAACCTGTACAGTATGTGGTCTGACTCACTTGCAACAGTAAAGAGCTACTGTAGGTATATACATGAAAGGTTTAGAGTAGGCCTCTATCATCAGACTCACAGTTTGTGGGTGAGCTCATACTGCTAACAGTAAAGCAACAGTAGGCCTCTATCATCAGACTCACTGTTTGTGGGTAAGCCCGTAGGGGTGTGGCGAGTAGTCGGAGAAAACAAGCATCTTAAAAGATATAGGCAATTTTCCTATGATCAAAGTATTTTTTTTATTTAAAAAATAATCTGGGTGGCAGCGCCCAACTTTCAATCAAGCGCACAGTGCTACGTGGTCTAAAATAACTCAACTGGCTAGTTATCCTGTCTGTAAACAGAAAGGCAGGCTGTACGTTGATCCTGCTGCACTGATTCAATAGAGTGAAGCTTGTATTTCTCTGTCCACACGCTTCACTTGCATGTTGTTTTCGGTCTGATCGTTTCGATCGCTGCTGCCTCCTGTTCGCCTACTACTATGATAAATCAAATGGTGAGGGTGTTTGCCAACTAGCAAGCATAATATCTAACAAGCAGGCCGAGGGTAGGGAGAAAATATGAACCGCCCATGCACATTCTGACTGAGTAACAGCAAACTTTTCTGCCCGGCCTGCTGCAAGTTGAGGGACACACACACACACACACGCACTGTTGGGGATTAATCAGAATAGTTGGGTAACATAGATAAGATGTTTTATTTTCATTATATGCTTACATCTCATTTAGAATGTATCTTGTTGTACTATAGTGGTGGCCATTTGCAGTTATCCTTTCTCTGTCCTGGGTTCAGTTACTTGGGCCGCAGAGAGGGGAGAGGTCAAGCTTGTCTTCATATGTAAACATATCTTTTAAACCATGTTAAGGGATGATTGAGGGGGAACCAATTATCTCTTGGCTCCACAATGTCTGTGTGCCAGTCACTGTGTCTCTGTGATCTTGTCCAGGAGGGGTGTATTTGATATATGCTAGTTTTTGGTCCTGAATGGTACCAAGAGCGAGATAAGAACATAGTTTAGGAGACAAAGCTGAATGATAATTTATAGCCAATGCTGTCTGGCTATGTGTGTCTTTGCTATAAAGGATCTCAGTTGCAATGTGTAAGCACTCACAGAGAATTCATTTATAGACACTGAATTAATCTGAGAGTCACAGGGTTGTGATGGAGCTCATATAATTAAAGATGGACTTTATGATAACTCTGACTTGTGTGTGGTTTGCTCTCATGATTTGGTAATACAGGAAATTTCCACTACAACACACACACACACACACCAGCCTTTTTGGTCTATAAACCTGCAGGGAGATGAGGTATTTTGCCAACATCTACTTAGGCATATAAAAACTATTTTGTTTTTCACAATCACGAGTATCATCTGATCCAACTATCAACTGCCAATTTACGGATACAATTACAAGTATGGCCAGATTGGCACACCCCTATCCTACTGGTAGCAACAGTACAGCTACACAAGGCCTACACAGTAAAGGTAAACCGCTATATTGTCTGACTCACTGTTGTTTGTGGGTGAGCTCCTCCTCCTTGCTGACCAGGTCCTGCTTGAGGTTGGCCAGCATCTCCACCGAAACATCCACCTGGCGGGAGAGCTCCGATGCCTTGTCCTCCAGGTCCTGTTTCTCCTGGCCCAGCCGCTCGCTCTCATGCTTGGCCCGCTCCAGCTCGCCGCTCTTCCTCTCCAGCTCTGTCTGCAGCCGGCCCACACGTGCAGCTATCTTCTGCTCCACCTGCAATGGAGGAGGGATTTTGGTTCCAGTCCAGTGGTGGTGATGGGAAGTACTTTTTATTTGAGTTTGTTGGTACATATGTAAAATACAGAAGAAAAACATATTCTGAAAAAAGGGGAGAAAATACCAATAAATATATATATTTTTTTACTTTTCTCTTCCAAAGAAGGGTAGTGATGGGAAGAAATGAAATAAATCAGTGTTTCCCAAACCTCTTATTGAGTATTAGTATTCCACATATTAGCATTCTAGAACAAGCCTGATTCAATTAATGAGCTTAGTGGGCTTGGTGATAAGTTCACCAAATGAATTAGGTGTGGTAGTACTGGTATATATTATACATTGAATAAGTGGAATGGCTCGGGGTACTCAAGGAGAGGTTAGGGAAAAACTGAAATAAATAAACGTAGATGATTACCATTACCTCCTCTGAGAGTTTCTCCAGCCTCTCGTCCAGCTCCAGACGCTCAAAGGCCCTTGCCTTCAGCCTGGCCAGACCCTCCTCATAGGCCGCCTCCACTGCGCTCGCCGCCACATTCGCCGCCACCGCCACGGCCGTGCTTTGGTTGCTGTGGGAACCGTGATGGTCACCGGCTGCACTCATGGCTTTCTTCACAAAGATCTCCCCCAGGGGGAACTCTACATTGGGGATGTAGAGAGCCGCGGCGTTGGACGTTGTGGACAAACCACCGAGGTCGTCGGGACAGGGAAGCTCGCGGCACGGGAAGCGACGCTCCTTGAAGTCCCTGAAGGCGGAAGACCGGAGTTGAAGTCCGTCGAAGGGGTCGTTGTTGTTGCTGCGGTTGCTGCCGGGGGCAGAAGGAGCGAGGAGAAGGTCTCTGTCGGCCACCAGGGGGAGTAGTGCAGCGGCGTCACACACGCTGTTGGACTTGGAGAGCACGTAGAGCGTCTCGTAGGTATGGCTGTACTCCAGGTGGGCACGGAGGGAGGACAGCGACCGGAAGCGTTTGTGCTCCCCGCAACGAGGACAGCGGTAGGGCAGGTCCAAAGAAGCCATTCCGCGAAAGGCCGGCGGGGGGCCCCTCACGCGGCACAGCGGCGCAGACACGCCGCGGGCGTACTACTCACGGAGTACTGGGCGGGTCCTCTCATGGTACAAAAATGGTGGTGGTGAGAGTTAGATGAGGGCGAGAAGGAAGACGGATGTCTGAGGGAGGCGAGAATTAGACCAAAGGCCATTCACGCCATCACACATACTGACAGTCTGACACACACAAACCCGCAGATTCAGAATCTTCTTAGGTTGTTGATTTGTTCCTCGTCACCGTTACTTCTGCCTCACCATGAACCTTTGGCCCTGAAAGAAACAGCGAAAGAGAGTTTAGGACATTATTTGCATTTCTTACAGGTGAAGTCGGAAGTTTACATACACTTAGGTTGGAATCATTAAAACTAGTTTTTCAAACCACTCCACAAATTTATTGTTGACAAACTATAGTTTTGACAAGTCATAAATGGAACAGCAGGTCCCAGACGTGCTCAATGGGATTGAGATCCGGGCTCTTTGTTGGCCATGGCAGAACACTGACATTCCTGTCTTGCAGGAAATCACACACAGAACGAGCAGTATGGCTGGTGGCATTGTCATGCTGGAGGGTCATGATGCTGGCCTTCTAGGCAGAGTTCCCCTGTCCAGTGTCTGTGTTCTTTTGCCCATCTTAATCTTTTCTTTTTATTGGCCAGTCTGAGATATGGCTTTTTCTTTGCAACTCTTCCTAGAAGGCCTGCATCCCGGAGTCACCTCTTCACTGTTGACGTTGAGACTGGTGTTTTACAGGTACTATTTAATGAAGCTACCAGTTGAGGACTTGTGAGGCGTCTGTTTCTCAAACTAGACACTCTAATGTACTTGTCCTTGCTCAGTTGTGCACCGGGGCCTCCCACTCTTTCTATTCTGATTAGAGACAGTTTGCGCTGTTCTGTGTAGGGAGTAGTACACAGTGTTGTACGAGATCTTCAGTTTCTTGGCAATTTCTTGCATGGAATAGCCTTGATCTCTCAGAACAAGAATAGACTGACGAGTTTCAGAAGTGCTTTGCTTCTAGCCATTTTGAGCCTGTAATCGAACCCACAAATGCTGATGCTCCAGATACTTAACTAGTCTAAAGATGGCCAGTTTTATTGCTTCTTTAAATCATAACAGTTTTCAGCTGTGCTAACATAATTGCAAAAGGGTTTTCTAATGATCAATTCACCTTTTAAAATGATCAACTTGGATTAGCTAACACAACGTGCCATTGGAACACAGGAGTGATGGTTGCTGATAATGGGCCTCTGTACCCCGATGTAGATATTCCATTAAAAATCTGCCGTTTCCAGCTACAATAGTCATTTACAACATTAACAATGTCTACACTGTATTTCTGATCAATTTGGTGGTATTTTAATGGACACATTTCTTTTGCTTATTTTTCAAAAACAAGGACATTTCTAAGTGACCCCAAACTTTTGAACGGTAGTGTATGTTTTTTCAACAACAGGTCAATAATATCAAAGGCTGCACTGAAATCTAATAGTACAGCTCCCACAATCCTCTTATTAGCGATTTATTTCAACCAATCATGTCATTTGTGTCAGTGCAGTACATGTTGACTGCCCTTCTCTATAAGCATGCTGAACATCTGTTGTTAATTTGTTTACAGAGAAATGGCATTGTATTTGGTCAAACACATTTTTTCCCAACAGTTTGCTAAGAGCTGGCAGCAAGTTTATAGGTCTGCTGTTACAACCATTAAAGGCCGCTTTACCACTCTTGGGTAGCAGAATTACTTTGGCTTCCCTCCAGGCCTGAGGACAAAGACTTTCCTCTAGGCTCAGATTAAAGATATGACAGATAGGAGTGGCTATAGAGTCCGCCACCATCCTCAGTAGCTTTCCATCTAAGTGGTCAATGCCAGGAGGTTTGTCATTATTGATCGTTAACAATAATTTCCCCACATCTCCCACACTAACTTCACAAAATCCAAACTTGTACTGCTTTTCTTTCATTATTTTTTATTTTTATGCCTGAATACAATTTCTCACTGTTCGTTGTTGGCATTTCCTGCCTAAGTTTGCCCACTTTGCCAATGAAGTAATCATTAAAATAATTGGCAACATCAAATGGTTTTGTAAAGAATATGCCATCTGATTCGATGAAAGATAGTTGAATTCATCTTTCTGCCCATAATTGAGAAGGTTTTGAGAAAAGCATTTCTGTCAACACACAAGACAGTCATCACATCGACCGCTAGTGATGGGCATTACGAGTCTTTTCTGTGAGCAGGATCATTTGGCTCTCAAACGCCTCTTGGTTCAGTGATGCTTAGAAAGTGAACTAAAACCATGAAAAAATGGTCAATCTCTAATTTAAACCCTAAAACAATGAGGCTCTCTTCTCACTAGATGGTAATTCCTCAGTGCACAAACAATCTTTGGATAATGTTTTTATAATTTATCTGCAGATGAGATGTCCAGAGCTCAAATGACAATAGTAAAAGTACGCAAATCAGAGAGTCAAATGAACATCTTTCACATATGGGATTTGATGTTCGCCAAAAAGAGCCGTTCAAAAAGAGCAGTTTGTGAACAAACGACTCATCACTACTGGCTACACACGGAGTGATAGACAAACACCCGCACCACACAGACAAAAATGGGCAATATTGCTGGAAATTCATTGGCAGATAGTGTTAGGTTTGGCTTTTTAAGCCAATAGTAGCTAACCTGGGGTGGGATAATGTCAAATGTTGCGTTCACTAGATAGGTGGGAGCTTGCAGTGTCTGATACTTGTGAGATCTGTTTATGACAGTTTAAGATGGAACACGTGAAAATTGCATGTACTTTGGGAAATGTTTAGCGAGCTACTCATAGGTGGGCTACGAGCTACTGGTAGCTTGCGATCGACCTGTTGGAGACCCCTGATCTACTGAATCATTGTGGTAAAATTGATTTGAGTTATGTATAGTTAAGATGTAGCTAAAGCGGTGGTCACCAACCTTTGAGTCAAGATCGCTTTGAGTAGAAATGCAAGCTGAGATCTACAGCACAGATTATTTTATTTTTTCACAGGACAAAAACGTAAGCCTATGCAACATTAACCAACTAAAAACAGCTTTGTGCAGTAGGCTATAGGCCCAGTACATTATCACTGCATATTGGCTATGTTTGACTTGCCCTGCAATTGTTGTTCTTCTCTTTCCATTTTAATTGTAGGGATTGGACACTGGTAATAGCATCGGTTGGTCAGTCTGAGGGCAGGGAGGGGAGTAGCGGTGAGGCAGCATCTCACCCTTCCTCCTCTCTCCCTCCCTCTGCTGAGAGAAAGGGGACACAGTCTTCCAGCTGACGGCGAAACTCAAGTCGCACTGCATTATTTCTGCCTCCTGCACCAATTCATGTTGTTACTCTTATGACCAGAGAAAGTGAAATACTCCTCAATATAAAAAAAGACAAGCCTATAATAATAATAATAATAATAATAATAATAATAATAATGCAAGCTTTTATCAGAACCCTGCTCATTCATTGCAGCTGGTTGTAGTGTGAGTGGAATTAGGGAGAATGTGCATTTTATGGTTTTATAAATGTGTTGACAGTGCTGAATAACAACTTCAACATGAACTTACTCAAACAGCAGCTCTTCACTGTATTCCGCGAGTCTCTCCCGTCATGGTTTTAAAAGTTTTGTAATCTCACAGTATCCATTTTACTTTGCGTTCGAGGCTTCTTTTTACAGTCTATGGCTCAAGGAAACTGCAGATTCGGTGATCTGAGCTATCCGATTGGCCAGCTGTAGGCCTATAGGTGCACTCGATTTGCTCTCTGGTCATGCCCGGGTAGGCGGCGTTCTACCTTCAGAAACATAAAATGGTTCAACATGGGAACACTTTGCCGTCCTGGTGCCAGGGCTGCGGAATCAACTGCATCCACCGCAAAAACATGAAACAATTTGTTTTTAAATAGGAATGCGAGGCTTTGTTTTGTTTTTTTACATAAATGTTTGGTGATCGACTAAGAATGCCTTAGAGATTGACCAGCGGACCATTCAAAGGGTGCTTGTTTGAGTATGATGTTTGTTGATGCAGTGTGCTGCAGAGTCAATGCTGGAAACAAGAACAGGCAGCACAGCTTTGTGTCCCAAATGGCACCCTATAGGTCCTGGTCAAAAGTAGTGCACTATAGAGCGAATAGGGTGCCATTTAGGACAAACATAGTTTTAGAGGGGACAACTGACAGGCTGAGCTCATTTTTAGAAACATCTGACATTTCAGTGACAAGGTCGAGACACTGCCGAGGATGTAAATTGCTGCTGAAAGCCCTTCTCTTCCCCTTCAATGCATTGTCTTATCAGTTGAATTATTACCATTTGGTTAGCAATAAAATATAGAACGATAGACATCTTTCGATCCTATCATCCCCAATTATAGATTAGAACGATCAGAATATGACTTGGTTAAAGCTGTTTCACTAGACAAGCCTTATCCAATACATCTCCATTCAACTAATAGCCTACAAGGCTAATTCAATTATTCCTACACATATCAACGTCAATGGATAATGGTTTTATAACAGCTAAGTGACCCCAGAGACACACAGACCAGATGGACACTGCCCGTTATAACAGACAGTGGAGAGCAGAGGGAGAAAAAAGAAAAGAAAAACAACAAATGAAAAACATATTAAAATGTTTAAAAAATTAGAAAAAAACGGGGGGGAAAAAAAGTTTCTCTGGCCCCTTCCCCTGCCCCTCACGTTCTCTTGCTCTATCACTCCCTCACCATCTCTTGCTCCCTCCCTCCCCCTTAGTACGGTGCATTCCGAGTGGATAGACATCGGGGAGTGGAGAGGTAAACATAGAGCCTATTAGTCTGTTTACCACCGTCCTCGCTCGCTACATCTTCAGGGCAACCATGCTAAGTCGCTAACAACGAAGTCTAGAGGGTTGACCCAGGCTGCATGTCTGGCACAGTGGACCCGCCTTACCCCTGGCGCCACGGTCAAAGCCTCACAATTCTGCTCACGTTGTGGTCGCCTCACTCTACCCGGTTGTTCTTCTTCTTCTATCTGCCCTTCCCTTCCCTTGCAGGCCTTTTGATTCTGGATTCTGCCTGTCAAAGTCATCCCAAAACTAGCCAGGTCCGGTTGACAACGACCACAGGATTTGGCCAGACAAAACAAACAGAGCTGGGGCCCGGTTTATTCCAGACAGTGAGTGTTGATGAACACAGCCCCCAAAATGTTTTTTTTTTTTTTTAAATCTGACCAAGCAGGTCAAATCTGATCCCTTTCCTATTTAAATGAGTGAATTTAGCTCTGAATATCTGTCAGTCAGTGTGACAACAGCAGGCTACAACAGTAGGGTCCATGTTAATGGCATTTAACAGTCCAGTGAGTCCACTCAGCCATCTGCCAATTAGAGTTCGGACGCAGAGCGTGAGCAGCTGGGCCGCTGCGGTGAACATCACAATGCCGTAGCCTGCCGTTCGTCAGGGCAATTAACCTGAAAGTGGCCTCCCGAGTGGCGCAGTGGTCTAAGGCACTGCACCGCAGTGCTAGCTGTGTCGCTAGAGATTCTGGGTTCGAGTCCAGGTTCTGTCGCAGCCGGGAGTCCCATGGTGCGGCGCACAATTTGCCCAGTGTCGTCCGGGTTAGGGGATAGTTTGGCCGGCATGGATATCCTTGTCTCATTGCACACTAGCGACTCCTGTGGCAGGCCAGGCGCACACGGTCGCCAGGTGTACGGTGTTTCCTCCGACACATTGGTGTGGCCGGCTTCCGGGTTGGATGGACATTGTGTCAAGAAGCAGTGCGGCTTGGTTGGCTTGTGTTTTGGAGGACGCATGGCTCTCGACCTTCGCCTCCCCTGAGTCCGTACGGAGTTGCAGCGATGAGACAAGACTGTAACTACTACCAATTGGATACCATGAAATTGGGATTAAAAAAATTATGAAAGTGATGCCCTTCGCTTAATTGAATCCAATTAATTCTGCATGGCATTTGTTTGGTTTTCCTGCAACTATTGTGGCGTCCCCTGTATCGTCTGATCTAATTAGTGAAGCACATTTAGCTTCAGCGCAGAGAGAGATTGCCTGCTGGGCTAAAAAGGTCCAGCATGTGAGACATTGAGGTCAGATACTGTATAGGTAGTGGGTACTTGTACAGAGTAACAGCGAGAGACTGACAGGTTGGGGTTTCAGCTAAGTCAGACCTGACCATATTGATTGTGGAATTGACTGGTGGCCTAACATTACTGTCCTGACTCATGACAAAACTGCATATCATTGAGTGAAACAGTGTTGCTTCCGTCCCTCTCCTCGTCTCTACCTGGGCTCGAACCAGGGCAACAACTGCCTCCCACGAAGCATCATTACCCATCGCTCCACAAAAGCGGTGGCCCTTGCAGAGCAACTACTTCAAGGTCTCCGAGCGAGCGATGTCACCGATTGAGACGCTATTAGCGCGCACCTCGCTAACTAGCTAGCCATTTCACACCGGTTACATGAGCACTGTTAAAACCACATTTAGCTCAAGTGCATTTTTTTTTAAAACAAACCTAAGAATTGATGCTAAATCTATTTAGCTTATAATAGAGATGTTGGAATACTTCAAATCCTTTAATTGTGTTGGCCACATCTTTCTTGTTATCATTTGGATGAATGCCACTGCAAACTACCGTCATCCCTAGTTTAAAAACATGTAAAAAATTCTCAGCCACAATACAAAAAGTCTTATGAGGATCTGTTAATAGGAGAGAGCAACATTAGCTGCTTGCACATTAGTGTGTTGCTGCCATAGAGGTGAGCTCTCCCCACACAACCCCCTGAAGCGCTTTTAAACTTTAACTCACATATTACAGCACTGACAAATCTTCATGATTCGTGACTCTGAAAATATTGTGGGCAGCACAGCCGACCTCTAACCTCACCTTAGCAAAATAGCTCATCGTGATGGCATGTTAATTTCCCCTTGAACAAATTGCTATCGTTATGATTAGCATGTTAGCTTGTGCTGCTTTAGATGAGCTGGACAAAACAAAATCCCATCAGCGTTACTCCCTATTCAATAGACATGTCTTCCAGACACTGATCCTGTGCGTTACAGGTCTGAGACCCAGCGAATTAGGCAGAGTAGGCTTTTAGGCATTCAGTGGAGGGGGATTAGGCATGAGGGTCTATAATGCCTATTAACATGCCAAGCAGGCATGATAGTAAACATACTAGCCTGGCACAGACACATCCTTACTCAGCTCAGTGTTCTCACACACCAGTGATCCCTAGACCAGTCCCCGAATTCAAAAAGGGGTTGTCGTCTTTCAAATACTTTGAGTGTTCATCTAAGCTTACCTGGACTGCCAGTTGAACAGGGTTTGCATTTTGGGGACTATTCTATTAGTTCCATTGCTGCCAGGTAAGCGCAAATCAATATCAAAATGTTTTTGAAAGAAGAAAAAATACGATTTGAGGTAGTGTGCACTTTCTCGCATGGATTTAAGCAAAATAGTGGAAACTCCCACCTTCCAATGCACACCATTTTCTATGCTTTTAAATCCATGAAAGGGAGCACCCAAGGGCACACTTCTTGAAAAAGAGTGGAAAATCAGCAAGAATGGGAAGAGCACTGCCAGAGTATACCCGCTCATTAAACCAGGAAGGCCGTGGTCAGAGACGATAAAAGACACAATCCAGAGAGATGTAATTGGCCAATTGGGCGGGAAGGAAGTGAAGTGGCTTGTCAGTCACGTGTCACTTCCTTTGACTGGAATGTATTGGCGTCCCACTGGCCTGCTCTCACAGTATGAACTCACTTGGATGTACTGCTGTAGCGCACATGCACACGTGCCACGCACGCACACCCACACAAAACACACTGGTACAGTTTATCCTCACACACACTTTTGCTCGACAAAAATAGCCCCTCTAAAGCATTCTCCTCGATAACTGACTGTGTACACATCCAGTTCCAAACAGAACAGGAGACAGAAGACAGCACATCAGATAGCTTCATCTCTAAATGACACCACAGGGAGATCTTGTCGATGCAGCGTTTACCTCAGTCAAGCATAAACACACTCAAGCTGTAGCCCACTCACTGTCTACACTATCCCCCACCTGCCTGCCTACAGTACATGCAATAGTCATATACACACACACCTGGGTTCAAAGAGTATTTGATATCTTTCATATACTTTCGCTTCAACAGGTGTCTCCAGTTTTGTTGACATTTTGCCGCTGGTGATATATCTATCCCTTTTCCATGCACATTGAGTTAGCCTTGTGCATCTGAATCAATGGAACAGTCCCAAAAGTGCAAACTCACTTGGCACTTCAAATACTATTTGAACCCAGGTCTGGCTGAATGGTATACTACTGTTAGGGCTGTGACTTAATTGACGATTATGGATGAAGAGATTGTCATGAAAATCAAATAACCATTTTTTAAAAATTAAATAGGGCTACATTCATTTTCTTTTTTTTTGTATTAACTCTATTTTCATGTAGATAAACTTTATCTAATAGGGGGAGTTTTTACTAATGACTATAAGCAATTGTTTGGCCAATACCTGGCATGGTATAGTTTGATACGGAATTCATTTTTAGACTAATCAAAGCTGATCAGGCCCGTACCAGGCCAATATGCTGCCCTAGGCGAAGAAAATAAAAATAAAATACGTGCTGCCCTCCTATCCCCGCAAAGTAGAATAGTATAGGGTATACAGTGTCAGCCCGCAATGCACTGTTATGAATCCCCAGGTGGTAGACTACAGTTTGTAAAACATACAATTTACCATTAATCCCTGTAATTTAGTTGCATTTATTTCTGCTAATGCATGTATTAATTACGGTAATTTACCGTTGCATTCTCTGAGTTGAAATGTTATTTGCAGAGTTCACAACTTGCTACACTTGTAAGAAACAAGTATAGGTTTATTTCATATCATTTACACGCTCCATGTGAGCAATTAGCATGTGCCTGATTTCTTTGTCCTGTTAATGTCGACGGAGCGCACACGCCTGAACACGCATAGAAGTACCTGGCCTGCTTCTCACAAATGTAGGGAAAGTGCCCAACTGGGCTTCTTAGTGTTTTTTCTTCACTTCACAAATTAGAATAGTTCCTCACAGTACTTGAAAATGGTAATCAGCGTTGCAGATAAATAGGCTATGGACATGTTGCGTGTATTTGTTTCTATTTGAATGATTGTCAACTTCATACTATAGCATAGCTGTCCCCTTCATACTTTCCTGGTTAAATATCTTATGGCATACGTTTAATACATTTAAGGAAAAGAGAAATATTTGCTCGTGTCTGAAGACGCTGTTGGCTTTGATTGACTGGTGCTTTTACTGGGGTGTGAGTGCGTGAGTTTGCGGATTCTCTATAGGCCTATATGTCCATTCAGAAAGTTTCCTAAAGTAGCCTGACTGAACTCCATCTCTTTAATAAGAATCGAACGCTCCTGTGATGATTTAATCTAGTTAAAAGGCCTCTCAGTAGCTTAGATGACATTATTTATTTCATTACGGCGTCCACTTATTGAAGAAAACAATTATATGCAGAAAAGCCAACAGACAAGGTAGGCATATATCTTTAGTTTGACTCCGTTGATGTTGTGTCAATACCAAAATGTGACAGATCCTCTCCAAACTGGCATTTCTTAATTTGTTGATTACTATTTGTAAGTAATAACCTGAATAATAATAAAATACCAAGATAATAACGAAGTGTAATGGCTAGTTTCAAATGGATATGCTTCTTAAAAAAAACCTATGTAAACACGGTTGTCGATGACCATGTACAATGGCCTGGCAAATTACCAAAATTCCAAGACTGCCACAGCCCTAACTACTGTATGACTGTGAGAGGGGATCTCCTCATACACACACACACACACACACACACACACACACACACACACACACACACACACACACACACACACACACACACACACACACAGCACCTGGGGCTTCCACTGTGTTCAGTCTTGTGCAAGGCAGCACAGTGCAGCATCGATCTACAATGATATTTACTGTATCAGGCATTACTGTATGTTATTGTAAAAATTATTTTGTGTGGCGGTGCTGACTAACGGGGACTAAACTATAAAAATAAAGAGTCGCACACGCCATATATAAACTCAAAGTAATTTATTGGGAGAATCACCAACATTACTGGGAGTTTATAAATGGAGTGTGCAACTCTATTTTTATAGTTTAGTCCCTGTTAGTCAGCACCGCCACACAAAATAATTTTTCTGGGTGTGCGCCAGCTCATGCTTTTTTATTGTATCACTTATCCTCATGTCTACACAGCATTGAAAACGGTTTTGTTCTAACTGACGACATTCAGTTTTTTGTTTCCCTTCATGTCCTGTATGACCCTACTGTGCCGAAACTCAGCTCTTCAAGTCTGGACTAGGCCTTCAAAACAAATGGAAGGGAATCTTTAAAATAGAGATATAATGTTTAAAATAGCCTTCCCTGGCTGGCAGGCAAACTGTAACGGTCTCACAAACCTTTTTATTGCCGTCCGTTTCTATTCAGGCTTCCAGACGAGAAGGAAGCAAAATAGAAATGAGACAGGATTAACGCCAGATCAATTATGCCATAAGTGTCCCGGTGAAATAGAGCAACACAGTTATTCGATTAAAATGGTTACCGCCAAGGTTTTGAGCGATTAACGTTCAGACTGGTTACATCCCGAATTACTCCCTATATAGTAGTGCATTCAGCTTGGGTGGTATACCATATACCAGGGTATTTTGAAATACCCACGGTATTAATTTTAATACCGTCAATATTAACGACCGTTCCACAGGTACATGTTCATTAATTGTTTATGGTTCACTGAACAAGCATTGAAACAGTGTTCAAACCCTCTACGATGAAGATCTGTGAAGTTTCTTGGACTTTATCTTTGAAAGACAGGGTCCTGAAACAGGGACGTTTCTTTTTCTTTGCTGAGTTTATATCACTTCTAAATTGACAAATATACATCAAATATACCTTTTACAAATACATGAGCATGTTTAACACATTTGTTTCAAGCAATAGAGCACATGCTTTGAATACTGGTCTGTTGGACAAATATGCAGTTTTGGGAAAATTCTCATATCACTTTGCTCAATTTGTCACATTATACAAGGATTTTGTATGGCTGTTAAAATGTGCAGAACATTAAATCAGCTATGCCTGCCCCATATGTAAGGTCCTCTTTGAGTTGTTGCTGGTGCCACTTTACTGTCTTGACTGTGTCATTGGACCTGCGCCTACGCTTGCCACACTCCGTTGAAGCAGCATCAGCTCTCACAACACGCCTTGCATCCTCCTCTCTGATTGCTTCCAGTGTCACCAAAGTGCAGTCAAGCCACAATTTGTCCATCACATTTGATATAGCAGCGTCTCCCTTATTGAAAGTGGTTACTGCCATACTGGCTGCTGTGTCAATGAGGCTTTTCCCCACGAAGACCAGTTTCAGGGCATCGCGACCATATTAGAGTTCAGACATTGTCACGCCCTGGCCATAGAGAGGTTTTTATTCTCTATTTTGGTTAGGCCAGGGTGTGACTAGGGTGGGCATTCTAGTTTCTTTATTTCTATGTTGGTTTGGTTCCCAATCAGAGGTTATCGTTTGACATCCTATGATATAGGAGGTAGCATTTTCTGTGCAACCTCTCTATTCCAAAATGTATGGCCTCCATGGTTTTTGTGACTAGGTGGATCTTCACCATTTTCTAGGGCTCGCTGGTACCAGCACCAAGATGACAAGCATCTACCGTGATTAGGGATTTTGTCAGTTGACAGGGAATGGACAAGACCAGCCCAGATAGCATTCTTCTTTCCCTCTACATCACACTCGTTATCAAGAATCGCACCCCTGTAATAGTTTTTTGCAGACTCTTACATTTTCTGTGCAGTGAGTTTCCCGTCACCTCACCCCCCCAAGGCGTTTCTCTGAACTCAGTTTACGAAGCGCTGTTCCCATCCTCTTGTGGGCATGATTGATGCATTCTCGTTTCCATATCTCAATGCCTGGGTAGGGATCTAATTTGACAACTGCCTTGTGTGCAGGACTGTCACCATCTGAGAGCATCTCGGTGTAACGAAAGTGGCGGCGAATGACTGATCTGGCCCACATGGCCCACATGCGCTTAGCTGCATCCCGCTCCATTGCTTTGTTTTGAGCATAGTCATCTGCATGTGAATCCTTCCATTCCCTGAACTCCTCCTCACTAATTCCACGTTTCCTTTTCCTCACACATGCACGGCAGTAGGAAGACAACACCTCATAGTCTTATCACTAGACCTGTTACAATGTCTATACACACACACCTATTCCCGTAGTTGGAAGTGAATCCTCTCGTGCCATCAAAGGATACATGAATGTCTATGATGGCATCCTCCTTCAGCAAATCTGCTACGTCTGGGTCTATATCTGCATATACTCTGCTAATTATCTTTGTGGCACTCTCCAATGACTGTAGCCCTCTCTGAATCTCTGCGACTAAAGTGGGAAGGGGAAAGTACTTATTATGGTGTCTGTCGACATTAGTCATAACTGCATGACTAAATAGCAGCATGTTACCCTATGTAAGCGTTAGCATATCAGCATGTATTTACTATATGTAAAGCTAATTTCTCAGTAATCACAGTAGGCTCCAGCCATAGGACACTGTAGGCCTATGTGACCGTCTCATTGTATAGTTATGTTTTCCTATCACTCCGTTTTATTCACTCTGAATACATTTGCTGGAGCAAGGAAATCTATACACAGAAAGTCACCTGACAATACTGGGCTACACTCCCCTTTTATTTACCTGTCACTCTCCTGTCATGTCTCTGATATGAGCTGAGACGCAAGGAAGGAATCCCTAGGCCGTTGCTTATTTTCTTAAGTGCTGCATAACCAAGTCCAAGTTCGTGGGCAAGAAGACCGACCCATCCTCACATTTATGTCAAATGCCACATCTCCCCTGGAGCATTCCTGCAGCCTGGAGGAAGTGTAAACACTCCTCCTAAATGTATCACGATCACCTTCACAGTGTGCATATTCTGTCATGACAGAATCCCTTGTTGGTGGGGTCTATAGTGATTTTCAGTCCCGTGTATAAACACTTAGGGCAAATTAAATCATGTACAAGTTGGTTTATTTGTGACATGTGGGGAAAAAAGCCACTGTTGGCTGGCTGGCTGCTGGCTGGTTGATCGCTGCTAGCTGTCATCTTCGTCCCAACTAATTTGCATCTCGACGCACAGCTGCCGGCCATCTCCTTTTCCTCATCTACCTGTACTGCCATTGCCTCGATCGGCTGATCAGCCTAATTTTTTCTTTCATTCAATGCTTTTCTCGCACTGGCTAACAGAGAACGCCTATTTTTATTCACATACTGTTGGTATATTCCTGGAGATTTCTCTTTACGTAGATTCTTCATGGGAGATATTTTCAAACAAGGAAGTGCTGCGTGGCACGTGAGGCATTTTAACCAATCAGGTTGCTGGAAAGGGCCGTTAAATGCCAGTAACCAATCAGATGTCAGGAAATTACTCATATTTCAGCATGAAGCACTACGTCTACAAAGCATATAGCCATGTATGGACTAGCTAACAATATGCTCTGGAAGACAAGCTTTTGAATGATATATGATTCAACATGGAGAGTTTTAAAAATAGTGGTTGAATATCTACATGAAACATGCTAACAAGAACAAAATGTATGATAGGTGTAGTTGACGGAGTTGGGAAAAAATTATACAAATCAAGTATGTATATACATTATTGCCAATTTATTTTTACATTTTATGAAAGTAGGGACGTTTATAGCAGCAATATATCCCAAAATCTGAAAATTGACAGATCAATCTATATTTTTGCCTCTTAATTTGCCTATTGCGTTATTTTTTCATTATGAAGCCGTTTCCCAAAGCAGCCGTAAACAAACATACCATGACGGGCTCAAAGAGCACACGGAGGCTTTCATGTCATGATGGTCCAATGTTGTGCAGCTCAAGAGAGGTGATCAGGTTACTTGAAATTAACTACTAAATGTTTGCAAGCTAAATACAGTAACTATAAGTTTAGCAAATAAATTATCTTCAGCTCAGGGCTCCAGCTATGCATTTGGTTTGCTAACTTACAAGATCAAGCTTCTTGGTTACATCGTTTACAGCGTGCCTTTGAACGGGGTATGGTAGTAGGTGCCAGGTGCACCAATTTGAGTGTGTCAAGAACTGCAATGCTGCTGGGTTTCACGCTGAACAGTTTCCCGTGTAACAATAAATGGTCCACCACCCAAAGTACATCCAGGCAACTTGGCACAACTGCGGGAAGCATTGGAGTCAACAAGGGCCAGCATCCCTGTGGAACGCTTTCAACGCCTTGTAGACAACATGCCCCGATGAATTGAGGGTGTTTGAGGGCAAAAAGAGGGCAAGCCTGAGAAGAAGAACGTTGAAACAATGTTTCACCTATGGGTCTGCAGAAGCTAGCAGGTCTAAAAATGGAAGTCAGCTATTGGTCTCCGGGGATACCAGCTAACTCCCAGAATCCTGTTCTGCTGTGATGAAAGGATCCGGGGCATGCTAACAGGAAGTTGAAATTACTTGTCAGTGAAAGGTCGCAGAGAGAGAGAGAGATCAAGACAAGGTGATGACAGCAGAGGGAGTGTAATAAAACAAGCAAGGGCAAGCGGCACAGAGAGCCGAGGGGTTGAGCTGTGGGCGTTGGGAGGGAAGAGACACAGATGGTAGAGGAAACAAAGAAGTGACATGGTAACAAGGGACTGCAGCAGTAGACAGGCCAGGTGGTTACCAGACACTGTGAATAACACCTCTGACTTATATTAAGGGCGAGAGGGTGGGAAGAAGATGAGATTGCTGGTGTCAATATTATCAAGCTGTGCAGTGCGTGTGATTTAGTTAGCCAGCGTCTATAGGAAAGAGATGGTGTATCGTTCCCAGTGAGGGTTAAGGATGTTTTGCATTTTTGCTTTGTTTTGAGTGAGATTATACTAATTATGCATGATTGCTTTAGCGTTCCTGCCTTGACTGCAAGTCTGCATTGACTGGCCAAACAGGGTCAATAACGTAGTGTTTTGAATAATCTTTCTGTTGTCGGGCTGAGTCTAAAATAGAATCCTATTCACTACTACACAGTGTGCTAGTGTTAACAAGAGCACTCAAAAAATAGAAGCCTACAATATACAACACCCCCCATTCAGACAAACAGATCCACAGACCCTCACGGACAAACTGATTGACCTCTTTGAGCTAACGACACAAACGAGCTTTCCCGTTCCATCAGTATCGTCTCGCTGGGTGGATACAGAGAAGCTGACCTTGAATTAGACCCAGACGGACTCCGAGGGAGACGACCCATCGTGTGCCCATCACCAAGTGGCTTTTAAAACCACATCCAGTGGCTTTTAAACAACAATCCATTCTGCTGGCCCACAATAGATACCTAAATCACCCAAATCGGAGGTATTTCTGAAATCGGAAGCGCTGAACTCAGTGCTGATTTGCGTCCCATGATCGGTAAGCACTGTACAGTTGGAAAGATGCATCACGTCCTCACCCTGATCTTACTTGGTATTGTTCAGATCGTTCAAGGGTTTTATTCTGAAGACGTAAACGAGAACGTTTACAAGTGAGAGGAATTAAATGTATGCATTTTATAGAGGCATGTAATTACAAACATATTGGCGAACGTTAATGACAAGGACAATAATTAACATGCCCCTGTGCTTTACTGTGTTCCCGTTGGCTACACAGATTCCCAAATCTCCTTACTGTATAAGGGCTTCTGCTAGGATTGTAAAGTTCCAGCAACTTTCCCAAAATTACCAGGTTTTCAAGAAATCACAATTAAACTGATTCCACAAATCAGGAGGGAATAAGCAGGAAATACAGAATCCTCCAACCAGGATTTCTGGAAAGGTTACCAGAAGTTAGCTACCCTAGCTTTTGCCTTACCTGACTTACTGAAACCCACAATGTCAGCTAGGCTTTTGCATGAGCAAGTCAGTGTTAGCCCTGAGTAAGCCACTGGCTCTCCCAAGACAGACAAATCACACAGCCAAGGGCTACCCACGTGACCGCAGAGGGCCAATCACATAGCCAGCCAATTGAACAGAATGTCAACAAAGTCCTCTTCGGGGATCCCCACTCTATTCAAATGGACTGGACTGTGTCACACAACGGTCTACCTTTCCTTCATGACAGTTGATAGGTGAAAGCCAAGGTGGGAAGTGGAAACCTGTCCACTCCTTTCATGTATTAGTGGTTATGAAGGACAGGAGATAAAGGAGACCGTTTTAAGAAGATTGGGGCACAGATACTGTGTGAAGGAAAAGAGACAGGAAAAGGTGGGAATCTTTAGAGTAGATACACTGGATGCAGGTGTTGATGACTGAGGAGACACTACGATTATTGTCCTAGCCTCACAGTACAGTAGCAGCCGCGTAATCGACAATAACTGAAATTTTAAAATTAAAAAAAATCTGAATTGCCATGAGTGTCTTAAAGTAGTTTTAGGAGCGGAGTATTCAACTTTAATTTGCAATTAGACATAGTTTACCCAATTGGCACCACAAGGAGGCCTGACAATAAACAGCAGTAACACAGTGAGCGTATTGTGGTAACACGGTGCGACTGTCACTGTTCTGGATATGCCACCCAGTGAGAAGCTACAGCGGGGGCTACGTCCCAATTCTTCACCCTTTTCCAGAAGTGTGCACTTGCACACTTCTCACCATGGATTTAAAAGGATAGGTGTAAGTATTTGCTGGAGGGAGTTTCCACAATTGTCAAATGCATGCGAGAAAGTGTGAAAGCGCAGGAAAAGGGTGGAGAATTGGGGCTGAGAGCTGGGAGGAGATGGGATGGCTGTGGCTGCATAGCACTGCACAGCATAAGGACACTGGGTGTATGAGGAAACTCACTCAGAGTCGGTTGTCCCACCGCCTCCACTGTCTTCTATTGATCCACGTGGCTCGTCAGAGGCAATTATCCACCATTACACAGAACTGTGAGAGCATCATCATATGCTCCGTGCCTCGGCTGGGTATGTCACTGAGAAAACACTCGCAGCCTTGGATCCACCCAACCCCCATCCAATAGCCCCCTCCATAACCTGCATGTGCTACAATTTAATAGATCTACTTCTGCTTATGTGACAGATTCACGCTGCCATTTTACAGTATGCTTGCATATGGAGTAAATTGCGCGTATATCGTAAATGTAGGTACATCTGTTTATTTGCTTGGTGAAGTGACATGGGATGGACATTAAGATAACCTCAGTTTCCTTAACACTTTTCAGACCAGGATAGTAGAACATGAACAGCGTTAACCTGAGCGATGGGTAAAATCTTCTCTTTTTAATTATTGCATGGCAGATTTGGACCCTTGACTAGAAGTACGTCATCCGGGCTAGTAGGATTAGCAGTCCTTACATTTTCCCAAACTTGCCAACATGAATACCAAATCAATTTCAACGCCATAATTTTCACCCACAGTCATTTCTGTACCTGCCAGTTACTTCCATAATAAAACTTTAAAAAACTAAAATGTTCGTTATACAAATAGGCAGATTCTAAATCTCCATTCTATTGTTAAACCTAACGTACCTGCAAGTTTTCTGTAACTGCAAGATGCTTCCATAATGAAAAACGACATTTTAAAAAAAAATCCTAAATGTACAGTAGCGACCAAAGTAAGTTTTATTATTTGAGATAATGTAGGCACGAGATAAGCCTTCTGACCCTGGATCTGTCTGTGTGTGTGTGACAAGTTATTCTGAAATAGACACAAAATCGAAATTCTAGCAACTTTCTCATGGGTATTACACAATTTTCTTCATAACAGATGTGTACATTACACAATTTTCTTACGAATTCCAATTTGTTGTTGCTAATGTTAGCTAGGTAAGTTAGGTGGCTAACATTAGCTAGGCTAGGGGTTAAGGTCAGGATTAGGGGTTAAGGTTAGCTAACATGCTAGCTAAGTAGTATGTAGTTGCTAATTAGCTCAAATTGTCCATGATGTGATTCGAAGACGCAACGTTTGGGTTGGTAGACAGTGTTATTTGCACTAGAGGTCGACCAATTAGTCAGCATGGCTGATTAATTAGGGCCAATTTCCATTTTTCATAACATTCGGTAATCTACCTTTATGGACGCCGATTATGGCCGATTACATTGCAATCCACGAGGAGACTGCGTGGCAGGCTAACCACCTGTTATGAGAGTGCAGCATCAAAAGGACCTTGTGGCTGCAAGGAGCAAAGGTAAGTTGCTAGCTAGCATTAACCTTATTTTATAAAAAACAATAAATCTCCACATAATCACTAGCTAACTACACATGGTTGATAATATTACTAGTTTAACTAGCTTTTCCTGCATTGCATATAATCAATGCGGTGCCTGTTAATTTATCATCGAATCAGAGCCTACACCAACTTCGCCAAACGGGCACATTTGGGAAAAAAGCACAATCGTTGCACAAATGTACCTAACCATAAACATCAATGCCTTTCTTAAATTCAATACACAAGTATATATTTTTAAACCTACATATTTAGTTAAAAGAAATTAATGTTAGCAGGCAATGTTAACTAGGGAAATTGTGTCACTTCTCTTGCGTTCTTTGCACGCAGAGTCAGGGTATATGCAGCAGTTTGGGCCGCCTGGCTCGTTGCAAACTGTGTGAAGACCATTTCTTCCTAACAAAGACCGTAATTAATTTACCAGAATTTTATATAATTATGACATAACATTGAAAGTTGTGCAATGTAACAGCAATATTTAGACTTATGGATGCCACCCGTTAGATAAAATACGGAACGGTTCCATATTTCACTGAAAGAATAAACGTTTTGTTTTCAAAATTATAGTTTCCGGATTTTACCATATTAATGACCTAAGGCCCGTATTTCTGTGTGTTTATTATATTAGAATTAAGTCTATGATTTGATATAGCAGTCTGACTGAGTGGTGGTAGGCAGCAGCAGAATCATTAATTCTGCCCTGCACTTTACTGCGTTTTGCCAGCAGCTCGTAGTAATGCTTGAAGCACAGCACAGCGCTGTTTATGACTTCAAGACTATCAACTCCCGAGATTAGGCTGGCAATACTAAAGTGCCTATAAGAACATCCAATAGTCAAAGGTATATGAAATACAAATGGTATAGAGAGAAATAGTTTACGCGTCATAATTCCTACAACCTAACACTTCTTAACTGGGAATATTGAAGACTCGTGTTAAAAAGGAACCACCAGCTTTCATATGTTCTCATGTTCTGAGCAAGGAACATAAATGTTAGCTTCTTTACATGGCACGTATTGCACTTTTACTTTCTTCTCCAACACTGTGTTTTTGCATTATTTAAACAAAGTTGAACATGTTTCATTATTTGAGACTAAATTGATTTTATTTATGTATTATATTAAGATCAAATAAAAGTGTTAATTAAGTATTGTTGTAAAAAATCAAATTAAAATCATTTTTATAAACATTTTAATAAAAATTGGGCTGATTAATCTGTATCGGCTTTTTTTGGCCCTCAAATAATCGGCATCTGGGTTTTTTGGTCCTCTAATAATCGGCACCGGGGGTTTTTGGCCCTCTAATAATCGGCAGTAGGGTTTTTTGGCCCTCTAATAATCGGCATCGGGGGTTTTTGGTCCTCTAATAATCGGCATCGGGGTTTTTGGGTCCTCCAATAATCGACATCGGGGGTGTTTTGGTCCTCCAATAATCGGCACCGGGGGTTTTTTGGTCCTCCAATAATCGGCACCGGCTTTTTTTTGTGTCCATTTAAAAAAATCTGTGATAGTGGGTTGTGTGTGCTTGCTGGCATCAAGGCCGTTATTATGTTATCTAACCCAAGGGCCCTGCCTTATTGTCAAGCTGTCAGTGCCTTGCCAAAGCCCGGATTGAATGGGCGCTAAAACCATTTCACAGCCTTTTCCCTATAGCCTCCCTATATACACTTGTCCACAACAGACTTGTGTGTTTGCAAATAGAATGAGGCTTAGACTTTTCATTTTATAGAGGGCAGATCTTCTATAGAGGGAAACTGTGGAGAAAATGGCCTCAGGAGCAGAGCAAGAAATCACAGACTGTCTCTCAGGTTGCGACCAAAATGGCACCATATTCTCTATATAGCGAAGTGGTCAAAAGTAATTAAATCAAATTGTATTTATCACATGCGCTGAATACAATAGGTTATTAATACAACCTTACTGCATTTCCATTCTGCTGTGAGATTTCTAAACACAGTATATGAGGTCATTGATTTTTGGGGTGGCAAAGCAACGTGCATTGATGTGTGTCCACAATCCATACATGTAACCTATGTTAGGGGAGACAGAGGGACACCAATTAGTCTGTGCAAATATCCATCAAGGATGGATGTAATATTTCAATTGATTCAGACCCTGGAGTGCCAGATGGGCGTGGTTTGCACTTTAGGGACTATTTCATTGGTTCCATTGCACCAGGCAAGCTCAGTCAAGAACTGCTTTAAAGTATTATGAACAATTTGATCACAGGTCTGAATATGTACAGTGCATCTTCAAGGTGATTGACTCTGCACAGCTGTCACCAAGTACTGTATGCGTGGAGAGACTCCCAAATCCTTGCCGGAGAATTTCGGCTGCCCCATTGGGATTCCTCTCCACCTCCCAGTAATTCACCACTACAGATCTCAGACTCAATCACTCAAACTAGACCGCTCACTAGTGGGAAAATAGAGTCACTTTGATTAAGGAGGGAATTGGTAGATTGTTGAAGGGGCAGCTCTTGGCAGGAAATGAAGTGACAAAGCTAGTGTAGGAAAAGCAGGCAAAGAAAGGCTGGGAGAATGACCGTGTCCCAAATGGCACCCATTTCCCTATAAGGTGCACTACTTTTGACCTGAGCACCATGAGCACCACATAGGGAATAGGGTGCAATTTGGGATGCAGATGGCGTAAGCATTTCACTGTAAGACCTGTTGTAATTCAGTACGTGACAAATCAAATTTGATGATATTCCCCTTCTGACTGGGGATGGCCTTTATTCACACAACGGCAAAGGTTTGATTGATCCAATTCACTATTATTGGAAAAAGAGTTCAAACAAATTGAAATATATAACATGTCATGCTGATGGCAGAGTCAGGATTTGGCATAAGTCCATGGCCCCATCCTGATACCAATTGAGCAATGTTCTCATGCCCCAAATAATTCAGGCCGTTCTGGACACAAAGGGGTTCCGATCTGGTACTTGATGGGTGTACCTTATAAACCACCGACTGAGTGTAAACATGGTGCTGTATCGAATCTCCGTTCAAGATTGATGGGGAGATCAGAGGCAGTCAACAACTGAGGTCTCTAATGTAAACAAAAACAAGCTCTCGTTACCGTTCCATAGAGGCAGTCATAGATAGAGTCGTGGCGCTATGAGACAGGAGGAGTACAATCAATGTTGTTTTGCCAGAGGTGATGCGATACTGTATGTCTACTTGTGGAAAATTACTATGGAATTGGGACGCTCCGCTGTCACTGTAGAGAATAGTTGACACCTACACAAGAAAAAATGACTATGGGAAGATCCGCTGTCACAGACACACACAGTTGGGAATACTTGACACTCAACTGTCAGCGTGACAGACAGTAAACATTCTGCATGAGAATGACATTTCACTGAATATGCCGCATTCATCTGAGGTAACTAGTTGTTAAAGGAGTGCAGTAGTTTACAGAGATAGTGCTCATCGGTCACCATTGTCAAGGAGATTTTCTTGAATCGTTTTGGGAATGTCTTCCACCTGGGTCACTGTGTAAAAAGTGAACAAAAATGTCCCATGAATTTCAATATAAAAGAAGAAATAGGTTTAGGCTTGAGGAAAAATTGGCTGCAAAATAAACTAAAATGAAAAGCCTCTGGGTCGTTTGGGAAGTAAAAATCTTATCAGAGCTTAATATATTTATACTGAACAAAAATATAAAATGCAACATGTTGGTCCCATGTTTCCTGAGCTCAAATAAAAGATCCCAGAAATGTTTCATACATACAAAAAGCTTATTTCTCTCAAAATTTGCAAAAATTTGTTTACATCCCTGTTAGTGAGCATTTCTCCTTTGCCAAGATAATCCATCCACCTGACAGGTGTGGCATGACAAGAAGTTGATTAAACAGCATGATCATTACACAAGGTGCACCTTGTGCTGGGGACAATAAAATGCCACTAAAATGTGTAGTTATCACACAATGCCAGAGATGTCTAAAGTTGAGGTAGCATGCAATTGGCATGCTGACTGCAGGAATGTCCACCAGAATTGTTGCCAGACAATTGAATGTACAATTCTCTACCATAAGCCACATCGTTTTAGAGAATTTGTCTCTATGTCCAACCGGCCTCACAACCGCAGACCACGTGTAACCACGCCAGCCCAAGATCTCCACATCTGGCTTCTTCACCCGTGGGATTGTCTGAGACCAGCCACAATGACAGCTGATGAAACTGTGGGTTTGCACAACTAAAGAATTTCTCCACAAACTGTTAGAAACCATCTCAGGGAAGGTCATCTGCAAACACGTGGTCGTCCTCACCAGGGTCTTGACCTGACTGCAGTACGGCGTCGTAACCAACTTCAGTGGGAAAATGATCATCTTCGATGTACCACTGGCATGCTGGAGAAGTGTGCTCTTCTCAGCTGAATCTAGGTTTCAACTGTACCGAACAGATGGCAGAGAGCGTGCATGGCGTCGTGTGGGTGAGCGGTTTGCTGATGTCAATGTTGTGAACAGTGTGCACCATGGTGGCGGTGGGGTTATGGTATGGGCAAGCATAAGCTACAGATAAACAATTGCATTTTATTGATGGCAATTTGAATGCACAGAGATACCTTGACGAGATCCTGAGGCCCATTGTCGTGCCATTCATCTGCCGCCATCACTTCATGTTTCACCATGATATTGCACAGCCACGTCACAAGGATCTGTACACAATTCCAGGACGCTGAAAATGTCCCAGTTCTTCCATGGCCAGCAAACTCACCAGACATGTCATCCATTGAGCATGTTTGGGATGCTCTGGATCAATGTGTACGACAGAGTGTTCCAGTTCCCGCCAATATCCAGCAACTTCGCACATCCATTGAAGAGAAGCGGGACAACATTCCACAGGACACAATCAACAGCCTGATCAACTCTATGCGAAAGAGATGTGTTAACTGCATGAGGCCAATTATTATTATTTGACCCTGCTGGTCATCTCTGAACATTTGAACATCTTGTACTGTTATAATCTCAACCCAGCACAGCCAGAAGACTGGCCACCCCTCAGAGCCTGGTTCCTCTCTAGGTTTCTTCCTGGGTTCCAGCCTTTCTAAGGAGTTTTTCCTAGCCACCGTGCTTCTACATTGCTTGCTGTTTGGGATTTTAGGCTGGGTTTCTGTATAGCACTTTGTGACATCGGCTGATGTAAAATTGTTGGGCTATCGATACACTTGGCTACTCATTCATTGCAGCAGTGCGAGTGAAAGTACGGAGAAACGCATTTTATGTTTGGCAATCGTGTTGAATAAAAAGTGTAGACAGTGCTGAAATGAAAAGCGATCATAAAAACAGCAGCTCTTTGCTGTATTCTGACAGTCTCTCTGTTGCCATGGTTTTAAAAAGTTATTAAATCTTACTTAGGTTAGTGTCAAACTTTGCTACGGCCAGGGTCGTGGAAGATCTGGAGGCACTGAGCCTACAGAAATGTTTGGCAATCAACTAGGAATGCCTTGAAGATCGACCAGTCGGCGGACAAAGCCTTAACTTGTAACTCAGTAAAATCTTTGAAATTGTTGCATGTTACGTTTATATTTTTTTGTTTGGTGTAAATACGTCACTGAGACTCGTTATGTGATTGTGACCTACATTATCCTCCTATTGACTAACTTAATTGCAGTGGTAATTGACTGGGAAGTGAAATCACTGGTGATAGCTTATTATAGTACAGGCAGAGAGATTTCTGTGGTGGGCTGACTGTCTTTTACCTTTAAAACGAGAGGAAACAATATCTTTCTTCTCAAGCAATGTACATGCAAATGTATTTCAATTGACTAAACGTGTGTGTGCAGTGTTTCTTCTGACAAATGATAAAAATGCAGTGGGGGGTGTCTGTGCATGCAAGAGTGCTCTCATGTTTTTGATGGTTTGTTGGCGTGCACATATATGCAATTTCATCTTGTATTTAGGCCTAAAAGTAAATAATATGTGCAATCTTACTTGTTTCCCCTAATATCGGCCTGCTAATACAGGACTAATAAAGCCCCAGGGCACTACTTTTGTAAAAAAAAATATTTAAAAAATTAAAGGAATAAAAATCGAGTAAATATTGTAAAGTACACTCACTAAAGCATAGCAGTGGGAAGTAGGGGTGGTGAGGGTACAGGGGGTGCTATAGCACCTGTACTTCCCGCAGCTATGCTTTAGAGTGTACTTTACTGTATTTATACTTGGGATATCACTTTTGAACAGGAAAAGCTAAACAACAAAAAAATGACTGGAGGACATCTTTAAAGCTTGACTTCAGTCACATCTGATGGATGCCCAACGGCAGCAAGGGCACAGCAACAGCGAGGCAGTATTTCCCACAGTAGTCAGCCAGTCACACACAAACTGTAAATTAGTATTTCCCACGGGTCACACAGAGCACAATTCCCCACACTAGAGTAGCCTGTCTGTCACTTTAGGCAAAGTGCTGCTTTGGCTTCAAGAGCTGTTGGGGCAGATCCTGGGAAGTTATGCCAAGTCATGATTTCCTTTGAGACCTTCCCCTTGAGCTCAAGTATATTTAGTGAGACAGCTGGCGGTACTATGAGGCTCATAGCTGAGTAGTGGGCTCTTTCAAATATAAATACATATTTAAAGTGAATGATGATATGATGTATTATCAGATAGTCCCTAATCATATTGCTTTGATGTTTGGACATTCTGCCCAAATAAATGTCATTTCTCGGGAATAAAAACACATGGATATACTGGAATGAGAAAGTGTTTCTTGACTGTTAAAAGCTTCCAATAAAAGCTCCTATTATATGCAACAACAAAAATAGGCCACATTACACGTTATCAGCTGAAAAATTATTCCACCGAATGGTTGATATCATGTTATGACGGGCATGGGGCCAGATCTTCACTAACCGTCACGTAGCCTATGAGTAGCAAATTAGGCCGGTGTCGTGACATTATGGATTCCGAATGATTCGATTGACAACTGATTGATTAAGCGACAATTACACACGTGCAATGAATGGCTACACACATTGATTTCAGTCTTCGATTGGGTATGAAGACCCAAAGACAAGTGGCATAAGGTAGCCTACCGCAGCAGGGACATGCGGCTTGACTGTAACCTATCATTCATCGATTTGAATAAGCGGAGAAAAACTACACGTTTTATTCAATAACATAACATTGACAAATATCAATGCAGTCGTGTCGATACGGATGACAACGTGCAGAAGGCGGTGAGTGTCCGGCGCGGGTAGTAGCGTAGCACTAGCAGCATGCCCTGATTTTCCTGCCTACCATTTTCGACAGTGCACAGGCACATCACTGGTGTCCTGCCTGCTTGCTCTAATTTGGAGTTATTTTCAGCCATTCCCTCGTACGTGGTGTCAACGGCATTGTTCGACTGATACATACACGCAAACACTAAGCACTGTCATCCACCCCCCAAAAAACATTATGTAGGGTAAAAAGCGCTTTCTCACCTCGGAATTTTCTCCCCATTTCTCGCTCGAGCCAAGGAGCCGCTCCAGCATTCGTTGACGTCACACGCCCCACTCTGCAGCAGAAATACAGTAGGCTTGCTCTAGAGCGGGAGGGCGCACAGGGAGAGCGAAGGAGAGAAGATAAGGCTGTTCGAGCTCCAATAAAGATTTCTGCCGGCCGAAATCTAGAAGATGAAAGGCATCCCTCTACCTGTGTGATTCCCAAGGAGCTTTCATTCCTGTGAGCACAGGACAGAAAAACACTGGATCGTTCCCTGGAGAACGAGGCCTTCAGATGACTGCATGCGTAACAGAGAACATTTCTACAAACGAATCATTTTTTTAAAATCATGTCCAAGTAGGGCTAGTTACTGCAACTGCATGTACCAGTGATAATGACCACCTGTCATGTCATCTATAATGTGTTCCACACTTTATTTCCAACCAATCAATCAGTAATAAATGCATCAATCAATGAGATTCTCTTGTCAATAAAAAAAAAAAGTGCCCGTATAAACGGGTAGGTAACATCCCAGGCTAATCCACTATAAAAATCAGCAGCTAATGCAAGAGGACTAGGAGTCCTTGTATGGAGATGAGGTGAGGTGTGTGTGTGTGTGTGTGTGTGTGTGTGTGTGTGTGTGTGTGTGTGTGTGTGTGTGTGTGTGTGTGTGTGTGTGTGTGTGTGTGTGTGTGTGTGTGTGTGTGTGTAGAGGTGTCATGCTCATAGGGGACACAGGGCGACGTGCCCCCTCAGATGTCCTGATAACAAAAAATAGAATAATGATTATGGCTCTAGATTGCAGGAAAAGGTGTTCTCACCTTTGCAAAATTCTCAAACTTTTCGACCGGGTGCCTAGTGTATGTGTGTGTGTGTGTTGTGCATGCGTGTGTATCTGCCTGTCTGTCACTGTGTGCAAGTGGCCCATTAGCAAATTGCTACATGGTTAGGGAGGGTGACAGACAGGAATCTGTAATAGCAAAGGGCAATGGAGAAGTTAAACTATTTCAATATAGCCTACACACTTATTTGTTGTTGTTATCTACAAGCCCAATCCAATTGTCTATCAAGATAGAGGAAATTCTCAAGGATTAATCCTCTGCTACCCTTCTTGTCATTTCTCATCATTACTATCATTTTCCTTTAGATAGCGAAAAAAAAAACTCTAATGCTGGGTGGCATTCAATAGTGTACATTAGTGTAATGTAATGTAATGTAAACAAGCGTTACTCAGGTAGTCCCTTCCTGTTTCAGTCTGTTTTATTCCATGTGGTGCCTAGTGAATGCAACCCTGGTGTTTAATGTTCCCAATACAGGTTCAGCCAGGACACAGTGTGCAATACAATACGTGGATGATACTGCAGGTCCTGCCTGTCAGTGTACAGTCTGATGTTTTGATAAGGGGGGATAAAGTACCACCTTGTGGCCAAATGAGAAGACTGCACTCCATAATTCTCCACATTAAAGGGCAACACCACCACTTTTCAACCTCATTTTCATTATATCCAGCACAATACCAGTGTCAATATGTGAAAATGGTGCAATTCTGTTTTGTAAAAAAATAATAATAATACGTTTAAAAAAGTTCTACCTGATGACATCTTCAAAGTTAACATTTCAAAAATGGATTCTCAAATAATGAGATTTGCTGTGACTGTGAGCAAGAAAAGATCCTCCCTTAGGCTAGAAACTGTATGAAGGGTTTGAAAATCACTGGGTTTTTTTAAATCCTACCTTGTGATGTCACAGAGAAGCATTTTTTTTAGTACCTTTCTTTATAACAACAGATCATAGAAAGACTCTGTTTCCACATAAGAGACACTGGTTTGGTGCTGGAGAATTTGAATATGAGGTTGACAGTCAAAAACACCGCCTGGAGCCATTCAGAGATCGGTCCTAATCAGGAATGAAATGGAAGCAAATGGGCTGAAACATTGCAAAACATTTTGCCACGCTGTACACTAATTAATATTATCTTGTGCACTCAAAAATACATACTTTAGGCGATGTTAATGGTATATTGTATGTCCCGATACAATTGGAACACTGTATTTCTCAAGGATGTCCTATGCACTATGTATGGAATAGGGAGGCATTTGGGATGCATCCAAGAAGAGAATCCTGGTGGTGTTCAAGTGGCAGTTAGCCAGAAGATTCTGACCGTACCGTTACGCTTGTTTACACTGAGCTGCACTGTGGTCGGAACGCCATCATGGTTAGATTAAGAAACTGTGGAGCCGGCGCGAGATCAAAGCAGGGATGGGATAGGCCACTGTAATCCAAATTGTACCTTTATCCAAACTGATACATCGAGAAGATTGAAATACTGCTAGTTTTTCCAGAAAACTGTCCTTTTTTTGTCCTCATACTAGCTAGCAGTAGCCACCGCAGCCATTATGGAATGGCAGTGTCAGCCAATCAGCTCTTTTGTTGTTCAATGCAACATGCCATTCCGTAACACATCCTTGTTGGTGTTAGAATAAAACCTTAATTGCTTGGATTAAATGAAGATGATACTGTACCAAAGTTCCAAGTACTGTGACAGATTTAGATCAGACACTTCCCCCATCCCGTTCCTTTCATTCAGTTTTTTTTATTAGAAGTGACAGCCCCATTGGCTGCTGTGTAATAGTAGGGCTGTGAATCTTTATTTTCTCTCGACTGGCTGATTGAGACATGCTGTGCTTTGGTCTGCTTTCATCATTGAGCAAACACCCTCCTCTGGTGTAGATATTATTAACATCCGTTTGCATAGCAACCATAATAATAAATAATAAATGCCATAACACATGCTTGACATTTCAATACAATAAAGTTGTTTTTGTTCTCTTCCCAAGAGTGTATTTTAATGCTGGTTAGCCGTGAGAATGGAGGAAGGAAAAATGTCAAGAGTGAGATTTGGAGTCAACCTCTCGTCTAGCCTTTTCTTTGTACCTCGGCAAGGAAATGCATGTAATTCAAAAGACCTTGAATGACAGAGGACGTTGAATGATGCCAGTGCATGTCACAGACAATACCGTACAGTACAGATAATAAGATACACGCAGATCCGGAAAAGGGCACAGAACATTTCAGAGACAGTGTCTACGCCCCAAATGGCACCCTTATTCCCTACATGGCGTACTACTTTTGGTCCAGAGCCCATGAGGAATAGGAAAAGGTACCATCTGAGACGGAACTAGTATTCAGCATACTATTATTGCTCCCAAATGCAGTGATTACCTCAGCGAAGAATCTCTTTTCGATCATATTGGTCTGTGTGACTGTGTCATTACCAACATGAAGACAATAGACTTGTGTACAAAAAAAACACACACAGTTCCTTGCGAAAGTATTGATCCCCCTTGGCATTTTACCTATTTTGTTGCCTTACAACCTGGAATTAAAATATATTTTGATAATTTGATTTACACAACATGAAGATGGCGTAGCAGTAAGTCGTCCTGTCTCGTCGTGTCCCTTGTATATATCGTATATTTTTCGTTTTTTACATATTTTTCTTCGCATATCTCTTCAAAAACATTTTGCTAAACCTAAGCTTCCAAATACTCTCCTGCAACCCGCCTCACCCAATGTAGCTATTTTTCCTAAAGTATTTATATTTACTTCGGAACCGGAACCCCTCAACTGAAGCTAGCCAGCTAACCACCAGCTATGCTAGCGGTCTTCAGCTAACCGGTCATCAGCTAAGCTAACCTTTAGCTCAGAAAGCTCTCGCCAGCTCGAACAACGCGACTCTAACCAGAGCATAACGGACCTATTTATTTTTCATCCCTGGATTCATCCCCGGATTCCCACCGCAAACGGAACATTTTTCAGCTGGATCTTCACAACTAGCTATCTAGCTAAACCGCAACCCCGGATGATTACTCCTGGCTAGCGCTTCCACCCACTTAGCGTGAAGCTAGCCCGGCCAGCGCACCTGTACTACCACCGTAGCATACTCCTGGGCTACAATACCCGGGCCCACGACCGGTCTATCGATGTCACCGCATGAAGAGGAATAAACAGACTCACCCCATCGCGACGTCCCCCAAAGGCTAACTCTCTAGCCCTCGCTATCTCCCTGCTTGCTAATTCGGCCTGCTAACTGCTAGCTTGTCTAGCCCCGGTCCGCTAACTGCTACCTTGTTTAGCCCGGGCCTACGAACTGTTAGCTTGTTAGCACAGGCCTGCTAACCGTCTGAATCGCCGCGTCCCAAACACGCACCGGACCCATACTCACTCTCTATCTCTTTTTGATTTTTAATCTGTTTATACCTTTCCGGAAACCTGCCTCACCCAATGTGACACGGAATCGCTATTATTTTTAATTTTTAGAACACACTCAAGAACCTCCAGAAGCCAACCAGCTAACTAGCTACAAGCTATTTAGTCATTGTTAACTTTTTTTCAACCTGGATAACACTCGCCAGTCCAGCTCCCCTGCCCCATCCACCGCTGCCCCTGGACACTGATCTCTTGGCTACATAGCTGATGCACGCTGGACTGTCCATTAATCACGGTACTCCATTCTGCTTGTTTATGTTTAATCTGTCGGCCCCGTTGCCTAGTCAACGCCATTTTACCTGCTGTTGTTGTGCTAGCTGATTAGCTGTTGTCTCACCTACTGTTTTAGCTAGCTTTCCCAATTCAACACCTGTGATTACTGTATGCCTCGCTGAATGTCTCTCTCAAATGTCAATATGCCTTGTATACTGTTGCTCAGGTTAGTTATCATTGTTTTAGTTCACAATGGAGCCCCTAGTTCTACTCTTCATACCCCTGATACCTCCTTTGTCCCACCTCCCACACATGCGGTGACCTCACCCATTACAACCAGCATGTCCAGAGATACAACCTCTCTCATCATCACCCAGTGCCTGGGCTTACCTCCGCTGTACCCGCACCCCACCATACCCCTGTCTGCGCATTATGCCCTGAATATATTCTACCATGCCCAGAAACCTGCTCCTCTTATTCTCTGTCCCCAACGCTCTAGGCGACCAGTTTTGATAGCCTTTAGCCGCACCCTCATACTACTCCTTCTCTGTTCCGCGGGTGATGTGGAGGTAAACCCAGGCCCTGCATGTCCCCAGGCACCCTCATTTGTTGACTTCTGTGATCGTAAAAGCCTTGGTTTCATGCATGTCAACATCAGAAGCCTCCTCCCTAAGTTTGTTTTACTCACTGCTCTAGCACACTCTGCTAACCCTGATGTCCTTGCTGTGTCTGAATCCTGGCTCAGGAAGGCCACCAAAAATTCAGAGATTTCCATACCCAACTATAACATCTTCCGTCAAGATAGATCTGCCAAAGGGGGAGGAGTTGCAGTCTACTGCAGAGATAGCCTGCAAAGTAATGTCATACTTTCCAGGTCCATACCCAAACAGTTCAAACTACTAATTTTGAAAATTACTCTCTCCAGAAATAAGTCTCTCACTGTTGCCGCCTGCTACCGACCCCCCTCAGCTCCCAGCTGTGCCCTGGACACCATTTGTGAATTGATCGTCCCCATCTAGCCTCAGAGTTTGTTCTGTTAGGTGACCTAAACTGGGATATGCTTAACACCCCGCCAGTCCTACAATCTAAGCTAGATGCCCTCAATCTCACACAAATCATCAAGGAACCCACCAGGTACAACCCTAACTCTGTAAACAAGGGCACCCTCATAGACGTCATCCTGACCAACTGGCCCTCCAAATACACCTCTGCTGTCTTCAACCAGGATCTCAGCGATCACTGCCTCATTGCCTGTATCCGCTACGGAGCCGCAGTCAAACGACCACCCCTCATCACGGTCAAACGCTCCCTAAAACACTTCTGTGAGCAGGCCTTTCTAATCAACCTGGCCCGGGTATCCTGGAAGGACATTGACCTCATCCCGTCAGTTGAGGATGCCTGGTCATTCTTTAAAAGTAACTTCCTCACCATTTTAGATAAGCATGCTCCGTTCAAAAATGCAGAACTAAGAACAGATACAGTCCTTGGTTCACCCCAGACCTGACTGCCCTCGACCAGCACAAAAACATCCTGTGGCGGACTGCAATAGCATCGAATAGTCCCCGTGATATGCAACTGTTCAGGGAAGTCCGGAACCAATACACGCAGTCAGTCAGGAAAGCTAAGGCCAGCTTCTTCAGGCAGAAGTTTGCATCCTGTAGCTCCAACTCCAAAAAGTTCTGGGACACTGTGAAGTCCATGGAGAACAAGAGCACCTCCTCCCAGCTGCCCACTGCACTGAGGCTAGGTAACACGGTCACCACCGATAAATCCATGATTATCGAAAACTTCAATAAGCATTTCTCAACGGCTGGCCATGCCTTCCGCCTGGCTACTCCAACCTCGGCCAACAGCTCCTCCCCCGGCAGCTCCTCGCCCAAGCCTCTCCAAGTTCTCCTTTACCCAAATCCAGATAGCAGATGTTCTGAAAGACCTGCAAAACCTGGACCCGTACAAATCAGCTGGGCTTGACAATCTGGACCCCCTATTTCTGAAACTATCCGCCGCCATTGTCGCAACCCCTATTACCAGCCTGTTCAACCTCTCTTTCATATCGTCTGAGATCCCCAAGGATTGAAAGCTGCCGCAGTCATCCCCCTCTTCAAAGGGGGAGACACCCTGGACCCAAACTGTTACAGACCTATATCCATCCTGCCCTGCCTATCTAAGGTCTTCGAAAGCCAAGTCAACAAACAGGTCACTGACCATCTCGAATCCCACCGTACCTTCTCCGCTGTGCAGTCTGGCTTCCGAGCCGGTCACAGGTGCACCTCAGCCACACTCAAGGTACTAAACGATATCATAACCGCCATCGATAAAAGACAGTACTGTGCAGCCGTCTTCATCGACCTTGCCAAGGCTTTCGACTCTGTCAATCACCATATTCTCATCGGCAGACTCAGTAGCCTCGGTTTTTCGGATGACTGCCTTGCCTGGTTCACCAATTACTTTGCAGACAGAGTTCAGTGTGTCAAATCGGAGGGCATGCTGTCCGGTCCTCTGGCAGTCTCTATGGGGGTGCCACAGGGTTCAATTCTCGGGCCGACTCTTTTCTCTGTGTATATCAATGATGTTGCTCTTGCTGCGGGCGATTCCCTGATCCACCTCTACGCAGACGACACCATTCTATATACTTTCGGCCCGTCATTGGACACTGTGCTATCTAACCTCCAAACAAGCTTCAATGCCATACAACACTCCTTCCGTGGCCTCCAACTGCTCTTAAACGCTAGTAAAACCAAATGCATGCTTTTCAACCGATCGCTGCCTGCACCCGCATGCCCGACTAGCATCACCACCCTGGATGGTTCCGACCTTGAATATGTGGACATCTATAAGTACCTAGGTGTCTGGCTAGACTGCAAACTCTCCTTCCAGACTCATATCAAACATCTCCAATCAAAAATCAAATCAAGAGTCGGCTTTCTATTCCGCAACAAAGCCTCCTTCACTCACGCCGCCAAGCTTACCCTAGTAAAACTGACTATCCTACCAATCCTCGACTTCGGCGATGTTATCTACAAAATGGCTTCCAACACTCTACTCAGCAAACTGGATGCAGTATATCACAGTGCCATCCGTTTTGTCACTAAAGCACCTTATACCACCCACTGCGACTTGTATGCTCTAGTCGGCTGGCCCTCGCTACATATTCGTTGCCAGACCCACTGGCTCCAGGTCATCTACAAGTCCATGCTAGGTAAAGCTCCGCCTTATCTCAGTTCACTGGTCACGATGGCAACACCCATCCGTAGCACGCGCTCCAGCAGGTGTATCTCACTGATCATCCCTAAAGCCAACACCTCATTTGGCCGCCTTTCGTTCCAGTACTCTGCTGCCTGTGACTGGAACGAATTGCAAAATCGCTGAAGTTGGAGACTTTTATCTCCCTCACCAACTTCAAACATCTATCTGAGCAGCTAACCGATCGCTGCAGCTGTACATAGTCTATTGGTAAATAGCCCACCCATTTTCACCTACCTCATCCCCATACTGTTTTTATTTATTTACTTTTCTGCTCTTTTGCACACCAATATCTCTACCTGTACATGACCATCTGATCATTTATCACTCCAGTGTTAATCTGCAAAATTGTAACTATTCGTCTACCTCCTCATGCCTTTTGCACACATTGTATATAGACTCCCCCTTTGTTTTCTACTGTGTTATTGACTTGTTAATTGTTTATTCCATGTGTAACTCTGTGTTGTCTGCTCACACTGCTATGCTTTATCTTGGCCAGGTCGCAGTTGTAAATGAGAACTTGTTCTCAACTAGCCTACCTGGTTAAATAAAGGTGAAATAAAATAAAAATAAAAATATTTTTTTTTATTGTGAAACAAACAGGAAATAAGACAAAAAACAGAAAACTTGAGCGTGCATAACTATTCACCCCCTCCCCCCCAAAGTCAATACTTTGTAGAGACACATTTTGCAGCAATTACAGCTGCAAGTCTCTTGGGGTATGTCTCTAAGCTTGGCACATCTAGCCACTGGGATTTTTGTCCATTCTTCAAGGCAAAACTGCTCCCGCTCCCTCAAGTTGGATTGGGTTCTGCTGGTGTACAGCAATCTTTAGGTCATACCACAGATTCTCAATTGGATTGATGTCTGGGCTTTGACTAGGCCATTCCAAGACATTTAAATGTTTCCTCTTAAACAAATCGAGTGTTGCTTTAGCAGTATGCTTAGGGACATTGTCCTGCTGGAAGATGAACCTCTGTCCCAGTCTCAAATTCTCAAGAATTTCCCTTTATTTGGTGCCATCCATCATTCCTTCAATTCTGACCAGTTTCCCAGTCCCTGCCGATGAAAAACATCCCCACAGCATGATGGGGATGATGTTCTCGGGGTGATGCGGTGTTTGGTTTGTGTGTTTGGTTTGTGCCAGACATAGCATTTTCCTTGATGGTCAAAAAGCTACATTTTAGTCTCATCTGGCCAGAGTACCTTCTTCCATATGTTTGGGGAGTCTCCCACATGCCTTTTGGCGAACACAAATGTGTTTCATCATTTTTTTCTTTAAGCAATGGCTTTTGTTCTGGCCACTCTTCCGTAAAGCCCAGCTCTGTGGCTTAAAGTTATCCTATGGACAGATACCCTAATCTCCGCTGTGGAGCTTTGCATCTCTTTCAGGGTTATCTTTGGTCTCTTCTTATTAATGCCCTCCTTGCCTGGTCCTTGAGTTTTGGTGGGCGGCCCTCTCTTGGCAGGTTTGTTGTGGTGCCATATTCTTTCCATTTTTTAATAATGGATTTAATGGTGCTCCATGGGATGTTCAAAGTTTCGGATATTTTTTTATAAACCTAATCTGTACTTCTCCTCAACTTTGTCCCTGACCTGTTTGGAGAGCTCATTGGTATTCATGGTGCTGCTTGCTTGGTGGTGCCCCTTGCTTAGTGGTGTTGCAGACTATGGGGCCTTTCGGAAAAGGTGTGTATATACTGAGATATATATATATACATGTGTGTACATGTGTGTGTATATACATGTGACACTTAGATTGCACACAGGTGGACTTTATTTAACTAATGCACCATATCTTATTTTGGGGCTTCATAATAAAGGAGGTGAACACGCACCACTTTTCAGTTAAAAAAAAAAAATGTTATGTTTAAATAAGTTATTTTTTTCACTTCACTAATTTGGACTATTGTATGTCCATTACATGAAATCCAAATAAAAATCTACTTAAATTACAGGTTGTAATGCAACAAAATAGGAAAACCGCCAAGGGGGATGAATACTTTTGCAAGGCACTGTACACTACCATGGTTCAATTAATCTATATCACATACAGTATACTGCATTTCATTTCCAGGGGGCATCAATGAAACCACATGTTTTTTATTCAGATTTTACCAGTGTGGAAATGTACCAAATTGTCATACTTGAGTAAAAGTAAAGATACCTTAATAGAAAATGACTCAAGTAAAAGTGAAAGTCACCCAGTAAAATACTACTTGAGTAAAAGTGTAAAAGTATTTGGTATTAAATACACTTAAGTGTCAAAAGTAAAATCATAAATAATTTCAAATTCTTTATATTAAGCAAACCAGATGGCGTTTATTTACAGATAGCCAGGGGCACACTACAACACTCAGACATCATTTACAAATGAAGAATGTGTGTTTAGTGAGTCCGCCAGATCAGAGGCAGTAGGGATGACCAGAGATGTTAACTTGATGTGTGAATAGGACCATTTTCCTGTCCTGCTAGGCATCCAAAATGTAACTAGTATTTTGGGTGTCAGGGAAAATGTATTGAGTAAAAAGTACATTAAGTAATGTACTGAAGTAAAAGTAGTCAAAAATATAAGTAGTAAAGGCAAGCAGAGAGACCCCAAAAAACTACTTAAATAGTACTTTAAAGTATTTTATAAGTAGTACTTTAAAGTATTTTTACTTAAGTACTTAACACCACTGGATATTATATTAAAGGAAAACTCAACCCAAAAATTATATTTTGGTATTTGTTTAATTAGTCTATTGTTGACATAGTCCCAAAATGTTTTGCTTGTCAGCAATCAAGTTTTCAAGATATGTAACTTTCAAAATACAGAAATCATCATATGGTGCTGCATTTTGCATCATATGATGCTGCGTTTTTTCATTAGTTGATGCAAAATGTATCATAAGGGGATGATTTCTGTATTTTGAAAGTTACGTATCTTGAAAACTTGATTTCTGACAAGAAAAACATTTGGACAAATCAAACAAACACCATAAAATATTTTTTGGGTGGAATTGTCCTTTAAGATGGCAGAATAATACAGAAAAGAGAGAAAACATCCAACCTGCGGATGATGTTTCTGGACAGCAGAGGGCAGCAGTAGTGTACAAATAATAACAGTGTCAACACATACTACTGGAAGAACTAATCGTGATGTGATAGTACCTCATAAATCAGATTAAACTAAGAACAGCTCCATTTTCAAAATTATTGGGTACTGCTGCTCACTCTTAAGTGAATAGGAAATATCGGACAATGTACATATTATGATATACGGACGTTTAGTCCCAAATGGCACCCTATATTCCACATTTCGAGCACTACTTTTCACTAGAGCCCACTAGAGCCCTTCACTAGAGCCCTATGAGAGAGAGAGAGAGATTCAAAGTATGAAAAATGTTGGTGTGGCAGCAGTGGTCAGGGGATTGTTGAGAGAGGTAGTTGACTTCAATAGATTGACAACATTTTCACAGTTATATAGGACCTAACCAATCAAAAAAAGGTCTGACTGAGAAAGCGAGCCAAACTTTTCAACGTTTGGCACGTTCATCAGAAAGTCAAACTAGTTTACGTCCTGTTATTATGTCACTTAGACAATGAGAAAATGGAGGACAAAAACAACAAAACGACAAAAAGTCAAAGGGATCACTGGTTGGTACTAATGTATTACGTCAAGTGCCAATTAAACACAGTAAGTGAATGAAATGTAAAAAATTGCAGGTGAAAGGCTTCATAATGATAGGAGCATTCTATGCATACTGATGTAGATCAGGCATGATGATACCACATGGACCGTGGTGCATAGAGAAGCTCCAACAAGATCCACGATTCCAGATAGAGATAATTGACTTCTACATTATTATTTATATGATGAGAGAGTCTAACAGATCAATGTAACAGTGTATGCAGACGATCCAACAAGTTGAAAGATCAATAGAACAGTTTTCATGAAGGTACGTGTATCTCCACTACGACTTCCAATAAAAGGAAACATCTTGTCTACAACATAGCCCCCCCGTACACACTCGGGTTGTTACTGATGTACAACGCATTAGACACAACTGTTGTGATACAACTGATATTTGTCACGCAATGGAGAGTTTGTTTGCACAAAATTGCTTACTCAGCCCTTGTTCTCTCCACAGCGCAAGTGTTCTAATTCTTGTGCAGAAAAACTCTCCATTATGTCACAGAAACTGTGCCAAATGCATTGTTCATCAGTTGTAAAAATGAGTTTGTAAGGGACCATGGATGAGTCCTTCTGCACGAAGAATAATTAGATTTTTTCTGCCAATATTGAAAGCTCCCTAATTACGACTGGTTGAAACCAGATTTCTTCTATCCCATTGATGAGAACGATACATGGGTCTGGTAGCAAAATCCATGTACACAATGACAATGATTATACAGACCTCTGCATTTTTAGCATGAGCCATACTGTCGATGCTGCCATGGTAACAGAGTATGTCTTATCAAGTATGGCTCTTGTGTGGATTTTTTCCCCAGTGGAACTTATTTTGGGCCAGCTTTCAGTGGTGTAGGTATGACAACAGGCTGGTGAGTTGCATTCATTTGCATATTAATACTGCTAACAGCCATTGTGTGTTAGTTTAACCCTTGCCTGAGGGACCTCGTCAAATCACTGTCACATTACCTAGAACTTGGGCTTCTACGTAAATGGTGTAAAACACTTGGTAACTATAAATGGGTGGTCGTTCAGATACGGATGGTGATATCAACACCATTCCCGTTCTGATTCAGTGAGGCTCATGGAGGGTTCCGATTTATCACAAACCACGTTGAAGACCATGTCATCTTCACACCGTATATCTCACACAACACAATTTGACGTATGGTGTAATTACTTCATAGCAGAATTACGCAAATCCCAAAAGTGTACAGAAGCAGAGGGGAGACACAGCAGGAAGGGGCCGCCATGGGGACTGAACCCTTGTCTCCAGTGGGGAGGAATGCACAGTATATACGCTACCACTAGACCACAGGCTCTGCACCAGTATTTTCTGTGTTAATAATAACTACTTTTATCTCCACTGACAGTCTGACAGGCTCTCTGCCTATAGAGATGGGTGGCCTGTCGATATAGCGTGCATAGCATAACCACAAGGTTCAGATATGATTTGAACTTCAGTCACTTTGTAGCCCCCGCTTCGTCATCTCTGTGTACTTCGCGTTTCCTCCCTTGTTGAAAATAACGAGCAGGTTTGATGTAGGGCTACTATAGCCGATAATGAGAGGAGTGTTGCTGTTCAGACGACTTGAAAGCTCTTCAGTCTATCTGGTCCCACAAGCGGCGGCCATTATGGAGCCGGATAGAGCGGTTAAAGCCACCATAGAGTTCTAGTTGCAGACTTTATAGTGTGGGACAGCAGAATGTGACCGTGGCTACAGCTGGGAACATGACCCCTTTTAAACTATACTGGAGGGATGGAGCCGTAATGCTCAAATTAGGTTGTACTAGGAAATCCCACCTAATTTAAGTGGGCATTGTGTCAAGAAGCAGTGTGACTTGGTTGGGTTGTGTTTCGGAGGACACACGGCTCTTGATCTTCGCCTCTCTCGAGTCCGTACGGGAATTGCAGCGATGAGACAAGACTGTAAACTACTAATTGGATACCACAAAATTGGGGAGAAAAAGTGCTAAAAATATATTTATTTTTTTAAAGTAAAAAAAAAACAGGCCTCCCGGGTGGCACAATGGTCTAAGGCACTGCATTGCAGTGCTAGCTGTGCCACCAGAGACTCTGGGTTCGCGCCCAGGCTCTGTCGCAGCCGGCCACGACCGGGAGGTCCATGGGGCGACACACAATTGGCCTAGCATTGTCCGGGTTAGGGAGGGTTTGGCCGGTAGGGATATCCTTGTCTCATCGTGCACTAGTGACTCCTGTGGTGGGCTGGGCACAGTGCACGCTGACCAGGTCGCTAGGGGCGCAGCGTTTACTCTGACACATTGGTGCGGCTGGCTTCCGGGTTGGATAAGTGCTATGTTACTAAGCAGTGCGGCTTGGTTGGGTTGTGTATCGGAGGACGCATGACTTTTAACCTTCGTCTCTCCCGAGCCCGTACGGGAGTTGTAGTGATGAGACAAGATAGTAACTACTAAAAACAATTGGATACTATGAAATTGGGGTGAAAAAGGGGGTAAAATTCAAAACAAAAAAAATCTAATTTGAAAAAAGTCTGAGAAAAAAAAAACAATGCAAGAAAAAGGGGGTAATAAAGTGTTGTCAATAAAGTGGTTGTCTTGTGTACACAGACTTTGCATTCATAGGAGTATGTGTGCTTTTGCTATGTGGAGATTATCATAAAATACAAATGTATAGCTTGTAAAATTACACATCCACTCAAAGCCATGTCTAAAAGAGGTATATTATGGTACTCTTAAAACTATATGGTAACATTTATTGTCACATATATAAATGATATGGTGACAACTTCTTAACAATCATAAAACAATGGTGCGGCAGGTAGCCTAGTGGTTTGAGTGTTGGGCCAGGAACCGAAAGGTTGCTGGATCGTATCCCCAAGCTGACAAGGTAAAAATCTGTCATTCTGCTCCTGAACAAGGCACTGTTCCCTGGTAGGTCGTCATTGTAAATAAGAATTTGTTCTTAACTACTTGAAATGACAAGCTCTGTTGTTTTCCCTTGGTGTGTGTGCCTCCATCCAGTGAGAACGACGAGTCCATAAATTCTTCAGCCATGTAGAGTAACAGGAAACAGCACGTTCGTCAGCTGTCAGATCAATCTATCTGTTTCTCCTTATCATTCACGTGTCGGGGGACACAACTGTCCTCTGTGGTGAATGAAAGAGGGATGAACAAATAAAGAGGAGGAGGGATGGTGATGGAGGGATCACTCTCTATCTGTCTACGGGACAAGATGAAGGCCCCGGCGGTGACACGGTTAACGGTTAACCACCTCGTCCTGGGGACCGTGTGATCTATCACCCCCCCAGAGCAGCCCAGGAAACTGGCTCCCCTGCCCCAGTGTCATGTACCTGGTTAATGACTAAACCCAGCATCCTGACACCAGCCGTCATTTTGGATCCATAACAATAGAGGGTGCCTGGACCTGGATGGATCTACTGTGGAGGAATGGAATTCTCTCGTTGTCTGTCTCCCCTTGGCACGCAATGGCTGTTCGGTTAATGGTTAATGGGGGTACGCATGAATCAATCGGCTGGACTGTCAGAGGGCACAAATACACACACGGGATACTGAGGATCGACTCATCTGATTGTACACGGATCATCCAAATAGTTTGTTAACAGGAAGTGGACCCTATGCCACCTGAGAGTTGATTGACAGTTGAGAGGACTGATGAGATTTGTCTTTGTGTAGTTTTGTGTTTGTGTTGACCTCGATCCTTTCCAGTTGTAATATGTATTCTCTTTCTCAAAAATTCAGTTCTGTGAGTTTGGAAACATTTTTAAGTAAGAGAAATGACCAGATGGCAATGGAAGTTAATAGCCCTTGTTGAGTTACTTGAATAATGAATCACATAACTAATTAATATTAATAAACTTGCTTACAGTTGTACTTATAGTCATGAATCATCAACATGTCATTACGTCTCAGCCTTTCTAGGTTTTGTCACATCATGATCTGTTTCACCTGTCTTTGTGCTTGTCTCCACCCCCCTCCAGGTGTCGCTCATCTTCCCATTATCCCGTGTATTTATACCTGTGTTCTCTGTTTGTCTGTTGCCAGTTCATCTTGTCAGGTCTTACCAGCGTTCTTTCCCGCCTTCCTGTTTCTCTAGTTCTGTTTGCTAGTTTTTTTCTGCCTGCCCTGACCACGAGCCTGCCTGCAGTCCTGTACCTGCCTGACTCTGACCTGATCACAAATCTCTGCCTGCCCCGAACCCGAGCCTGCCTGCAGTCCTGTACCTGCCTGACTCTGACCTGATCACAAATCTCTGCCTGCCCCGAACCCGAGCCTGCCTGCAGTCCTGTACCTGCCTGACTCTGACCTGATCACAAACCTCTACCTGCCCTGAACCCGAGCCTGCCTGCAGTCCTGTACCTGCCTGACTCTGACCTAATCACAAACCTCTACCTGTCCTCAACCTGCCCCGTGTTTCTAATAAATAATCTGAGAACTGTACAATCCGCCTCCCGTGTCTGCATCTGAGTTGTGATAGGTTTTGTGAATTAAATAAATTATTGGCCTGCACACGGACACTGTGAACTAGATTGTATAGTTTAACTATATCGCAAAGTTATATTGTACTAATGCCATGTATTATTTAAACTAGGGAGGAAGGATAATGCATATTCAACTTTGGCTCTTCAAACAGCCTTGTGGCTCTTTAAGTACAGTCCACGGTCTGTTATTCAACAGAAACATTACTTTTTTAACACATTTAAAATACACATTCTCCTTTTTAGAATTTAGAAACCGGTTTAATTGCCCCTTTTATATCATTTTCCATTTTCACCTAAGTTTATCTCATAATCACCTGAGCCACAAAAGTAATTACCCAACCGAGCATTAATTCACATTGTCCCATGATCCATGGGAGTGCTATTAGAGCAGCCCAAGACAAGGGAATTAGCGGCTATAACAAGAGAAAGTGTTTTGATTTTCAAATGGCCAGCGATGCTCTGAGTCATTCATACGAAACCCCCATTTAAAAAGAACAAAGCAAATAACCGCTAAACGTCTCTTAAGGGGCTCAAAACCCTCCAAGGGGATCACATCCAGCGACAGTTTCCGTCTGCGATACTGCCAAGGTCTGGGCTCTGGGTCAACTGAGGCCTTTTGAGGGGCCTCTGTGTGGCCCCAGCATGGCGTCAATACACTCAGAACAGAGAGAGACGTCACTCTCCCCTTCCTCCCCCAGGTGAGGGGGACAATCCATCATCCGCCTAAAGGCCACGGCACTGGGGGAGCGGAGAGGGAGGAGCAGCTCTATTATGCGTCATTGAGGGGAGGAGAGGAGTGAGGGGGTAGTGACTTTGTGTGATGCTATACTTTTAACCGGGGGGGGGGGTAAAGAGCAGGTACAAGCCAGGATGGAGGAACAGAACAGGGGATTCTCTAGCTAGCTACTACTACTCCGCAACAGCCTGCTACTGTACTCCTACGGAGGTGTGTGTGATGCTGGCTGAGGATGAGTCCTAAATGGCCCACAATATTATGCATTTGGTACACAGCCACAGTGTTTCCATGTGGAGGTGTGTTTGTATGATGCTAGCTGAGACTGGAGCAAGCCACATGTGACGTTACACTATTGCCTGGGGGGCTGCAATGTGGTGTTTCGACTGGACAGGTTATAATGTGTGGTGTATCGATATGACAGACAGGTGACGTCATACTGTGTAGCCTACCTTCGTGCCCTGAGCACGATCAACTTAGATTACTCCGCTTTGTCTCAACGACTGATTGGGTCCCATCAACTTCTATCATAACTGAGTATGAGATTATGAAAAAAAAAAGTTAATTCTCTATATCGTGCACTACTTTTGACCAGGACCCGTAGGGAATATGGTGCCCGAGACACAACCAATGTAATTTGGCATGTTTGCCTCTGAGCAATTAGTAGATGACAATAATTCAAAGAAACATGTAATTCAACATAATCTAAGAATGGATAATTTGGTCCTTTGTAGTCGGTGGAGAACGCCAGCATAGTGGGTTAAATTACCAGGACCACCCGTACAGTGCATTCGGAAAGTATTCGATCGGGTTCAAGTCCGGACTCTGGCTGGGCCACTCAAGGACATTCAGAGACTTGTCCCGAAGCCACTCTTGCATTGTCTTGGCTTTGTGCTCAGGGTCGTTGTCCTGTTGGAAGGTGAACCTTCACCCAGTCTGAGGTCCTGAGCACTCTGGAGCAGGTTTTCATCAAGGATCTCTCTGTACTTTGCTCCGTTCATCTTTCCCTCGATCCTGACTAGTCCCCTAGTCCCTGCCTCTGAAAAACATCCCCACAGCATGATGCTGCCACTACCATGCTTCACCATAGGGATGGTACCAGGTTTTCTCCAGACGTGACGCTTGGCATTCAGGCTAAAGAGTTCAATCTTGGTTTCATCAGACCAGAGAATCTTGTAGGTGCTTTTTGGCAAACTCCAAGCAGGCTGTCATGTGCCTTTTGCTGAGGAGTGGCTTCCGTCTAGCCACTACAATAAAGGTCTGATTGGTGGAATGCGTCAGAGGTGGTTGTCCTTCTTGAAGGTTCTCCCATCTCCACAGAGGAACTCTGGAGCTCTGTCAGAGTGTCCATTGGGTTCTTGGTCACCTCCCTGACAAAGGCCCTTCTCTCCCGATTGCTCAGTTTGGCCGGGCGGCCAGCTCTAGGAAGAGTCTTGGTGGGTCCAAACGTCTTCCATTTAAGAATGTGTGTTCTTGGGGACCACTGTGTTCTTGAGGACATTCAATGCTGCAGAAACGTTTTTGTACCCTTCCCCAGATCTGTGCCTTGACACAATCCTGTCTCGGAGCTCTATGGACAATTCCTTCGACCTCATGGCTTGGTTTTTGCTCTGACATGCACTGTCAACTGTAGAACCTTATATAGACAGGTGTGTGCCTTTCCAAATAATTTCCAATCAATTAAATTTACTACAGGTGGACTCCAATCAAGTTGTAGAAACATCTCAAGGATGATCAATGGAAACAGGATGCACCTGAGCTCAATTTCGAGTCTCATAGAAAAGGGTCTGAATGCTTATGTAAATAAGGTATTTCTGTTTTGTTTTTTATAAATTTGCACAACTTTCTAAAAACCTGCTTTCGCTTTGTCATTATGGGGTATTGTGTACAGCTTGATGAGGAACATGTTTTATTTAATCAATTTTAGAATAAGGCTGTAACATGAAAATGTCAAGGGGTCTGAATACCTTCTGTAATACACTGTATATAAAAATATGTATGCATGCATGACTGTAAGTCGCTTTGGATAAAGGTGTCTACTAAATTGCATTTATTATCGTTATACTGTCAAGCCACAAAGGAGAATGACTATGTTTACATGGTTAGATTTTTCAAAGTCCCCCAGCTAATGGTTATAATTCACTGCTATAGCAACACAGTATTTGACATGCACACCATATACCTTGCTAGATGATCGATGCTGTTACTACTGTAGTAGGTACGTTTTGCATACATTTCATGCTGCTCAGATGTGCGATGCTTGATTTGATGGTTAATTCAGATGCAGGAAACAGAGAGCTGCGTTGAGCCTGGTAAGCAAATGCAAATCCTCACCCTGCTCAAGCTGAAGGTTCAGTGTACTAGCAGAGCCCGCGTTCCGTTCAGCCCACTCATTTTATACTGCTATTCTTTATGGCTCAGGCTTCTCTCTCTCGCTCTCCCTCTCTTTCAGGCTCTCTGATTCCATCTTGCCCGTGACAGAGGGGTTATCATTAACACACATGCACATGCACGGACACACACACAAAAATGCACGCACACACACACACACGCGCACAAACGCGCACACACACACACACACACACACCGAGTTTTCTCCAGGACTCTGCCATTTGCAGTGATGCTCGGTGGGTGAGCCATCGTTAGAGAAGAGCGGTGCACCGGTTCCATCGCTTGGCCACAGTACATCTCCTTCCCCAGTGTTCGTCTGAATCGCGACAGTACAGCAAGACCGCAAACAGACGGCTCGTAGTGACACAGCTGTCACAAGACATGCCTCATTAATGCTCCTCAAATGTCCTCCCCTAAAGTCATCACTCAATGCACACACTGATCTGCCGGGCCTGAACATACGTGACGCTTTATTTTAGGAGAGGACGTTGTGTGATTGTGTTTGTACGGCATGGATATTTGTAGATGTTTATTAAATTGGAGAACTTGAAACAGGCTGCCATAAAGCTGAATGCTTTGAGAGCCAGTTGGAAGAAAAAAATGGGTCTCTGGCCAATAAAGTGTGGCTAAATGTAGTCGCATATCTATGACATGGTTGTGAAGTCCAACTCCAGCATTCTGGTACAACACTTCGCTATTGTAATTCGTTTCCACTAAGAACAATGTATTGCAAGGTGTGAACTACACAAACACACTGAAATTTCTACTCTTCAGACACTAGGAGTGCATCGCTGAATCAGCAGAGTGGTGGAGCCGATCCATCCATCACTGGGCGTGGCAGGAACCAGCCATCACAGGGGCCCCAGTGCACTTACAGCTCAGCCCAATCTGGGGAAAACAGGGGAGGTATCCAGTAGAATCTATACACAATGACGGCCATCACAGACTGATCCATCACACTAGACTAGAGGAAGTTGAGCCGCTGAGAGTCGCTGAGCCTGTTGCTGTGCTTCCAGTGCCACCGGCTGGACCAGGTTAATGGTTAACCCATTGCATCCTGTCATCCATCTTGGATCTGCTGGATGCCATCCCATGCAGGCGGAGCCACTGTCAGGGGCATTGTTATGGCCAGGGGGCTGATAAAGTTCCAATGCAAGCTAAGGCGACAATGAGAGAGGGGGAGGGGGGTTGTTGTCGTAACAGAGTGCTCTTGTCTTGGGTTCTCGCTTTGGGGTTTTCCTGGTAATTTCTTTGTTTCTAGTCTCATTTAGTTCCGAATCAAAGATCTTCTTAGAAAACCTTACGTAATGACATGTCGATGACTCAGGGCTATCAATACAACTGTAGGCATTTAGAATCCAAAGAGTATCAACTGTAACTGAATTTACTTAGATATTCCACAAAATCAATCAGTTTGACATCTGGCAAGAAGCCACAGGTATACACAGTGAGTAATCTCACATTTAGTCATTTATCAGATGCTCTTATCCAGAGAGACAACTAGTGCAGTAGAGTACACCTAAGATATCATTTACATTGGGACAGTACATGATGGTACTGCACATTGGTAGAGTACATTGGTCATTGCCTGGTAATTCGTCTCACATTTCCATTAGAGCTGTGAATCAATAAATTGGCAATAAATGAATCCCACCAGAAATACTAGGAAACTACATTATCCCCCTGTGTTAACATGATGTGTGTCCAAAATGGCACCCTATTCCCTTTATTTGTTTGATTGATTGATTTTAAACACAATACAACCACACATGGGGCTCTGGTCAAAGGTAATGCATTATATAGGGCAGGGATGGGCTCCCCTTTTGAAGGCACTGGGATCAATTTCCACAAGTTAAACTCAGCCGGGGGCTCAATTTACTGTTGCGAGTTAGAATCGTAGAATGCACAAGTTGCAATTTAGACAGTTAGTTGTGCATCAGCAGTTTTTCTCTTATTATGTCATTCACTGATAGTCAGTCAATTAGCCCATGTTAGCTAACATTTTTTTGATTGCTAAGTTAGCTGGCCGCTAAACTATCAAAACCTGTTATCATGGTGGAATTACCGGCTGGGGTCCCCCACTGATTTTGTTAGTCAGTCGAACTCCGATATCATATTAAAAACTGCAAACATTTCTCTTCACCCTATGGCAAAATGTGTAGAATTGCACGAAATGAACTCTGAAACTTGAAAAATGATGCTCTCAGCTGTCAAGAGGGAGGCCACTCAAATGTTTTGCATACAGACCTGGGAGCAACTGCGGTGAGTTCAGATTTTTTTCTGAGTTGCACATCCCTGATTTAGGGAATAGGGCGCCATTTGGGAATAAACAATGGTAAAAGTAGAGAAGACACTGCCTGCCAGGATCTTCAAGAAATATTTTTTCTCCAATAATGCCTGTCATGGCAGATGCACAGCATACTAACGATCCAGGGTTATTATGAGGGCCTTTGCTTTGCATCAAGGACAGCGGTGAATTGTCCAGTAGTGATTGAATTGCCTTGAAGTAATTTACCTCACGCCAAGAAATATTCACCTTTCCATTGCCGTGCACCTTTGAATGAGTTACCAAGGAGATGTTGTGTGCGGGAATAGAACAGCAAACGAAGACTCCTTGACCCTTTGGTTTGACACGCAATTTGTCAGGGAAGAGATACGAGAAATGAGTACAGTGCGTTTCCCCTCCCATCCATCCACTATGGTGCCTCGCCTGATCAGTCATATTAATGAAGAAATTTGGCGCCTCCGGAACAATGGGAAAGAATTAGACACTTGGAGAACAGGTTTGCATAACGAGCTCCTTCGCCGGTTTCAACAGTTTCTAGTCTTAATCACCTGGCGCTCTCCAGAACACCTACACCCTTCTTCAGGATCAGATATGGGGACCACCGGACCGGGAAATGATCTGAGCCGCGGCATTAATCCGCTAAGCCTGATTGCTATTACCGCGGTGTGATTATGCAGCTTGATTACCGAGCCCACCAGAAGGACCATGGCGCGCCTGCTTCTACGCGTTCTCTAGGTGCGAATCAAATTACGCAGTGATTACCTTGTAACGGATCAATCGAGACGTTGCGGCCGGTGTGGTCATACACCATGTAGACGTGCGTCTGAAGAAGGGTGACTGTGATTATTAATGGGTACTTGAGGAGGCCTGAACGCTGTAGACTTGAACCGTTAAATCGGACCCTGATGCGTAATATAAGCAAATGCATTCATAATACGTTTCAGAAGAGTGATTATTGGATTATTGCCGTAGACAGAAATGTTTGGAGTTCAAGCATAGACAATGGGGTTGTTTTGTGCTCTTGAGAGGCCCAGGGCAGTAACTACTTATACAGGCGTTCCCTAACTAATTTCAGCCCCACAGTAGTGGATAGCTTGCACAGCGGATGGAGTGCAACTTTTCACCCCTTATAGGCATTTTAGTAGTGAATGCTTTTTATTATGGAGCTGTCTGTACCTAAATAATACCCTGACCTTAACCACACAGGGGTTATTATCTAACCTTAGCCCTTCTAGGTTATTGCATCCTTCAAGTCATGATGTTTGCAGATGTTGGATAAATGCCAAGAACAGAAGTGTGCTTGTGAGATGAAGTTGGGCTGCAACTAACCACATGTACATGGAATTCTTTGACATTCCAATAGACCTAGTGCACAAGGCCAGAAAAGGGGGATGATAACCCTAACCCGAATTCGTAACATGGGTGTCAGAGGTGGGATGGCAGCCGTGGGGATAGGCGTGTACACGAGAGTGACTTAGAATAGAGAAGCATGCGGACACGCTCTCCCAAAGGAAGGGGTAATGTAGCGAACTTAACCCAACACCTACCAACCTCATCAACAAGGCGTAACTGGCATAAAGGATAAGGTGTTGGCTTGACAGTCGCTGGAACCGGGTTCAAGTCTTGGCTACCCCCAAATTCACTACAATATCTAATCCTTTACTAGGTTTCATTCCCGCGTCACGATTCTTCGTGTAATCTTCAACCAAAACACGAATATGGTTCAGGCAGATAAATAGCAAGGTTGACTTCATATCCAGTTGAAATGCGATTCAATGGAAAACACAACCGGGCTACGCTTTTTTTGTCTCACTGGCCCCTTAGAAAGCATCAATCACACAGACATTGTATATGAATTAAATTACTGAAACTCATTACCCATCACAGAACATTGACTTGAATGGGGATTTCCGTTCTAGTAATTCGACTTTTATGACTCTCCCTTTCTCCTGTGGTTGTTGCTTGAGCTTCATGTCAACACTATGCATTACGGAGCTGACGGCTGGGGTCTGATTGACACAATGAGTTGTCATCACCGTCGTGCAGGGCCTACCCCGGTGAAAACAGGTCTCCGCGGGGCTCGCCAGCTTTTCCCGACAGGGCTACTTAATGGCCTTCATATAATTATTAACAACCACCGTGCGGCTACAGCTCCATAAATGTCAACCTGAAAGTGGAGTTGATGTATTGCGGGCTGGACTCTCATCTCCATGAAATATACATGGTTTGAAACAACATTAACATATATCTGAGAGCAATTCGTGATCGGCTATTTAGGGGGGCGGGGGTTGGTAATCACAGCTGATATGGTTGAGGCTGCAGTCACGGGGTTCACAGGAGTCATGTTCTAGATCTGAATGCGGAAGAAGAATACCAGTTTGAGCTGCTCCATGCGGGATTCTATCAGTGGCACAGTTCAACAGCTCTTCAGACTTCAAGTGTCTGGATAATGAATCACTGTAACTGCACAGCTATGCAATTCAGATTTCAACCATCCTCCACTGGACATGTTGGCTACTTAAACAATGTGCTATACCACTGAATATCCCCCTGTCCCCTCTGCTTTTGGAAGTGGTGAGGATGGATGGAAGATAACTGTTGCCATCCATAAGTGATGATGGACAGAAGTTGGTAATATACGTTGAGCTCCCTGTGGTGTGGGTCACATGTTTCACGCTGCCTGGTATGGTGCGTTGTGTTGTCAGAGAGACGGGGAGAACGCAGGCTCTTACACACTGGTGTGGGCAAGGGGCAATGTTCTGCCAGGCAGCCACGTCACAGGCACACAGGGGGTTCTAAATTGCCTGCCTGCCTGCCGATACACTACCAACGACAGATTGCCTGGAGAGAGTCCAAGCGAGTTGCCTACAGAAGGAAGTGTGCTGAAGATCTCGACTGTCTCTCCAGTGTTATCCCGATATAACTCTCTCTTGTCTCCTCTCTTGGTAATCCCTACTCCCCTTCAGTGGGGAACACAACGGGCTGAGTTGCGTTAACCACCGTCAGGGAAGATCCTGCTCTACTCTGCTCTAATGTGGACCAACAGCCAGAAAGACCATGCATAGAATAGAATAATTTTTCGAAGTTGTTAAAGTAGGCCTTTTCACATGCCATTGTTGGGAATTAAACTTTCAGGGCACAACAATCAACACTATATGATGTGCCAGTGATACAGTATAAAGTATTGTATGCAAATATCTTGGTTGTTAAAACCTCAAGTATAGCATAATTATGAGCATAATAATGGGCAATAACGATACATAGAAAATGCTTGTTTCTGTTCGGAACAATCTTACCAAGTCTGATCTAACTCATGAGTGACCAATGAGATAACTGATTGCCAGCTCAAGAGTACAACAGCCCGATGAGAGTGCAATCTGTCATTTGCATAGAAATAACATTAGACATTGAAATATGCTAGTCTCTTGCCTTCTTTTTTTTTAAACCTCTGACACATTGATTCAAATGGACTCAGTTGCATTTAGTAGACCTACTGCACACTGGTAAAGGAGCAGGACCACATAAAAGTCAAAGTACCATTGAATTAGCAGGATGTGATCTCCTGGAAATTGCATATCCTTTGTGCATATTCATTTTGATAAGTGATATGAAGGATATGAATGATGAGCGAGTCAGAGCAACAACTGTCAATAGGTAACATTCTCTCGACACAGCCACTATGAAAAGGAGGAGGTGAAATGGGACGATTGCAGTGCTACTGGGTCACAAAGAGCCAACTAGAGAGAAACAAACATCATTGATCTCTTATCTGTCAGCATTGTGGGAATGAATGACAGGTTAGACAGAGGAGAGGCTAACCATGGAGACATGCAGTATTTCTATGGGTCCATTTGAGGTTAACAACGTACAACAGGCCATAGACCTCCATGGAAATAGGAAGTATTGTTAAGGTCTCTTTCTGATGAAGGTCTGTTTTAGACTGAAACATCTGCAGCTGAGGTTATACCAAATAAATACCAATTATAATGATGTCATCCCTCACCTAATGTGAGTATCTCATCTTTTGGTAGCTATAAACCTGTGATCTTTTTCCTGTCAGATGGAACAGAAACACAACAATGAGTAATCGGGTATTCACTTTAATGAGTTGGAGTCCAAAGCCTTGTGAGTCAACATTACATAGAACTGTGATGTCAAATGTTAGGATTCCACTATCTGCTGGTGCTAGGATGCCCCGTTAAGAACGTGTATTTTTAGGAACAGCCGCAATAGTCATCCATATGAGTGTGCCACTTACATAAAGGAAGTTGTCAGCATAGGGAGGAAGGACTGAGGAATTTCTATGCATGGACAAATGACTCTTGCAATGTTTCCAGAAAACCACACATTTTATTCATAAACATTTGTCATAAAAATAACAACATCAATATTCAATTTATCGAAATTATTTTCATATAAACTGTGTATATATACAAAATTCATTATATACCCAAGCAGTTAATATAACTTAAGGCGAGTTAAATGTTGTTTTTTACAGTACCCTGACTGATTGGTGACATTCTCGCCAAGCCATAACCATTGTTTTTTTGTTGTTGCTAAAGTGAATTAGCTTCCTCATCAGCAATGCCTTGTCAAGTCTTAAATCATCTCATCTGAAAAGTACATAAACTCGCAGCAATGTGTGCTACCTGATTACTCAACAGCAATGTTTTAGTGTTGTGCTGCTAGTCAATTCTGGCTTGACAGTACAATACAGTACATCGTACTGTACCAGAGCCATGTATAATGACTTACTAGTTTAATACTATAGTCCTCATCACGAACTGATTAGCAGTGGAATCAAATGAGATTTCGAGTCACTATTATAGGAACAGTTAGGTCATCTTTTACTTGTCTTAGAAATATATTTGATATCAAATGACAATCTCTCTAAAACACTGTTTGCTACCAGCCCTCCAAAAGTACACGTAAAACATTGTGAGTTTGTTTAAAAAATCCTTTTACACTTTAACAATTCAAGATTAAACAGTGGTCTTTTGAAATATGTATATACACAGCTATAAAAATACAAAGTACAGTCATACAAATATATTTATTTTCCATTTATGGTATAACTTCCACGATTTAATAATTCAACCAGTTTTCTTTAAATACAACACAAAGACCAATCAATAGATTACTAACAGCAAAGCAAAATAAATTCTCAAAACCTTGGCACAAATGGACTGCTTTGTGACTAAAGCCAAGAACAATGTGTTACATTCATGTCATAAAACGAAGTCTCTTTCACTTCCATTCGGTAAGTGGAGGACTAAGTTATTTGTTGGCTATATTTAATAATACCACATGAACATAAACATGCATTTGAAGAACCACTATCTGACTGGTTGCAGTGTTAGTGTTATAAAAGCCTCGAAAGCAAAAAATATACGACTTTCTAGTGGATAGAGGCTATCTCAAATTAGGTATATAAGTGCAATATAGCCCAGCAATTTCGATGCAGTTCGTTGTCTTAATGGTATATTTCTTCGTCGAGGTTTGACGTTGGAGCTGTCCAGACGAACGGGTACTGAACTGGTGAAGACATTCGTTATGATGCCTTGGTGTTTGGTTTGAAATGATCAAATTGGTTGATTGTAACAGAGAAACACAATACGTGTCTGTTGAGCTGTCAACTCGGGAAGGTTTTACAATCAAGTCATGCATGTCTTGCATAGAGTCAGCAGCAGCAAGTAAACTAGGGTCGAAAGAGCAGACCCTTTTCACAATTCGCTCCCCGATATAGCACTATGCAAATCTAACTCGCAAAACATCCTTATTCTTAGACTCCCTATAGAGACTTTCACACTCAAACCAATTTCACTCGACCTATATGTCACACCGCAAACGTTGATACGTCGACCTGTAATCAGCAATGAACTGTTAAGCGTTTTATCTTCGACGGAAATATTGTAAGGTTGTGTGGACAGAGCTACTCGTGTGCGTAATGGGGTCTCTTCAAATTCCCTCGGGAAGAGTAAATGGCCACGCACTGATCACTTGTGGCTTCAGCTCCATCTTTTCTTTCTGTTTAAGGTGCACGCGACCGTGCCGTTTCCTCTCGTCGCTCCGAGCGAACCTTTTGCCGCATATGTCGCAGGAGAACGGCTTCTCTCCCGTGTGAGTCCGGGTGTGGGTGGTGAGGTGGTCGCTACGGCTGAAACTGCGCAGACAGATGCGGCACTGAAAGGGTTTGTGTCCCGTGTGGATGCGGATGTGCCTGTTGAGTTCATCCGAGCGGGAGAAGCGCCGGTCGCAGTTCTCCATGGGGCAGGTGAAGGGTTTCTCTTTGGCAGGCCCAGTAGAGGCGGCGGGGCTTTTCCTGACACGCGGTGCCTTTTGCGCGCGCGGCGTGTAACTTTGGGCAAAGGAGTCTGGCAACAAGGAGGAGTAAAGAATTGAGTCTATAGTACTGGGTAAAGCTGGTGAGGTAAGCTGGCAAGACGAATCGCATTGATTAGATAATGGCGGAAGTTCAATGTTGGGAAACATAGCTGGCTTGAGGAGGTTGTTGGTTGAGTGGTCCATGACTGGCACTGGGTAGTTGGGGTAAAGAGAACTGCAGAAACTCTGAGAGCAGGTGTCAGAATAGCACTGCTCCTGCTTGATTCCACCTTCAACTTTGAACTCCATCTCTGGGTTAGGACACATGGGTGAAAATGAGTCCAAAAGTTCCTTTACATCCACTTGTTGGTCAGACGAGAAGTCACTGGACATCGGGAACGTTTCTGATGTTTGGAAGCTCGTTTCCAAATAGGCGTCCGATTTATTGAACGTGCCCCATTCGTAACAGCTGCTATCGAATTCATTCTTGACCACCACTGGAAAAGACGCAGCTTCTGACTGTGGCTCGGTGGTGCTGTTCTGGTTTCGGACTTGAGCAGGGGAGCCGAAGCTCACGTGGGGAGAGGTTGAATCTTGAGCTTGGCCGCCGGACTGACCGTCGGGGTATCTGGGGCATGTCTGCCCCGGCGAGTACAGGGGCGGGGTGGCGCTGCAGGTGGAGGATTGCCTCTGGACGCCCGCGTCGCCGAAGCTGCTGCTGTCCATGGTGCTCAGTTGAACTTCGGAGATCGGTAACGTAGAAATACCGACAATTTCTGTGATCATGTTGAGCAATGTCTCAGTGCTGCACGGGCCCCCCTGAGTCGCCTCGACATAGAATCTGCCTGAGTAGGCGAGGGAGGAGGAGGTGCCTTTGGGCCCCTCACAGGGATTAAAGGCGAAATCTGAGTTGGAGGCCTCAGTTTTCAGGGTTACAGGTGCTCCCTCTGAAAAAGAAAGAGGGAAAGTTTGTCATTACAACGGTTGATTGTAATTCTGATAATTGCACATAAAGTAAAGTCGTTGGGTAATCAATAAGCATAAATGCATAACATGTACGCTGCAAATGGGCCAAATTAAATCCATGAGATGTTTCTAATAAATCACAATGTGCAACCACAAACAATCTTATTTAAACTGTCAATGCATGCATATTGATTTATTATATTATGCAATGCAGCAAGAGGCTACTGCGAATTTACCAGCGGTATACTGGGCAGGTGCTCCTCTCTCTGCGTCCGAAAACATCTCCTGGGTATCTTTCCGAGCGCTATTTTCCACCCCCAGGGAAGAACCGTTACAATTCTCAAACTGTGGGTAGAAGGAATCTTTAGAGTTCAAATCCATGTTGTTCAGCATGATTGCGAGATTGATTTCAAGTCTGTCAATCCAGGTAAGTGTAGGTAGACAAAAAAAATAAAACAAAGCAGATGCAAATTATGCGTCCTTTTCCCTCTGATGCACGGGGTCGTCGATTATCCCCAAAAATGTGCAGGTAGTCGTTTGAGGAAAAAGGTGTCAATAAATAATTCGAAATGTCCTTTTTGTCCAGATGACTGCGTGCTGTATCGCTTTGTAGCTTTTCGGCTATCTGTTGCTGTGGCTATGTTTCACACCAGTGGCTTCCTTCGCCTCTCCTTATATACACTCTGGCGGGTCGCTAGAGCCCTCCCCGCATTCATCGGCTCCAGTGAGAGGATTCCCTGCTGCGTGTAAACTTCATGCCCATACATGGACAGAGGATGTGACGGGCTTCCCCAAAAAAATGAGAGTTACGATTCTGACGTTGCAACAAGTCTCTTGGATCTGCGAGAGAGACTGCCATTGATATACCATCGGGAATGTTTAATGTTATGTGTGATAATAAACGCTTGATTTGTCAAATCATGATAACAAGATATCATGGCAGTGGCATGGCAAGTGTTCTTACGTTTAACTCGGTCGACTAATATACATGGTAGCTTGTAGACAGTCATTCTATGCCGTGTGGAGATGTCTAATGCCTTCTGCCACCAACCAACACACCAAGACACCAAACAACTTAATTTCTCATCAATTAAACAGAATAAGTTTAGGAAGGCTTTAGGGCATAACACGTTGTGTATAGGCTACTAAGCGAGACGAATCAATTTCAATTGTCTGTATGATTCATAGAAGAGAGATTTTCCAAATCAAGTTAACTGTGATGTCGACAAGGAAGAAGCAATCCCTCCCCCCAATTAGAACTTTCCATTGTGGCAGCTGAAGTTACTGCACACATCAATATTTAACTGGTTATGAAAGTTTGACCACGGGCTTAAAAAACATTTTAAAAAGTAACAGTTGTAGGCAGTTTCCTTTGTAGTGCACTGCTTTTCACTGGGGCCCATTGGGAATAGGGTACTCTTTGGGATGCAACCTGTAGGCTAAGCTAAGCTATGCACTTGCTCACATCAAAAGATGACAGACCTTAAACTCAAAAGAGAGGCATTGGATTACCTGATAACAGAGGGGCAATAGGCCTAATCCTCGAAACATTTGATATTTTTGTTGTACACTTCATCACCAAAGGTATGTGGACACCTGCTCGTCGGACATCTCATTCCAAAATCATGGGCATTAATATGGATTTGGTACCCCCTTTGCTACAGACTCCACCCTTCCGGGAAGGCTTTCCACTAGATGTTGGAATATTGCTGCGGGGACTTGCTTCCATTCAGCCATAAGAGCATTGGTGAGGTCGGGCACAGATATTGGGAGATTAGGCCTAGCTTGTAGTCGGCGTTCCAATTCATCCCAAAGGTGCTTGATGGGGTTGAGGTCAGGGCTCTGTGCGGAGTTGAGGTCTGGTCTCTGTGCAGGCCAATCAAGTTCTTCCACACCGATCTTGACAAACCATTTCTGTATGGACCTCACTTTGTGCATGGGGGCATTGTCATGCTGATACAGGAAAGGGCTTTTACCAAACTGTTGCCACAAAGTTGGAAGCACAGAATCATCAAGAACAGGGATGGGCAATTTCAGTCCTCGGTGGAATGATTGGTGTCATTCTAACACACCTGACTCCAATAATCAAATAATCATGATCTTCAGTTTAGAAAGGAATTTGATTAATCAGCTGTGTTTGCTAGGGATGGAGAAAAAGTGTGACACCAATCATGCCCCCGAGGACTGGAGTTGCCCAACCCTGATCTAGAATGTAATTGTATGCTGTAGCGTTAGGAATTCCCTTCACTCCGACTGCCAGATGGTGAAGCGTGATTCATCATTCCAGAGAACGCATTGGCACTGCTCCAGAGTCCAATGGCAGCAAGCTTTACACCACTCCCGCTGACGCTTGGCGTTGAGCATAGTGATCTTAAGCTTGTGTGCAGCTGCTCGTCCATGGAAACCCATTTCATGAAACTCACGACTAACAGTTATAGGGCTGACATTGCTTCCAGAGGAAGTTTGAAACTGGGTAGTGAGTGTTTCAACCGAGGAGAGACAATTTTTACGCGCTATGCGCTTCAGCACTCTGCAGTCCCGTTCTGTGAGCTTGTGCAGTCTACCACTGCGCGGGTGAGCCGTTGTTGATCTTAGATGTTTCCACTTCACAATAACAGCACTTACAGTTGACCGGGGCAGCTCTAGCAGGGCAGACATTTGACAAACTGACTTGTTGGGAAGGTGGCATCCTATGACGGTGCCACGTTGAAAGTCACTGAGCTCTTCAATAAGGCCATTCTACTGCCAATGTTTGTCTATGGAGATTGCATGGCTCTGTGCTCAATTGTATACAACTGTCAGCAATGGGTGTGGCTGAAATAGCCGAATCCACTAATTTGAAGGGGTGTCCACATTCCTTTGTATATATAGTGTAGCTGCTGCTACTTCAAACTCGGTCAGTTCTAATGCCTGGCCCCACTGAGCACATGTGGGCGACAGAAAGGTAGGCTTGGATGCTGTTTTCTTTTATAAATGAAACTCAGGAAAAGTCCTTGCTGGTAATTGCTTCCTACACGCTGCTGCTGCTCAGCACTGAACTGTTTTCACTCATTCACTTCCATCGTTGTCTAATAGCAAGCGTGACCGCTGTGGTGGCGTTGTCACTGTGCTGCGAGCCTAAACTACAAAACACTAGGCTATCTAAAGGGTTGGCCTTTCAGGTATGCGGGGGAAATCGATCATACCCCGAAGTGTTCAGTGGTTGAGCCAACCTGTTCACACAGACGTTGACATTTCAAACAATAAAAAAGGCGTTTTATTTTCACTATCTGATGCTGGGTCCATAGAGGCGATGTAGCACATGTCCCTATGGGGAAAGTTGTTTAAATCGAGTGGACAAACTGTTATGTGCATGAGTTTTCTTTCCATGATATCAAAAACTCGATAAACACTGAGTGTACAAAACCTTCCTAATATTGAGTTTCACCTGGTTAGTCTATGTCATGGAAAGAGCTGGTGTTCTTAATGTTTTGTACACTCAATGTACACTTTCAGCAGCGGAAATCAGTCGTTGCGCTGTCCATGGTCCTGAAAGGACCCACACCATGTATAGCCACACTCCGTTGCGCTGATACGGGTGATTTCAGGAACACGGACAGCGCCAGTGCTGATTTTAACACTGTCACCATATAAACGCAATGGAGGCTTAATTGCATCACATTCCCTGCTTAATTAATTTTACATGTAATCTATATTATTGCACAAGTGTATTGAAAACGATAGTCGAGGCTACTTACTGCAATATGATGACAATTGGTAATGGTATAGCCTACCTAAACGCGCTAAAGAGGGGGGCTCTATGTAGAACTTATTTGAATTGTATTTCACATGGTTTACTATCTCTGTTGTGTTCTCCTAGCTCACAAATGACACCGATTTGGAGAGCAAGAATGGATCTTCAAAATCGTTGCCATAACGGCATACGGAGAGAGGAGCACTACCCGTCCACTTTTTAAGTTATGATAATATCCTAATGCGCTACTGGTCGCGCCAGCCAGCGAGGGGTTTGACATTCTTTGGAACAAATCGTTTTCACCTTAGTGACGTGCCTCTAGCTGCTCTAATTCTAGGGCCTTGAAATGTTTCGTCTCTGGGATATGTCTTCAAGTAAACCTCTTGAAGTCTATTAAAACAGATCTGATCACACAGGGGTATCCGTCCCAAATAGCACCATATAGTGCACTACTTTTGACCGGGCCCTGGGTCGAAGCTAGTGCACTAGATAGTGAATAGGGTGCCATTTAGAGCCACGGAGTTTAGAACGCTGTTAAGATAACTGCAGAGTGCGCGCTAACCTCTCCGCTCCCCGGCGAAATACCACAGGGCCAAGAAGCCTAATGGATTTGCGTAATGTCAGCACTTACCGAGATTATTGCACGGAGCCCAATTTAGTGCCTGTAAAAGTTTAATGAGACACAGGTGTTATTGTATTCTGTGTAAAAGAAGTCTCATTTCTCTTATGGAATTTGGTAGGCTAGTTTTAGGATTGGATGTTCGTTCTAGATCTTAGCATGGGTGTTGACATCAAAGAATGATGTTCAAAGGGTTTGCTCGTGCTAAAATATGAAAAATGGCTGGAATGAAAGGATATCGTCCCAGGCTCATGAGGCACACTTTGACTAAGGTTTGTCCCAAATGGCACCCTATTTCCTATATGGCACATGGTCAATAGTATTGCACTATGTTGGGAAAAGGGTGCCATTTGGGACACACACACTAAATGAATCCAGCTTTAATTAGGTAGAAGTACAACATAATTACTTCTACATCACTATTAATAGAGTTACAGATGTTGAAACACACTTCCTTTACCAGGACAATAATGACCTACATATTGAATAATGACCTTCGAAAACTGTCCTAGCCTGGTCAACTCCTATTGTCATTGTCAAGTTGGCGGGACAGCACAAACAGATTTCGGACCAGGCTATCTTTTTATTAAACTTGGTGTGATTTTTATGAAAAAAACTGGGCTGTTTATCAAATGGTAACCTATTTCCTTTACAGTGAAACATTTTTAACCAGAAGCCCTTGTCAAAAGTATTGCACTATGTAGGGAATAGGGTGCCAGTTGAGACATATCCTGGATGACCTGCAGTAAACATTGGGCTTATACCATTGCTGAAAGAGGACACAAAGCAGGATGCTTGAGGGAAATTGCAGAGCATGCTGAAAGGCCTAAAATACCTATATAAGGATATAGGATAAGGGTTAAGGATACGCTCTCTCTTTGGCCAATTGAAGGTGCCAATTAACTCTCATCAAAGTAGAACATCTGTGGTCATTGGAAGCTCCCCGTGGGATATATACAGTTTAGATACAATTACTGTATGCAGAGCATAGAGAATCCTTCTGAAACCATCCATATGGTAATGAAATTATATCATACTGTATAATGCAGGACTGCGTCCTAAAACAGCACCCTATTCCGTATTTAGTCCCCTACTTTTGACCAGGGTCCATAGGGCTTGGTCAAAAGTAGTCCACTATAGGGAACACAGACATAATTTATATCCCGTATCTAGGCTTGAGCTCAAGAGCAAGATAGGCTCTTTATTCACCGATACATCTGCATTTATATACACCTTGATACAATAGGTTTTTGGAGGCAATACCACAAAAAGAGAAGGAGAAATCCTATATGCAACCCATTTCTGACAAGAAAGTCCCCCACATTAAAAATATGAAATACCCCCTTAGGCAACGGATGAGAGAACATCTCCGCCTAAACCTGGATGGACGTACAATAGGGCTTCTGAAGAGAACTGAAAAAATGGATTGGGAGTGCTAACAACGGAGAAACCTCTGCCGGAAACACGACTCGCTATAAATACAAGATGCTCGCCTCGGCTGCCAAGTTTTTTCTCTCTCCCTTCTCTCTATCTCTCTCTCGTTGGGCCACGCAGTTACATATACCAACATTCAAAACACCGGGCGACGGAGAGCGCATAGAGAAAGAGGGAGAGAGAGAGAGGAGCGGAAGCATGGCTTTTCTTTTGAAGGAGCAGCTCTTTCTCTGTGGGAGTGATGGGTTAGGGAAGCCTGGGTAACTAGGCCCCTGTCTGTTGGTCAGTGTGGCAGGTTTCCCTTGTGTTCTTAAAATACACCCCACCGCTCGCCCACCTCTGCCCCTGCCCGGCCGCCCCTTGCCTCTCTTCTCCCCTCTATTTTCCTCTCCAGCAGCGATGGGATTAAAGCCTGCACTTCTTTCTCCAATCAGTGACTGCAGATGGTGGCTCCAGCTCCAGCAGTTCACCCAGCCCTCCTCCTCCCCAAACACCCCGCACTCATCCGGGCCCCTACCCTACCCTGCACTCCTCTCACCACAGGATCCCCGCTCGAGTAGCACTCTGACAGGCCAACTTGCTGGTCCCATGCCAGCTACCTGCCGTTACCTAACTACTCAGATGCTTGGAAGTTAAAGCGGCGTAATGGAACGCAGAGTGAAATTATAAGAGTGAAATCATACCCTTTGTGGTCGATGTTGAGGGTCGGGGCAATACTTAGCTTGGTTGGAAATTACTTATAGGGTGAAATAGAACCTGAAGTGCTACGCTGTCGTTGTGATGTGAGTGACAGAGGGCCTTGAACAGTGAAAATCAGATGTACAGTAGGGTGATGATAATACAGTTGAAACCAAGCTTAGGAAAGCTGTATGATTTTCTCTGCAAGACGCAACATCTACCTCCAACGGCTACACAAAATCTATACCCCACTTAAAAACCATCTGTACTATTCAAAATCAATAGGGACCAAAATTCTTCATATTGGTGACTGCCTTCGACTGCCATTTGTGAGATATTCTACAAGCATATATTAACTGTAAAATGTAAAGCAGGCTTGCTTATTTGATACATTGACAATATGCAACAGGGGAATGGGTTATGATGACAGTTCACGCTCTAAATAAAGGATATCTGATAGCACAAATGGTGATTCAATCACCTTTTCGATGCACAATCGAGAGAGAAAGAGAGATAGCTAGATAGAGCAATAGATAGCAAGAGAGAACACTGATTTCAAACAAATAACTTGCAGCTGTTCTGAGGCAACAAGACTGAGAGAAAGCTAAGCCTTGGTCGGCTAACAAAAGTAACTATGGTTACGGCCGCTCGGCATGGCACTAGCTTTCCACAGCTTCACTCCAGAAATAAAACTGTTGGGCTAAGAGCGAAGAGCAGGTAAAGACAAAAAGATCCTGGCCGAGCACTATTTATAGCGGCCAGGCTTTACATAACCAGCGCAGAGGGCAGTGTTGGTACTGTAGAGCTACTGGGTGGAGTGGCTGCTGCTGGGTGCTTCTGGTTGCTGGAATGCACTGCTGGTTTCTGAAAGGGGCAGAGGTGCTGGGCATGAGGGAGGGGAGAGGGCCACGGAGAGAGGCGAGAGCCAGTCCTGGGGAGAGGGAAGGAAGGGAGGGGGTGAGTGAGTGTGGTGGCATACCAGGGGAGCTCTACATTAAAAGATAAGAAAGTGAGGAGGGCATTTGTTGCTGGTGGTGGTGGTGATGAGGGGTGAGGGGAGGAGAGGGGGTACTATGCAGGAAGATGTTGTTTTGTTTTGCTGACGGACGGATGGACACACACACAAACGCTATACTCTTGCATCTATCGTCATCCCATGCTCCCCTGGGAGAGGCAGTGATGTCAGCGGAGAGACGACACCAGAATGTCCACCCGCCTCTTGGCGTCAACATCAGCATTTACATCATTGGGCGACGCGTTAACGAGTGTTTGAGAGTTGGGAGTGAGAGAAATACATTAGCCGAGCTGAGAGGGGCCAGCTTAGCCACGGGGTGTGGAATCCACACACAGTCACACACACACACACACACAAACAAAACGTCATAGCGTGAGCTCATAGACAAAGCCAGAGGCGAGTTAGGTGATTCCCCCCACATTATCATATCACCCCAGGACAAAGCCCTTACAAGTCTCCCCTTGTTATCCATGAGAACGTTCTCTTTTGGCTCTAATGTCCGTGCCAACGTGAAACAACGAACGAGGATCTACGCAACTGCCTAGAGATACTCTTCATGTCCACCACCAGATCTCACACAAATTGAACTATTAGCATAATTACCCATTTATATGGCTCTAACGTACTGCACTTCTCAATTGTAAGTGTAAAGCGATAGTCAAACTGAATTCAAAAATAGCTTTTCTCCAACGGCAGAAGAAAAGCTTGATTAATTGGAATGGTGCTTGATTTTGTATGGTGCCTGACGTCGGTCAGACTTAATCATATGCCTAACCAAATCAAATCAAATCAACATTTATTTACAGTGTATTTTACAACAACAAAAAATGTGTCACAATACTCATTACACACACAAAAAAGAAAGAGGGAGAAGAAAGAAAGAAAAAAGACAAAAGGGCAAAAGGTAAGGGAAAACAGTCAACTGTGACCATAACTTTTACCCTCAGCCCCATTAACCTAACTCTAACCTTTAACCCCAAACATATCCTTAACACCCCTATGTACAAATCTACCAGCTGTACAATGTTCAATTCCAAATGGACCCCTTATCCTACAGTAGACACTCCTGTAGATCTGAAAGGATTGGATAAGCAAAACTCCACCCAACCTATCAGAGGTTAAGGTAAAGCTATTTACCATATTGCTTATATTTATCCAAGCCTTCCATGTCGACAGGAATTCCTAAGGTGTAGGTGATAAGGGTCTATTTGGAATAAAGGAACACACTTGGTTATTAAATCAGCTCCCTCTAGCATAACTTTCTAGTCATTGCATTCTAGATAGCCGTGCTGAAAGAGGGGTTATTCATTTCTATCTCCAACCAGCATTATTTTAATGATGCTCTCCATATGTAATTAGCTTTTTTTAAAGGCAAACTTTATACAATAATTGAAATGTGAGATTTTGCCCAACACATAGCTTCTGTCTAAGAGGGGTATTGGGCAGTCACAAATTCTCTAGAGGACGCTCACATGTTGTTTGGCTGTAAATCCATAGAGAAAACGCACCAATGAATAGGCCAACACCACGGGCCTGACTCATCTGTTTATTATGCAGCCACATTAGTGAGCTCCGGTGCCATTTGGCTATTATCCCACTTCAGCGTGAAAAAAGGGGTCTTCGGAACAGGGTGAATGCTCTGTGAATGCTTTAGTCACACTGATGGGTCGCTCTCTTCAAAGGAATTAATGCATTTGTTTTCTGACTGACTGCCATTGCTTTGAGGGGATGTGGAAATGTGGAATACATTTCCTCAGTGTGTGTGTGTGTGTGTGTGTGTGAGAGTGAGAGAGAGGTGTGTGTATGGTCCTACCATATGTTACACTTACTCAGGCCCAAGGCCCATGATGACCAGATTTGCATTATCTGGTCAAGGGGTCAAATTCTAAGGCAACAATATATTACCCACGCACATTTACCCAGCAGTACAGCACTAAACCAGTGGTATTCAAAGTTGGGGTCACGTGGGAACTGCAGTGGTTTCACCAAAATGTAATGCAAATATATATATACAATAATTAAGAGTACAGATTGTATGGGACAATATAGATATGTTTATTAGAAAGATAATTTAAAAGATACAATGTTATTGAGTAAATGTCCTTATTAGGTTCTTTTCACTTTGATAATAGATGAAAATGCAATGAATTGAAGGTTATTTGTTGACGTAAAAATTTAAATTTAGCTCATTTAAGGACGTGTCATTTGGGGTGGGGTGCGGTGGGGTCGCAACAAATTTGTGGGGGGGGGAAAAATTGGGTTACCACTGTGCTCCGCTGAAAAAGTCTGAACACCACAGTGCTAAACCCTCTGCACTGTCGGCCTCTCCTGTGGAGCCTCTGACACACCAGAGCGGCAGGTAGCCTGGTGGTTAGAGTGTTGGATTAGTAACCGAAAGGTTGCAAGATCAAATCCCTGAGCTGACAATTTGTCATTCTGCCCCTGAACAAGGCAGTTAACCCACTGTTCCTAGGCCGCCATTGAAAATAAGAATTTGTTCTTAACTGACTTATCTAGTTAAATAAAAGGTAAAAAATAAACATCTCCTCCCTACTGGACAACAGAGTGAGCTATCACTTCCACACCCAACTGTTGGTTGCTAAAATTCCCAGGGTTTCTAAATTAGAAATTACATTTGGAAGATTTCAGGAGTCTGGGGAATGTTACAGGAATTTTGCAAACCTATTCTACATTGGAACTGTTGTGGGATAACGACAATGAACAATGAATGTCTCTTGTAGATCAATAAAAAGGACAACTCACCATTGGCAGAATGTGAAATAAAGACAACAGCAGTTGTGCTTATGTTTTTTAATAAAACATTTCCAGTAGCCCATTTCTCAAAAGTGAGGCAAATTACATCAATACATAAAAGATGTCTACTTTATGTTGGTGATGATAGTTTAAAGATAAATACTGAATGTTGCATTGCTAGGTTTTTCACCTTTTACAGTCATTCTCTAACTAGCTACAAGCCCGTGCTGCTTCCTCCTGGGCATAGGCCTATTTATAGAACTGCAAACCTGACTGTGACAAGACAGACCTTGAACTACACATCTATTCAAAAGGCTGTGATAACATGAAAGCCAGAAAGATTTCGGTCCCAGGGTCACGCGGAAGCTGAAAACCAACATCAGTGCATTCAGGAGCCAGGCCCTCTGTAATGGTGTACACACTGCTGTGTTAATAAAGATCTAGCGACTGAACACTATGCTCTTGTCTTGTTTGTATGCGTCTCGACTCTCTGCATGTCAACGCTTGAAAAGAAGTTGACACCGGCGATGCACTCCGAGCCTCTCCATTTTATCCAATTCAGCATTGGGCCCCTTCACAACGATGCCTCGCCATGGTAACCGGGCGCCGTAGAAACAATGACTCTCGGTGGATTGACGTCAGCGGCTGTCCTTCGCGTGTCGCAGTCTGACAAAGGACCAGGATCAGGCTCTGACAGAGGCTCTTTCTCAATTCATCTTTCCTCGATTCCTCGCATCATCTCTCCTCGCCTTTCTTAAAACCCATCGGAGGAGGAGCTCCCAGGGAAGGAGACCATCTCGTCCAGTATGGTTGAGAAGGAGGCTGGCTAGGAGAGAGGATGCAAGAAATCAAAGCAAGACAAATTGACCCAGTCACCGGTTATTGATCTGGAGGGTCACTCCTATCAGAAGTGTACATTATCAGCTGTAGTTTAATACATCTTAATAAGCACTGCTATAAACTATACAAAAAATATATACTTTGATTGAATTTCTAATATTTCATGATTGGTTACCAAAACCAGAGGCTAGAGTAACAACACCACACAACAGTACATATTGAGAAAATAAGCGTCTTCCTAAAAGGTGATAATGACATCCTTCCCACAGATAAAAAGTAATCAGCACAAGGCTTTGACATATTTATTGTTCTTTCCACTGAAGATGTAACAAACCAACGCAATGAAGTTACTCGTGTTATTCCGTGCCACTCAGGATATCTGCTACCAGTGGAGATACATCTGTGACTTGTTTTGCATTGATAAAATGAACAGGAAACCATTTGTTTGCAGCAAAACATTTGGCAAAAAAACTAAACTTATTTCTCAATTTTATAAGGGCTTAAATGAGATTGTATGAGGGGACAAAGCAACCAGAAACAAAATGACCCTAGGGATCAAATATTTGTTAAGACGGAATATACTATTTCTCAATAGGTCCACCAATTGTAGGTATTATTTTGTTCAACAGAAAATGCATCCCCGGAGACAAAAAAAAGTTTGAATGATCGACTTTGAAAAAGTGCATTATTTCCTAGTACGGTAGTCTTGATATGATACTGTATGAATGATTAATGTCAAGACTATTCTTTACTACTACTATTGTTACTATAGTTCTTAAAAGGTTTCTGCCATCAAACAGACTTCTCTCAGTCAGGCAGCACTTGGGGAGTTCATTGATAAGTATATGGGGTATTCAAAAATAACCTTTCATCTGTTCTTTGGGGTATGGGCTTTGCACAAACACTCACCGAGACAGCCAAAGGGGAAAAATTGGAACATTAGAGTTGGCCCATAGACTTAACATCTATTGACGTTAAAAATGGCACATTTTTTGAGAACATCTTACAAAAAGCGAGATGAGATTTTTTAGCATCAGTGTCAATACTGCTCAGCCATTATCAAAACAGTTAGTGCCGACCAGCCAGTGAAGGGGTGGCTCCCTTGCCCACTGCCCGTGCTGTCATTGTACTGTTCCCAGATATACCCAGTCTCTGCATACTGTCTGTAAACATTGTTCATGATATTTGTTCTGAGTTCCTGGTAGAGGGCAGCTGCCTTCTCCTGATATGGCCCCTCAGTGTTGCCATAGTGGTGCAGGGCCCTGACGGCCAGGTAGTTGATGTTGATCCATATGGGGCCCCGCCAGTAGGGGGCATCATGCTCCGTGTTACGCTTCATGTAGAGCGGGTCGGCCCTGGACAGAGAGCGAAGGCCATAGGGCGTCCACAGCTTGTCCCCGTCCCTCATGTCTCTGAAGATGTGCTCTAGCTTGGGCGAGTCGGGCTTCAGGACATGTAGCAGGAAGGGGAATAGGCTGATGTAGCCCAAAGCATTGACGAACTGCGACTTGAGGGCCCGGCGGACCGAGCTCACCAGGCGCGTCACGGGAAACTGGTGCCTCGGCTGCCCCGGGGGCACGTACACCTTCTCCTGTTGCAGCGACACCGCCTGCGTGTGGTTTCCATAGTCGCTGAAAGAGCGAAGCTGGTCTGACCAGTGCAGCTCGTCCAGCAGTGCGTTGTCGCTGAGCGTCTGGTGGTTGCGCTCATACTCCTGGTGGGGCTCTCCCAGCAGCCGGGCCACGCTGGCCATGGTGCCTGACGCCAGGGCCATCCAGCAGTGCAGGTCCACATGGCGCTCCTCGGCTGACGGGTGCGAGGCCCGCGGGTAGTCATCCAGGCCGGACGTCAGCGTCTTGGGATTGAGAAAGAGGTTGGTGTTCTTGTCGCGGCCCCGCCAGCGGTAGGAGTTGGGCAGCGGGCCTGTCTGGGTGGTGTTGTACCACTCGAACCACGTCTGGAGCCGGGGGTAGAGCCTGCGGAGGAAGGGCAGGGTGGGCCGTGAGGACTCTGAGTCCGGATTGGCCTGGAGCTGCTCCACTAGCTTCTGCAGGGCCAAGAAGAGGGTGGGCGGGTTGGCGTTCTCATTGCGCTGCACCACAAACTCGGCAGGGACCTTGCTGCGTGCCTCATCGCCCGGGGAATCCATCCCTCCATATTGACCAGGTCCAATCAGTAGGCCATGGCCTCCCGCGTCACCTGGGGGTCCCAATTGCTGAGCAGCAGCTGGTGGAAGCCTTCGTCCCACAGGAACCCCCGGGGGAAAAAGGAGCGCGAGGGCACAGCGGTGAACAGGGCACCCTCGGGGTAGAGCAGCGGGTATTCGTTGTACACCGACTGGACCACCGACTGGCCGTAGAAGTAACCCATCCCACCCAGCATGTTTTTCAGCGCCGCCTTGCTGAACTTCACCTGGGCATGGCCCAAGCCTTTGGCCTGGAGGCCGAACTTCTTCTCAAACTTGGCGTCGAACGCCGCCTTCCTCTCCTCCAGCTCCTCCGTCATGGCCGCCGCTGACAGCTGGTTGGGACGGTTGCGGAAGCTACCGGACTCGAACAGGACCTCAATCTGGAAGGGCACCTGGACGGTGACCTGGTGCAGGACAAAGTCGCTCTCCTTTCTGGGGTCGGCTGGTTTCGGCTGGTGCGGGGGCTTGTAGGTGTCCACCGCGATGTACTGCCTCTTCCCACCAGAGGGGGGGGCTGTAGACGAATCTGCGGTTCAAGCTGTTCCTCACGATGTCCGTCAGCCTCTCCAAGCCTGGCGACAAGGTCTGGAGGTAGTTGTAGCTGAGGAAAGAAGATGAAGGTGAACCACCCTGAAGGTAGTAGGAATCCCTCATGTTCTCGTCTTACCAAAGCTTCCTCTCAGAATTGGAGCAAGGCACCAATACCCTTGACCTGCCATCACCATAGGGTTTTATACCCTTCAGAGTGCAATGGCATCCTGGAAAGTGGCATGACCTTAAACCTACATCTGTGACTTCATACTACTTCAGCCAAGGGTCAGGCATAAAGAGTACAGCATACTGACCGATGAGTTATGTTGAATTGGCAGACACACTAAATGGCAGAAACACTAAATGGCAGACACACTTGTGATAGGTTTGTTTGTTTGCTGTGTTCCTGCTCTTCCTACCTTCTATTCAATGCTCTTTTCTAGCCTGCGTTATGGCTTGATTGTGCAATCTCCTCATGAAACGTTGCTGTCCCTTCGATATCTATGCATTGGAGTCTCTATTGACCTTGTCCTCACCACTGGAACAGATCAATGTCTGTCTGTTTTGTCCCTCCAAACGTTGAACAGAACCATTATATCAGAGCCAGAACAGCAGTTTGGCTGGCCATCTTCACCGCAGACACTGAGGACATATCCCATCTCTGCTTTGTTTCTCAATGCATTGCTGTAGCAGTTGTGTCTTTATTAATATGCAATATGCAATATCATGTTTCTCTCTTGACAGGCTCACTGATTTTATTGAAAAAGATTGATTATGTGCCTATTATGTTTCTATTTTTTCACTTAGAACATTTTCTTCAGATATTTAATATTGCTTGGTATTATTTAAATATTAATTAATAGGGAATATTGTGGCACATTTGTCCAATGTTTGCAAAAGTCTCTGTTTTTGGAATGACCTTTAAAGCATGCTATTACTAATTTGGGGTACATTCATTGAGTTCTATTGGTTTTTGGGTATGAAAATACTAACGTTAGCAGTTTGGGAGAGTACCTACCTGGCATATTTGGCACGGGAGGACTCCCCGGCAACAGGCTTGCGGAAGGTGATCTTGAAGTTCCCCAGCTCCTCTGAGAACCCAGTGATGGAGCACAGACGGTTCCTCTCCTCCACGTGGGCCTCCAGGAAACCCTGGGTGTCAGCAGCAGCATAGAACATCAGGGAGATGACCGGCGCGTGCGGAGCCGAACTCTGGGGGAAGGAAGAACTGGGTCATGTTCAATAAGAAGGAGAAAATGTTTTGAAACCTAGTGAAATGGGAGAGAAAAACTCTGCTCAGTATCATTCAAATTACTTTTTTTTTTTCAATACCAGGAGACAATATGAATAGTTTCAAAACTCAAATGTCTTTCAATGTAAGACAAATAATCAGAACAAAATATGCCTGGTTAATTGCCAGGTGGGTTTAAAGGTATGTGAATGTATCCCACCACACTCACATGCTGCTTGGCTGTGATCCTCCAGGTCCAGTACCCTCCATGCTCACCGCCCATCCGCTTGACAAACTCTGTGGTGAGCGTAAAGTCGCTGTCATGGATCTCCTGCACACCAAAGCTGAGGCCATTATGCATCAGCCAGCCATAGCCCTGCAGCCGGTCACCCTGCTCGCATGTGTGCCGGAGGTTCACATCCACCTCAGAGAACTGGCGCATCCACATCATCCCTGGGATGTAGAGAAATGGAAACACAGAAATTATTTATTTAAATCATTCCCAAAAATATTAAATGTTAAATATTTACACAGATTATGTATATAATCCAGGGTTTCCATTAGAAAAATGTGCCTCTGGACATTTCATTTACGGGACATTTAAGAAATGTACCGGATCCATATGCATTGGGTGCGTAACCTGATTAGAGCGTCCAACCACAGTGCTCAGAATGAAAGAAATGGCATTTACTTTAAGGGAATTCATTTTAACAAAACATGCAATTCGAGGATGCAATAGCGTGTCCTTCCTACCGAATTCTGATTAAAAATTTGAACTGTCCACATTTACTTTTTCTCAGCCATCAAGACGAGTAATGAAAAACAAAATCACTAGCCTAGGTCAATCTACTATCCCCATAATAGAAAAATGGACCTATTCTATTGGTCAGCTTGTCGTTCTGTGTGAGAAAGAAAGACTATTCCAAACAGACAGGGACAGTTGAGAGACGATATATACCACATTCATACAACCAGTAGGCCCAGGCTGCAATCACAAAAAAAACACAAAAAAGCAAATGAGGCTCACGTTAAGTTTAAAATGTTGATCAAATATTATTTCTTCACATTATACGCGCAGCAATGTGCAAAGGGCAGTAGGCTACACACGCATGTTCGTTCCCTAATGCAATTAGCGGTTTCATGAGACAGAGATGAATATATCCATTGGAAATGTTGAAAGAGTGGAGATCTAAAGACAACTAACCGGGGTTGTTAATATGACTAAGATTGTCCTGTTGCCAAAGGCACAATGAAAGAAAGTTGGTTTCAATGGCATATGGAAGTCTTTGTAAAAAAAAAAATCATAATAATAATTACCTGCAAGTTTGGTTGGAGTTTGGCTAGGCTACTGTGAAGCAAGGTAAGACATGCCTCATAATATGTAGCAAAACGTTAAGGTTTCAAACTATATGTTTTCAAAATGCATACGGCCTCCAGCTCATTGCAAAGCGGTGTGTGACGCGCTGAAGCCTGCCAAGTTGTCTATGCACTTGAATGGCGAATGGGAAGCTCGCTTGAATTACCAATTGGGAAATAAAAATACAGGGCTAGGTTTAGTCTTCCAAACGGTCATCCCGTCATGTTACAGCAAATGTTTACGGAAGACAGAGGGACCACGTGTGCTAACTAGCTATCTAGCATGCTCTGAATACCTGTGTGTAATGGAAGGCCACCAGAAATATGTTGTCACCGAAAAATACTGTTGGCTGCAACTGTGATAAAGCCGGATAAAAGTGTACAGTATAATTTGTATTTGTAAAATGATTTTGATGTGAGATGAAAGTAAAGGGCTTTATGTTTCAGTAACTGAAAGGTTGCTAGACCAAACCCCCGAGATGACAAGGTCGTTCTGCCACTGAACAAGGCAGTTAACCCACTGTTCGTAGGCCATCATTGTAAATAAGAACATGTTCTTAACGGACTTGCCTAGTTAAATAAAAAGGTTAAGTAAAAATGTTTCTAGAAATATATCGCAATTAAGAATCAATTCACGTTTAGATAAGAGTTTTGGCCGCCAGAGCCAGTCTACCTCTGAAAATAACATAAGATCCTTGGACCTTAAGGAGTAACGGTAGGGTCCTAACATAAACACTGATATAAACCACATATAATATGAGGATAACACAATAAGTCATACAACTTATTTCCATTGTGTTCCTCTGGTGTTTTCGCAAACACAATAGTAGTGCTTGCCACATAAAATACAGTCATTTCCAGCTGACACTTTAGTCAATAGTATTAGCAAATATTTAAGGGTGAATGTAGAGAAATGACAGTCTTGTACCTGTGACAACAGATCTGGGGCTCCTGGTTTTCATCCCAAAGTAGACCTGGGGTCAGTAGGAGCCCCAAAACCTCTCAGGGGACACCTCAGCACTGCTGCTGTTGGCATCGAGGACAGGCAGCGAGTGATGGAGAGTTACCACCCGTTTGGCCAGCGAGGAACGCATGTAAAGGGCATAGAAGAACCAGGTAAGGCTGAAGATGCAGAGGCCGATGGAGATATGAAGATTTTGCCGATGTCAAGCTTTTTTTTTTTTTCCTTGCGGTGTAGGGTGGCAGATTTCTCGTCTTTCCTTTTGAGAGTGGGGTCAGCCTCGCCGGACACCACTCTCTTCCTCTGCCTGCCCATCCTTCCAGCTGAGAAGGAAGAGAAGGTTACTGTGGGTGAATCTCACATTTCTCTCCAATTCCTCACGTCCTTCTCAACAAAGTGGGAAGCGAGGAGAGGACACGAGGAAAGGAATGCTCTCCACGTTTATAGGTAATATGAACATGTCTACACTACTTTCATAGCCGTGTATAAGTTCTACCCAGTATGTTATCATATTTGGTTACCATAAAAAGAATGGCATGCCAGTGCTCTTAGTTTATAGAATAACAGGGACAAAGTCATTACCATATAAACATTAGCCTAGACCCGGGATGGGCAACTGGCGGCCCTTCATTTGAAGGCAGACCAATGGATGTGGGTACGCAGACCCACTGCGGCCCCTCATGATAAATTCAATTTTTTTTGTGGGCCACACCCCCATCAAAGGTGTCCATCCCTGACCTAGACCTTAACTGCTTTTAGCAACGTTATCATTTACATACTAGCGTTGCTTGGAATTAGCTTGCAAAAAAAATGAATATTCCGCATTAATTTAATTTCAAATTCAACCACAAAGGCCAGGGAGGTTTTCCAATGCCTCGCAAAGAAGGGCACCTATTGGTAGATGGGTAAAAAATAAATAAAAAGCAGACATTGAATATCCCTTTGAGCATGGTAAAGTTATTAATTACAATTTGGATGATGTATCAATACACCCAGTCACTACAAAGATACAGGCGTCCTTCCTAACTCAGTCGCATGAGAGGAACGCAACCGCTTAGGGATTTTCCCTGAGGCCAATGGTGACTTTAAAAAACAGCAATTCACTTTTTGTCTTGTTAGGGGCAATTCCAATACAACACATTACTGAGTACACCCCTCATATTTTCGAGCATAGTGGTAGCCACATAATGTTGTGGGTGTGCTTGTCATCATTAAGGACAGGGGAGTTTTTCCAGGATAAAAAAATTAATGGAATGGAGCTAAGCACAGGCAAGATCCTGGTTCAGTCTGCTTTCCACCAGACAATGGGAGATTAATTTACCTTTCAGCAGGACAATAACCTAACAGACAAGGCCAAATCTACTCTAGTGTTGCTTACCAAGAAGACAGTGGCAGAGTTACAGTTTTGACTTAAATCTACTTGGAAATATGGCAAGACCTGAAAATGGTTGTCTAGCTATGATCAACAACCAATTTGACAAAGCTTGAGGAATTTTGAATAATAATAATTTATAACATTTCCAAAGCGTTTTCATAGAATTTCAAAGCGCTTCAAAACAAAAAACAAAAAAGCAATATATCATGACAGGTCAACCAATAGAGGCCAAGTCTTTGGAAGCTGCATCCTCCGTAGATGGAGAGGTTCATGGCTTGAGCAGAGGGAGCCAAAGAACGGTAGATGGAGTCTGCTGATGATCTTGTAGAGGGCAAGTCTGGGAACCAGCGTGAGTCTTATAGCCTCTGGACTTCTCTTCCACTCTGTAGCACCCACTTGTGACGCCTCAGCAGCTCTGGGCGTCAGAAAGCTCACCACAAAGTTCAGAACAGTAGCCAGTCGCAGCACTGTTGAATACCTGTAGCACCCATTCCTCTTACACTTCAGGCGACTCCTCAAATGATGTTCTCAGAAGATCAGGAATTGGCAGCCAGATGAAACAAAAACGCAAAATCATAGGCAAATGTTGCACAATCCAGGTGTGAAACGCTCTTAGAGACTTACCCAGAAAGACTCGCAGCTGTAATCACCGCCAACGGTATTGACTTAGGGGTGTGAATACTTCTGTAAATTAGATATTTCTGTCTAAAATCATGTTTTTACTTTGTCATGGGTTTTGTGTGTAGATGGGTGAGAAAAACAATCTATTTAATCTATTTTGAATTCAGGCTACAGCACAATAAAATGTGGATTTACATTTTATTTACTAAACTAGGCAAGTCAGTTAAGAACTCATTCTTATTTACAATGACGGCCTACCCGGGCCAAACCCAGACAACACTATGCCAATTGTGCGTCGCCCTTTGGGACTCCCAATCCCGGCCGGATGTGATACAGCCTGGATTCAAACCAGGGACGGTAGTGATGACTCTTGCACTGAGATGCAGTGCCTTAGACTGCTGCGCCACTCGAGAGTCAAGGGGTATGAATACTTTCTCAAGGCACTGTATTATATGACAACAATGTGACGTTTTGTTGGTTTTCGGGCTGTTTGTGCACATTACATTTTTTCTCAAGGCAAGCCTAATTTCGGTAGCCGAAGTCTAGGCCCCTTCGTTGCTCATTTTGCAGACGGGGAGACAGAGCAGTCTTCTTGGTCAGGCTCTGTAGACGGGCACATCGCTCACCGCTCCCGAGTATACTACTCACCAATGTCCAGCCTCTTGACAAGGTAGACAATATTCAAGCAAGGGTTGCCTTCCAGAGAGACATCAGAGATTGTAACATTCTCTGTTTCACGGAAACATGGCTCACTCGGGATACGTTATCAGAGTCGGTACAGCCACCCGGTTTTGCACCGACAGAAACAAACATCTGTCTGGTAAGAAGAAGGGCGGGGGTGTATGCCTTATGCGTGGTGTGATCATAACAACATACAGGAGCTCACAAGTTATTTTGTTCACCTGACCTAAAATTCCTTACAATCAAATGCCGACCGCATTATTTACCAAGAGAATTCTCTTGGATTATAATCACAGCCGTGTATATTAGAGGTCGACCGATTATGATTTTTCAGCGCCGATACCGATTATTGGAGGGCCCCCCCAAAAAAAGGTCGAGGCCGATTAATCGGCCGATTTTTAGATTTATTTGTAATAGTGACAATTACAACAATACTGAATGAACACTTATTTTAACTTAATATAATACATCAATAAAATCAATTTAGCCTCAAATAAATAATGAAACATGTTCAATTTGGTTTAAATAATGCAAAAACAAAGTGTTGGAGAAGAAAATAAAAGTGCAATATATGCCATGTAAGAAAGCTAACGTTTAAGTTCCTTGCTCAGAACATGAAAAAATATGAAAGCTGGTGGTTCCTTTTAACATGAGTCTTCAATATTCCCAGGTAAGAAGTTTTAGGTTGTAGTTATTATAGGACTATTTATCTCTATGCCATTTGTATTTCATTAACCTTTGACTATTGGATGTTATAGGCACTTTAGTATTGCCAGTGTAACAGTATAGCTTCCGTCCCTCTCCTCGCTCCTACCTGGGCTCGAACCAGGAACACAACGACAACAGCCACCCTTGAAGCAGCGTTACCCATGTAGAGCAAGGGAAACAACCACTCCAAATCTCAGAGCGAGTGACGTTTGAAACGCTATTAGCGCGCACCCGGCTAACTAGCTAGCCATTTCACATCGGTTACACCAGCCTAATCTCGGGAGTTGATAGGCTTGAAGTCATAAACAGCTGCTGGCAAACGCACAAAAGTGCTGTTTGAATGAATGCTCACGAGCCTGCTGCTGCCTACCATCGCTCAGTCAGACTGCTCTATCAAATCATAGGCTTTGTTATAACATGATAACACACAGAAATACGAACCTTAGTTTCCGGATTCGGGCATAGTAATGACCTATCATCTCAAAAACAAGATGTTTATTCTTTCAGTGAAATACGGAACCGTTACGTATTTTACCTAGCGGGTGGCATCCATAAGTCTAAATATTCCTGTTACATTGAACAACCTTCAATGTTATGTCATAATTACGTAAAATTCTGACAAATTATGCAGCCCAAACTTGCATATACACTGACTCTGCGTGCAATGAACGCAAGAGAAGTGACAGAATTTCACCTGGTTAATATTGCCTGCTAACCTGGATTTCTTTTAGCTAAATATGCAGGTTTAAAAATATATACTTCTGTGTATTGATTTTAAGAAAGGCATTGATGTTCATGGTTAGGTACACATTGGAGCAACGATACGCACCGCATCGATTATATACAACGCAGGACACGCTAGATAAATTAGTAATATCATCAACCATGTGTAGTTATCTAGTGATTATGATTGATAGATTGTTTTTTAATCATCCATTCCGATTAATCGGTCAACCTCTAGTGTATATATACACCTATGTAAGAATGCTGTTCATCGATTACAGCTCAGCATTTAACACCATAGTACCCTCCAAACTCGTCATTAAGCTCTAGACCCCGCCCTTTTTAACTAGGTCCTCGACTTTGACGGGCCGCCCCCAGGTGGTGAGGGTAGGAAACAACATCTCCACCCCACTGATCCTCAACAACGACAAGACGGCCTACAGGGAGGAGCTGAGGGCCCTCGGAGTGTGGTGTCAGGAAAATAACCTCACACTCAACGTCAACAAAACAAAGGAGATGATCGTGAACTTCAGAAAACAGCATCCACAGGACAATAGCAGAGAAGATGGAAAGTTCCTCGCCGTTCACATCACGGACAAACTGAAATGGTCCACCCACTGAGACAGCGCGATGAAGAAGGCGCAACAGCGCCTCTTTAACCTCAGGAGGCTGAAGAAATTTGGCTTGTCACCGAAAACCCACACAAACTTTTACAGATGCACAATTGAGAGCATCCTGTCGGGCTGTATCACCGCCTGGTACGGCAACTGCTCCGCCCACAACCGTAAGGCTCTCCAGAGGGTTGTGAGGTCTGCACAACGCATCACCGGGGGCAAACTACCTGCCCTCCAGGACACCTACACCACCCAATGTCACAGGAAGGCCAAAAAGATCATCAAGGACAACAACCACCCGAGCCACTGCCTGTTCACCCCGCTATCATCCAGAAGGCAAGGTCAGTACAGGTGCATCAAAGCTGGGGCCGAGAGACTGAAAAACAGCTTCTCTCTCAAGGCCATCAGACTGTTCAACAGCCATCACTAACATTGAGTGGCTGCTGCCAACATACTGACTCATATCTCTAGCCACTAATTAAAAATTGGATGTAATAAATTATCACTAGTCACTTTAAACAATGCCACTTCATATGTTTACATACCCTACATTACTCATCTCATATGTATATACTGTACTCTATACCATCTACTGCATCTTGCCTATGCCGCACGGCCATCACTCATCCATATATTTATATGTACATATTCATTCCTTTACACTTGTGTGTATAAAGTAGTCGTGAAATTGTTAGATTACTTGTTAGATATTACTGCATGGTCAGAACTAGAAGCACAAGCATTTCCCTACACCCGCATTAACATCTGATAACCATGTGTATATGACCAATAACATTTTATTCGATTTTCTTGTTGTTCAAGTGAAGGTCTTTAAAAGGGAGTATGCGAGCACACTGGTTCAGAAACTCTGTCTAGGTGCCAGCCGAACCAGCTTCTTCTCAGCAATGAGTCTGGATCTGAGTAGCTCCCCAATGATTTGCAGAACAGAACGCAAACACATTCTAACAGTTCTAATTTGTTGTTTTTTTGTTGAAAGCGATGGGTTGGGCTAGAGCCACACGTGGGTAAAGCAGCATTTTGAAATGATTAAATTGGCTTTGATACTCCAATTGCTGATGACTTGCTTTGAACAACACCCCTTTATGTTCACTTCACCAAGAACTACTGAATTATGTAGCAAACAGACCAGCAGAATAATTCAGTTTCAGTTGTCAGGCAAATCTCGCTGAGGAACTGCATGGGTCTACAACAGACCTACGTTTGGGAATTCTGTTTATTTATAACTGTTACATTCCATTAGATTATTTTTTTCATTCTGGAATTCCGCCTGCAGTCAATCAATTTAATTTCTCACTTATAGCTTCCGGCGGACTATTCAGTTATTTTGTAAGCTAATTGACAACAACGCCAGTGTGTAAATACTAGCGTTTCTTAAAAGCAATGAGCTAACTCGACCTCATCTTCAGCTTTTAGCCTGGCTAATTGTAATGCACCTGCCAGGTAACATTGCTTGCAACTACAGAACTAGCTAGTAGTTTGCTACCTAGCTAGCAAATGTAATGTTGCCTCGTCGACTATGAAAATGATTAACCCGCAAAGTTGCATGAATAAATACATTTTAAAACTATTACAACATAACTTTTGTTTTAGCTACTGCGCTAGGCAAAGCATACATTTAAGCCTTTCGGCTAAAGCTAACTGGCTAATGAACGGTTAGCAAATCGGTGGCTCTCACGAAGCTATCGGGCAGACCTGTTTTAGCACGAGTTTGCAGAATTTTTAAAACAAGCTTTTCTGACAATAATGCAGCACAAATCACCGAGAAATGTACTATATATATATATATATCCTGTAATATGGACAGTAAATGTAAAACTCACATTTCAATTGGACATAATATCAGCGGCACATCATTCGCGCTAGATCCTGATCCTGATCCCCTCGCTCTCGTAAAACACTGACTGTGTACAGTGTTGACGGCCCACGCCAGGGGCCCATTCATTGTGCCCATTCTGTTGCGAAATGTTTCTTACGCGGAACTACAATAGAAATAAGCGGAATCATTTTTATGTAATTAATTTCATTATTCTTTTGGCCAAATTTCATATACACAAATGTAAATTTACAAACAGAAAACCACATTTTCGTACCCTACAAAAAGAAATTTAACTGTATTTTAAGACGGTTAAATGCTCTACTAACAAAAAAGCTGTTAGAATTGTAAGTATATGCATGTCCCTTAAGGTCCTTGTGTAATTGTAATGTGATATTGTACCCCCTAGCGCGATTGTCCATTGTAATCTATGTATGCTTGTGTTCCCTCATGTGCTTTATGTATTGATTTGTTGTTAATAAAAATAAAATAAAAAGTTTTACGCGGAAGAAAACGTAACACCTACCTGCATTAGTCGAATTTAAATTCGTTTGTTGCGAAACGGAACGCCGCAACTCTGATTACACCACAGCGCGAGTTGTCTGAAACCACAACATTCAATCTATGCACACCATTTCATCAGTAGTTGACTATGACATTTGGGACTATGTCATCCTAAATGGTGTTCACTAAACCAGAATATGCAGATAAAGTAAAATGTTTGTATTCGAATTGGGTCAGGTTGTACAATGCATTATAATGTTGATCATTGTTTATCATTCAAACCTATCAATTTGCTATCCAGTATGGAACGAGCATTTATTTGACTGTCATATGCCTAGCAATAGCATGTAACGTAATAGGAACTGGTTATACAAAAATGTCCAAAGAATATTACACCGAAGAGAAATATGGAATTTTATTGAAATTATTGTATAATGAACTGCATGAGGAAAGGAGTTGGAAACAGTTTAAAGTAATAAAGATGGCTCTGTGGGGCTTGTGTGTAAAAACCCACATTTTCTTTTTGAAATGCATTCACAAATGCATTGAAATCCATAAACTGTAGTTGGGTGTGATTGTATATGTAACAACTGTATCTGCTATGAACTTTTCAAAACAAAACGCTGTAAAATAAGTGAAATGGATAATGTGGCAATCAGGAATGGGTGGTTCAGAGCTGATGACTAGGAGTAAATGCTGACGTCAGGCGCCTCCTGTCAGCCCTAGGTGGCGATGACCACTCACTTCTAGCTCATTCTGAAAGCCAATCCCAAACCAGTTTATGTAAACAAAACAGGGGTGATGACACTCAACCTCACTAGTTTTGTTACATTAAAAAATTAAAAATCTATGTTAACCCCCATCCAGAACCCTCACATTTCAATTGAGCTTATTACTTTACATATTGGTCAAAAAAGGCAGGAAAAATCCATTGCATTCTCATACGAGACCCTAGCTCAGCGATAAGACTTGTTTCCTTCACGCTCTCATAGGGCCAGACCTGGGTTCAAATGCATTTTCAATTACTTATTGAGCATTTGATGTAGCCTGCCTGGAGTGCCTGAAAAGGTAGGGAGACTTAATTCATTGGTTTCATTGTGCCAAACAAGTCTAATAAAGCACAAAGTATTTGATAAACCTTTTTAAACCCAGGTCTGCCTAAAACAGATTGTACAGGTTCCACTAGATGACATGTAACAGTTAAGAGTATGAGAATGAAACATCACAATACAGACAAAAGCCTCCAGGGTGTTCCAGTTTCTGTCAACAGCTCAGCGAAAGGAAGAGGGGTTCTAGAGACCCTGCGTATTTGTACTGTATATTCAGAGAGACGCTAACCCTCCCATTCTGACACTCAATTAGTGCACTAGAAGGGAGAGGCCTTCCACTAAGGGGAAGGCAGGAAGGTCCTGATCTGGGCTCTAGTTATAAACCCGACAGGCTTTTGTGACTGCTGCTGTGCTGATAACAGTTGAAGAACCCTGCCTGTGGAGTGGACAGATAAATAACCCAACTGACTGAGCAAAATCACCATCAAAAATTAAAATTAAGAACCATATAACTTTGTCTTTGTGTAATTACAGAAACCTTTGGGCAAACAAATGCAGAGGTCCATGTCATTCCAAAGAGCGATTCAGTTCATAAAGAGCTTGCGATGCAGTATGCTGATGACGAGTTGTCTTTGTTTTTTTATTCATTTTCATGAGGGTTATACATGCAAAGCGAAAAGAAAATTAGAGTCACCGGTGTAGCAACAAACAAAAAAAGCCCAAATAACCCGTGCCCAGCACAAGACAATACATAATCCCTTTTCCACTTTCCATTGACCCTTAACCCCAGTTTAAGTGACTCCATTTGACCCCCCTTATCCAGGGCCTTGACTCACTCAAAGAACCGACTGAAAAGAATGATCACCAAACCCAGAATTAAAAATAAAATCTTACAAAAATGACCGGAAAAGTAAAAAAATAAAGTAAAAGATTGACCGTCTCCTCGGTCCTCCTTCACCTGATGTCAGCGTTGGTGTGTGGGTGGTGATAACGAAGGGCTGGAGATAAAGCAGGGGAGTCTGACCGCGAGCCTGCCCAGCCTCAGGCCTGCGGCTTGAGGGGCAGAGGGACGCCGAGCACACCCTCCTCCACACTAGTTCTTGATCAGGCCCCCGTCTCCCTCACTCACAAACCGCTTCCGCCCCCTGGTGGAAAGACAGAACAGGCAATTCAGTACTTCAGGCTACCAAATGAGTTTTTTTAGCCTTACAATGCAAAACACTTGGGGGCCTAGTGAACAGCTATACATAAAGAAATTAACATACTCATATTGAGTGGGTTTACATGTACGCTAATAACGTGATATTACTCAGACTATGGCATTATTAATGTAAACACTTACCTTAATTGAAGTAAGGTCATAAAGTATGCATATTCTGATTTGTCTAGTTTTATCAAAAACATGACTTTACTATAAAGCCCCTCCAGGATTTGGCAGAGATTGTGATATTTGCAGGTAAAAATGCTTTATTTTGACACATCAATTCTGACTTCTTGCATGACAAAGTGCAATAATTCTGTCCAATTTGTCAAAATGCACTGAAGAGGTTAAAGGTTTGTTGACGTGTGGCTCGATTGAATCATTATGCAGTAAATGTGCGTTGATTGGTTGAAATCACGAGCCCTATTTTTGTATTGTGGTGATGGGTCAATGCTTTTAGTTTCATGCCGAAATCGTGCAGTGACAGGTCAAATTTGCAAGCCCTCACGCATATAATATGCAAGGAATTGTTGATTTTTGCAAAAATAAATGCGACCGCAGAATCAGGAACTGACTACACCAAAGAGACAAAATGAGAGTTTACACCACTCTACACTGGGACTGACCTGGAGGGACAGGAGTCTCTCAACTGTTTGGTGATAACAGACTCCTGGTAGCAGAGGTCCGTAAAGGACTCCATGATGGAATGGGCGTGGGGCACGTCCAGGTTGATCTCTGGCAGCTCGTCGTACACACGCTGGAAGCCCTGGATGTTACAACAACTCAGAATAAGCAAGTCCTACAGTCAAAGAACACTTTCAATCATAAGAGATGATTGAATTCTGTCACTTGAGCTTGTCAGGTAACTAATATGCCTTGACAGTGACTCGAGAGAATATCACAATATATACTGTGGCTATAGTTAGAGAGGATATGGCCAAATACTGTAGCTATATCAGCAACAGTAAATATGCCTTGACTGAGTTGTTAGATGGTTCTACAGACAGGTTTAAATCCACAAGGTCTGACGTTGACAATTAATACTCGTTTAACATGAGTCATGCTATGTTAAAATAGTGCTGGAAAATAAAAACCTGCAGTCATATCACTGGAAATAGTTTTTAGAAGTTGGAAGTTATTGTTTTGTGCTAGTGCTACCAGTGAATTTGGTGCTACTTTCTGGTGCGTAAGGGGACGTACCCGGTTCATCTGGTCCACTGTGACGAGGCCAATCTTCCAGAAGGCCTGGAGGAGCTTACACATCATCTTGACGGCCGTGTCCCCCTTGGACTCCAGCACCATGACAACAGCCTGGTGTCCAGCCAGGAGAGGAAGAAAATGCATTGGACTTCATGCTAATCTCTATGAACAGGATGTTCATGTACAAAATGATTGTAAAATGTGTATCCCAAATGGCACCCTATTCCCTATATAGTGCACTACTTCTGTCCAGCGCACTATAAAGGGAATAAGGTGCCATTTGGAACACCGGTTATGTCATGCACAGTGTCTTAACTATTCCATTATGTGCATTGACAGCTTGACCAAGACGAGACTGAAGAGTGGAGAAAGAATTATTTGACACAATAAAATGCGCTGTTAATTTTGCTATTTTCAGACCAGACTATTTTCAGAGAGATTTCAATCCCTTATTTAACCACATTGGGGCAGCATTGCTTTAATTCTCACCACCGTGAATGGATTTGGCAATAAATATTTTGAGTAACTGATAACATTTGCATTTAATTATTATCTAGGATGTTGGTGGGAAAATGTTTGGTAATGATTTGCAAGATAACATGTCAGATAAACAATTAATCAAACTTTCTTTACAGCAGCATGGACCATATACATTAAGGTAACACACTACCATTTAAAAGTTTAGGGTCACTCAGAAATGTCCTTGTTTTTGAAAGAAAAGCACAATATGTCCATTAAAATAACATCAAACTGATCAGAAATACAGTGTAGACATTGTTAATGTTGTAAATGACTATTGTAGCTGGAAACGGCTGATTTTTTAAATGAAATATCTACATGGGCGTACAAAGGCCCATTATCAGCAACCATCACTCCTGTGTTCCAATGGCACGTTGTGTTAGCTAATCCATGTTTATCATTTCAAAAGGCTATCATTAGAAAACCCTTTTGCAATTATGTTAGCACAGCTGAAAACTGTGTTCTGCTTAAAGAAGCAATAAAACTAGCCTTTTTAGACTCGTTCAGTATCTGAAGCGTCAGCATTTGTGGGTTCGATTACAGTCACAAATCGGCCAGAAACAAACAACTTTCTTCCGACACTCCAGTATTCTTGTTCTGAGAAACTATGGCTATTCCATGTGAGAATTTGCCAGGAAACACAAGACCTCGTACAACGCTGTGTTCTACTCCCTTCACAGAACAGCACAAACTCTCTCTAAGCAGCTGCACAACTGAGCAAGAAGACAAGCACATGAAAGTCTAGTTTGAGAAACAGACACCAAACAATTCCTCAACTGGCAGCTTCGTTAAATAGTACCCGCAAAACACCAGTCTCGACGTCAACAGTGAAGAGGCGACTCCAGGATGCTGGCCTTCTAGGCAGAGTTCCTCTGTCCAGTGTCTGTTCTTTTGCCCATCTTAATCTTTTCTTGAGAATGCCGTTTTACGGGTACTATTTAATGAAGCTGCCAGTTGAGGACTTGTGAGGTGTCTGTTTCTCAAACTAGACACTAATGTACTTGTCCTCTTGCTCAGTTGTGCACCGGAACCTCACATTCCTGTCTATTCTGGTTAGGGCCAGTTTGCGCTGCACTGTGAAGGGAGTAGTACACAGCGTTGTATGAGATCTTCAGTTTCTCGGCAAATTCTCACATGGAATAGCCTTAGTTTCTCAGAACAAGAATAGACTGACGAGTTTCAGAAGAAAGTTATTTGTTTCTGGCCCTTTTGAGTCTGTAATCGAACCCACAAATGCGGATGCTCCAGATACTCAACTAGTCTAAAGAAGGACAGTTTTATTGCTTCTTAAATCCGAACAACAGTTTTCAGCAGTGCTAACATAATTGCAAAAGGGTTTTCTAATGATCAATTTGCCTTTTAAAATAATCAATTCAGATTAGCTAACACAACGTGCCATTGGAACACAGGAGTGATGGTTGCTGATCATTGGCCTCTGTACGCCTATGTAAATATTCCATAAACTTTTTTAAAAACTGTTTCCAGCTACAATAGTCATTTACAACATTAACAATGTCTACACTGCATTCCGGATCAATTTGATGTTATTTTAAAATGGACAACAAAAAAAAGCTTTTCTTTCAAAAACACAGAAGTTTCTAGGTGACAACACATTTTTGAATGGTAGCACAAGTCAAACCAATCGTCACGACGCACCCTTTTTGGGTGAGGATCATAGCCCCCTCTCTCTCCCTCCCACCACAGGTTTATGACGGTCATAAATACCTAAAACTCTTTTCCCCACTTGGCAAAAATGAAGGTTGAGAATCCCTTTGTTACCACAGAAATATTTTTCAGTACGGTATACCTTCAAGGTCGAATAATGTAACAACATTTCTGTATTCAAACCACTTGAAATGGTTGGTGGACACTTATGTCAAGTTTGTTTAATTTGGTGAATCTCATGAAGGACATGAAACAGTCTTTTTGGTTGTGTACACTTTTCAATTATGGGGTTTGCATCTGAATGTTGTATAAAATATGAAACTATTTGAGAAGATGTAATGCGATTTTAGCCTTCTAAACGAGATATGAAAACAATTAAGGTTTTAACTAGTCAGTGGCCACGCCCCCGTGAGCACAGACATTATACCCAAACATCATGGAATCGCCCCCAAGGCAAGTGCTTCTAAAGGACTCCCGACCAAATTTACATTAGATCAGAAAACACAGAGCTGTCGCTACATGTTGAAATGGTTGTCGATTTAAATATAGTCAAGATAAAGCCGGGACAGTGTACCCACGTTGAAATGGCTACTACTCGAGACCAAAACACACCGGGTGGTTCAAATTTCAACTATACCGAAGGACAAGACCAGAGAACGTGGAGAGCATTCCCACATTGTAGATTTCTTAGCCATTTCAATCTAAAGAACAATTATTCAGGCTGCAGCTGTTTGAGTACTTTAGTCTGGTAAACGCAACCGGTCGAACGGTACTCTGACGTATCCATTATAACAAGCTTCAACTCCGAAAGACTGATCTCTGGTGGACCAACCAGAGACTTTGTTGACAATCTATCCAGCAGACAGACCGGCAATCGCAGAGGGGGACAACAAAGGCATACACTCGTAAATTTGTAAATTGCCATTTTCAAATGAGCAGTTGTTCAAAAAGTATAAGCATTTCCAGGAGCGTAGCGTATGTATGCGGTCCACTGAATTTCCCGCTCTGGAGCTGGCCACACCCCTTTCCTTTGTCTACCAAGCCGGCATATAGGCTTAGTCCACTAGGGACTTTTCAGTGTATCATGTCAGTAACCAATGTATAACTAATTGTGTGTTTATGGAATTCTGTGATTGATTAGTTAGTAAATAAATAATTAAGCCAATTTGTAAATTGCTGATTCATGTTAGGGTTTGTGACATTCAAGAATGAGACTGAGGTAACAATACATTAATAGGACACTAAAATCAACAAGAAAATAGCTGAAGCGTTATAGTCGGGAAATTGAAACTCTAAAAAAAAAAAAAAACTTTCCCGTGGTGCCCAAACTTTCTAGTGAAATACTGTTCCGTGATTGTTTAATCATGGAACAAATACAGAGAATTGATTTGATAAATATAAGTCTTCACATTTTAATGACAGTAAACACACTATAGTCTTATCAATACTGAAAAGGCAAGTAAGATTACACCATATGTTGCCACTATTGAAAGTACAGTAGAGCCATCAATGATCTGCTATCAATATCCTTATGTGCTGACAACAAAGGCCATATTCAGTATGGAGAAACTCCATGTAGTTGTCCAATAAAATATGTTTGCTTTCTGTTGCAAAACATTTTGATACAGTGTGTCCTTTTAAAACAGGACACAAAGCGCTTTCTGTATTTTTCTTTACCTCATAGACAAGCTCGTGGTGGAAGTGAGGGACTTCTAGGTCACGCAGACAGCGTTCCGCCTCCTTCACCTCTCCCGATACAAGGTACTCCTTCAGCAGCAAGTTCATCTGAAACGCATATCAATAAAGTATGAATCAATCAAATTCTCCATCATACCATCATTCACCGCCCATGGATAAAACACTGCCCAATACAGATTTTACCAGTAAGGTTTCAAACCTCAACGTATTCCACTGAGCTAAAGCCTATGTCCAATAGATAAAAGATGCATCTTATCTATAGTTTCAGACATTTCTCAGCAGTGACTACCGGACATTGTTTATTTGGTAGTGCAAGATTTTTCCTGTTTAATACAGGAAGTCATGAATCGGGGGGAGGACTCCCAAGCAATCACTGGCTGGACAAGTTGGTCATTGAGCATCGTAATTGACTATTTGCTCAAACAATGTCTGCTTTGTGTGTGTAGTACTCAACCCTCATGTTTCTGTTCAGTTATGAACCGTGAGTGCAACTGCAATTCCGCAAACCCTTGGTAACTCGGGCTTACCCCAATTTTTTGGGGGCGATAAGAAATGTTGAGCATATAGCAAAAAAAAGAAGGGAAAAAAAGTCGCTGTGTACAAGACACCTGTCTGATTCTCGTCTGTCTGACTAGACTAATCTATTGTAGAGGTAGTGGGGATGGCACAGTCCATCAGACATGTGCTACTGAAATTGTATACAATTATAATACATAAGGACAATGGTGAAACACTAATATTATGTTATATATTTTCTCCTGCATTGGATAGAGGTCACTGCCTTATACAAACCTACACGTAGACTACAGTCACAAGACACAAGCCTCCTTATTGTACCTAGAACTTCTGAGCAAACAGATGGAGGCAGGGCTTTCCATTTTTATGGAATGGTCTGTCTATTCATGTGAGAGACGCAGACTAGGTTTCTGAAGACTCATCTCTTCAGTAGGTCCTATGATTGTGTGTCGTCTGGCCCAGGAGTGCAAAGGTGAACGGAAAGGCACTGAAGCGACGAACCGCCTTTGCTGTCTCTGCCTGGCCGGCTCCCCCCTTCACTGGGATTCTCTGCATCGGACCCTATTATGGGGGCTGGGTCACTGGCTTACGAGTGCTCTTCGATGCCCTCCCTAGGAGGGGTGCGTCACTTGAGTGGGTAGAGTCACTGACATGATCTTCATGTCCAGTTTTGCACCCCCTCGGGGTCGTGCGGTGGAGGAGCTCTTCATCGGCTATTGTCAGCCTTGTCTAGCATGTTGGTTGTGTAATATCCCTCTAGTAGTGTGAGAGCTGTGTATAGTGGGTGGGGCGATATCCTGCCTGGTTGGCCCTGTCCGGGGTTATCTATGCAGCCTCCAGTATCTATGCTGCAATAGTCTGTGCCGGGGGGCTAGGGTCAGCGTTTTATCTGGTGTAATTTTCCGGTCTCTTCTTCTAATTCGCTCTCTCCCTCCCATCCCGGAGGACCTGAGCTCTAGGACCATGCCTCAGGACTACCTGGCCTGATGACTCCTGGCTGTCCCCAGTCCACCTGGTTGTGCTGCTGCTCCAGCTTCAACTGTTCTGCCTGCGGCTATGGAACGCTGACCAGTTCACCGGACGCGCTACCTTGTCCCGGACGTGCGGTTTTCAATTCTCCCTCTCCTGCCGTCTAGACCTCAATGCTCAGCTATGAAAAGCCAACTGACATTTAGCCCTGAGATACTGACCTGTTGCACCCTCTACAACCCCTGTGATTATTATTATTTGACCCCTGCTGGTCACCTATGAACATCTTGAAGGCCATGTTCTCTTATAATCTCTACCCGGGATACCGCCAGAAGATGCCTGGCCACCCCTCAGAGCCTGGTTTCTGCCTTTCTTGGGAGTTTTTCCTAGCCCCCGTGCTTCTACATCAGCATTGTTTGCAGTTTTAGTCTGGGTTTCTGTATAAGCACTTTGACATCTGCTGATATAAAAATGGCTTTATAAATACATTTGATTCATGATGTGAAACGCAATCAAGCATTTTCGTTTTAAAATAACAAAACGACCCTTGAATAATAAGCGTAAACAATCCTAAAACAAATGATTTCAGCAACAGAAACTTTGTCAGAAATGGCTGTAATTATTTTGCCGGTTCAGCAACATGGACAGCACGATAAACACTTGATGTTCTGTGGTGGTCGCTGCAGCAGGGAGGAGAGAGAGACAATGGGGCAGTCTTTTTTTCCCCTTCTTTTTTCTGCGCAGCAAGTCTGAGCCCGGTACAATAAAATCACTTGTGGTCAGACTCTCTCTAGTTATCCGTGTGTCACTTAATCAAAAAAGTGCACTTAAAGCATCAGACAAGCTCAGTGCATATAGTACATTTGAATACAACACAGGATGAGTCTATACATTTTAACCAATAGATTAGTCAAAACAACAGAGACTCAGTCAACCAACGTTGTTGTTTTTTGTTGTTGTCGAGGACTGCTTCGGTTTCTACAGCCCAAGCTGTAAACAATCTCCTATGGAATGCACTGGCAGGAGAGAAGCCCTAGCACCCCCCAAACATCCCTCAGCTGGAGCAGGCACACTGCCGACCAACCCTCTCCATGGTGAAGCAGTGAAATGGGGGCAGGGTTCCAGCGGTTGCCGCTACTGGGGGGGTGTTTAACTGGTGCGCGATCTCACTGACGAGTGTGTGATGACCCTAGCGTGACCAGGGCTTCACCCCTGAGCAGTGAGCACGGTACTGCCAAACCATACCAATCCAGTCCTCTGGCAGACAGTGTTTAAGTGGTGGGGGGGATAATAGGCAGCCTTCCTAAAGCCCAGATTAAGAGAAGCGAGACAGACGGGTTGTGTCCCAAATGGCACCCTGATCCTATTCCTATTAAAGTGTACTACTTATTGGCTCTGGTTAAAAGTAGTGCACTATTGAGGAAATAGGGTGCCATTTGGGACAAAGCAAGATGCTCTGGAGGACTCCACTAGTCTCCTAGTCACTCCCAGCACTGACTTATCAGTCCTATTCGGGTTGTGTGTGCGATGGTACAGTATTCAATCAACCCTAGCTTAATGTTTGTGCAGTCGTCACCGGCAGCTTTGTTTACAAAAGATACTGCCCACTGTGCACACACACACCCCTGTATTCAATTCTGATCACTATGCACGGCCAAAAGCACTATATAACAGTAACAGCAGGGGAATAAGGGCACTCTTACACGCATATCCCTGTAAGAGCCGGTTCTTGGAGCATGTTGTCAAATCACACCCTGAAAGGGTTATTTCCAGGTCTTGTGAAAGAACACTCCAGGGAACCTCACCACAGTACTAAATGCATATGTGAAAACGCCCTAGGGGGATACTGCTATTGAAATTGCTCTCAACACCCATACTGACTTCAAATGTAGTCTCTGGCAGGGTGATTTGATCAAACCCAGAGGCTAAATCTGCTTCCCTAATGACCCTATGAAGTAATACTACTTTTGACCAGGACCCATTGTGCTCTGGTCATAAGTAGTGCAGTATACAGGCGATAAGGTGCCATTTGGGATGCACCCTAGGAGCTCCTGTTCTGGCAGGCTGTGTGGGCCGTGCCCTCTGTAGCCCAGTATAGACACACTCGATCAGGCCCGAGGCCCAACAAGGACAGGCAGGAAGTCAAACCTGGTCGGGAGTCTGCAGGCTAGAGACTAACGTACGTTGGGTTACACAATACTCTTGCTCTGCTACATCGTCACACGCATGTGTGCAACCGTGCACACTCACACGCGAGGGTGTCAAATTATCCATTTAGTTCAGGGAGCAGACTCTTGACCACTCTAGAATATACAAATGCGCACACACACACCTCTCACAACTTGAAAACCTGCACTCAGGTGTGTGTGCGTCCCTGTGCATCTGTTTACGTACATACATGCATGCCAAATGATCCATTTAGTTCGGGGAGCAAAGACTCTTGACCACTCTAGAATATACAAATGCACACACACATACACACAACTTGAAAACCTGCACTCAGGTGTGTGTGTGTGTGTGTGTGTGTTCGTCCCTGTGCATCTGTTTACGTACATACATGCACGCATGTGTCCCTATGCCTGTGTCCCTGTAAGTGTGAGCATCAGCCTCTTTGTTCCTGGCTTTGCAGTCAGAGCCAAGCTCTGAGGGACACCGTTGTGCTGACACCAGCCTGGCAGGGCTCCCTACGGCTCTTTTCCCAGCATGAAGTTCTCTCCACCTTGTTGTGTTTACATACCACACGAGTACAGAGCCAGACCACCAGGCAGGCTATGTCCCAAATGGCACCATATTTAGTGCACTACTTTATAGGGTGCAATTTGGGAAATAACCAGACAGAGCCCATCTCTCTGCACTGAGAGTCTGGGTTCAGGTGGAGGGAACAGAAAGGTAATCTCCACTGTGTGTAAATACAGTTGACCCACAATGGAAGGCTGCAGAGAAATATAACAAAGCTCTCCTTTGATTGGTTGTTGCATGTTTCTAGCTCTGATAGATGGGTGTTAGCTGAATATAGGTTTTGTTGAATTACCATTCAGACCTGGGTTCAAATAATATTAACAGAACCCAGGCCTGTTGCCATTTATCCATATTTTGTTCTCATTAGGTGTCTCCTGTCACTTCCAACAAGGCATCACATTTCATGCATGCAGAGAGAGAACATCCAGAATGGGAGGTTGCTTGTATACCTGGAATGTTTTGATGAGTCACACAATGATACAACACTGGCATGTGATGACTGGCTGGCGGGGTGCCAGGTCCCACCTACTTGGCAGAGACTGCCTCTTACCTCTTTGACGAGGTGTTTGACAGGTCTGAGGCCGCCTCCCACACCCCACACGTTGTCTAGCCGCACCATCTCCCTCTTCATGGAGAGGAGCACCGCCGCGCGGTCCAACGCAGCTCTGTGGGGAAGGGAATAACCGCAACAGTCATGATCGCAACCGTGACCACAACCACAGAGAGTTGCAATGAGAAAAGGGGAATGTGTCAAGTCACTGCTAGATATTGAACATGGTCACATGAATTCACAACAAAATTACTTTCTGAATAAAGTTGCCTAGTAAGACAGGGTATGTAAATATATATATATATATATTAAAAAAGGAATCAGCAGGTTAACTACGAAATGGACTTTCCCCAACTCATCAGAATAAATATAACAGTATAATTTGCATTGGAATTCACATTCTCAGGTTGGAGTAGTATATCTTTCACAAAGAAAATGGGAGATTCCAAACATTAGGTGAAATCAAATAAGGGTCGTCATCAGTTCTGGAGGGGGATCATTCAGTTGCTTGGAGAATGACTACGCTTCCATGGTGAGAAGACGCAAACATTTACCCTGGCCCTTCATCAGGCGGTTGTTAAGTGCTTAACTGACAACATCAGCAACAGAGATATGTAACCACTTCAGGCTGCTTTGATGTGAAGTGGGCTTTTCCACCATGTTCCTTGTTGGCAACAGATCCCAGATCAGTTTCTTCCTTAATCCTTAGAGAATACTGATTGTGAGCAAAACTGACAGGGACAACCTCATCTGAATTCTCCTCACCCTAAATGACCAACATTAACTAATTCTCCCTGCCTTCTGCACATGATTCATATCAGTGTCTAAATGTTGCTGTCCATTTGTCTGTGCCGGTCTGTTGTTTGTCCGAAGCACTACTTCACTACTTTAGCCCTAAAAAAAGTATTCAAAGGACTGAAAAAGTTGTTTGAATTTAAATCACCCCTCCACCAATCAACGCCCATCTTTTTTTATTATCCTAACCCTTGCTCACCTAGCGTGGTCACAGTCCACCTTGCCTTTGTAGCGGTCCAGGAATGCCATAGGTAGAGCGTGGTCGGCGATGGCTCGGGCAATAAACTGTCCCAGCATCTGTAGAGTTGGAGAGAATTAAAAAGTCAAACTAGAGTAGATGATCAGTTATTCTCTTTAAATTAGAGGGTTGGGTTTAAAGCAGCATGACAAATTATAATTTGTCTGAAAGAAAAATGCACAATGATTGCATACCAAATGGCACCCTATTTATTCCTTATATAGTACACTACTTCAGACCAGAGAGCCATGGTCCCTTGTCAAAAGTAGTGTACTAAATAGGGAATAAAGTGCCATTTGTGATGTAGCCCAAGTATTTTTCTAACAAGTCCTTCCCCCATCCAGTACCTGTGGAGCCTCTGGCGTGTCCAGCATAAGGTCGGGCAGCTCTTTGAGGATCTTGTCGAAGGCGCGGGCCATGTCGGACTCCGAGAGCTCCTTGCCGACCAGGTCACGGAGCAGCCTGGAGGTGAGCTCCCGGTGGCTGGCCTTGCCCTCCAAAGACAGAGACACAGCCAGGCTGGAGAACTCGTACTTGTGGTGGCCCAGGTTCAGCTCCCTCAGCAGCATCTGGGAGTGGAAGAGGGGGTGGGGTGTACACAGAGAAACACACACACAAAAGGCAGTTAACGTGAAGTAAAATGACATGAAAGTCGCGACCCTGCATGGTTTTGAGACAAAACAGTAAAAGAAAGTAGATGCACCGCCACCTAACGACCTTCTCAAATAACCAACCCTCCATCCAACCTCTTCCTCTCTTTAGTGCAACGTCAAACACATACTTGGACTTCTTTTGTGTCCCCATGCTCAAAGTACTCCTGTACGATGGGGTTGACGGTCTTCTCCAGTTCCCTCTCGTCCAGCTCTGGAACAACAGTGGCATACACGGTGTCTCCCTTTAAAATTAAACCACAGACATTGTAGGTCAGGAATAGCAATCTAATACCATCAACACAGCCGGCCCGCTCATTAGGCAGGATTAGGCTGTAATCTGAAATGCTACTGGTGCATTTGTTAAATTCAGTGCAGCCATTTTTATCTCAAAATCAAATAATTTCTGGGTAACAATTAAGTACCTTACTGTGAGAGTTTAATTGTCCAAAATAAATAGCTTCTTAGCAAAGAGCAATTTCTCAAGCAAGAGTTTTGCTAGGTCTGTCAGAGTGGTTTGAGTGGGGAGGGGAAAATTAGATTCGGAACCCTTTCTTATTGGTCCATTAACTAATTTACAACATAGTGATATCCCCATGGAAGGACAAAACTCCCACCTACACATTTTTTTTTGCTAAGAAAGGGGATAATCTTCTTTTTTTTAAACAATTTCACAGTATTATTCTAAACTATTGTGGACATGTGTATAAAACACAGGAAAATCACATTTTACTGCACTGGGCCTTTAAGGTATAGAGCAGGGGTCAATAACTGCCATCATATTTAGGCTGAATGGCCAGGATATGGCAAATGTAACAGCATGATAGCAGTTCTGTGCCAAGTGCTGCCGACATATACAGTCGGTGTTTAAGCAATTACTCAACGCACCGACTCCCTTTCCGGTTTTCTCTCCAGGTTTCAGAAGTATGCTTGACCTTTAAGAACAACCAAAAATGTTCAGGCTACACCAATGACCTGTTCTGTTATTGTCCTGCAACTCCCTTCCTTAAAAAGTAACCATTGATCTTATTTGATTACACCATTTAACTTTCACAGACCCAGTCGTGATTGATGAGTGATTACTTCCAGGAAGGGAGGATGGATGGACACTTTCAAGTTTTGAAACAGGACCCATGTGACCCTTACCACTCCCTTTGCTAGTAGGGATCCCAGACACACCACTACTGGGATATACTGGAGACAGGCATGTGTGTCTCAAGAGCATGGGACATCCCAAATGGCACCCTATTCCCTATATAGTGCACTACTTTTGACCAGGGCCTTCGGGCTATATGCTTTTAGAGGTCAGTAGGGCTGCTCTCCAGTGTCACCAACTCTGCCCTAGTTACCTGCTGCCACGGCACTAATGCTCCAGTACTGTTTCTTTTAGGTTTCATTCTCTCGAGAATTAGCCTTGGAGGCACTTTCTCACTACACAGAATAGCAAACACCTTCGACATCCACGTTTAACTGATAAAGTTTTTTAAAATATATTTAAAAAACTCTCGCCATCATAGATCATTCCTAAAGTGTATGGTGGAATATACGAAATGACTTGTCATAAATGGCCTATGACAGAACAAGTCTACCTTCATGATCAAAATGGAAGATATTTCACCCAGAAAAGAATACAAATAAAATGGTCTATTCTGATCCCATTCAAAAAGATACAAGAGGATGTATGACTCATTATTATGGCGATGGATGTTAACTACAGGGTTGTGTTCAGTCGGCACGAAAAGGAAGAAAGCAGTCCGAAATGGAGAACTAATGGGGAGGTATCATCTGTCCAATAAGAAACGCTGGTTTTAGTTTTCAGTTACAAAATGTGTCCTGATGAGCATGACCCAGTTGTGGACTTTGTATGGACAATATCTGCTTGTCTGGGAACTTGTGGCCCCTGCATTCACCGCCAATCCCAGCAGTCACCATAAGCATGTTCATTTTCCACAACCCATAAAGTGGTATGATCCAACATGGGCCGCGGCTTTGTGACGATTGGCCACTTCTGAACAAAGCTAGTCCAAAAACAGAGCTCAGCACAATACAACTACAGAAAGAACCCAACCCTGGCCCCCTCATCTAAGCAACTGTTGTCTTTGTAGTAACAATTTGGGACATGGATTGTGGGGACACTGGTGTACATGAGAAGAGAGGGGTGCGTGCAGAGGCTCTATCGTATAGGTTGGGGTAAGAGAGAGCTCATGTCATTTACACATGCATACTTTGACCGTGCCCCCTCTTTTACCTGTGCAATCTCGTCGTAGTTGGGGTCCTTGACATCTGGTTCCTCTACCTCGTACACCATACCTGCTGCTCCCCATACACCTTTACCCCCTGCGCCACCTGTAGTGTAAAGACCACATCAACATCAGAGCTAGTCAGTTAGCACTAGAGACACGTTTAGGATAGATGGTTTTGTTGAACCCAGGTAGATTACCTCAGCCATAAGCACTGCTCTATGATCAGTTTACCAGACTTCAATCCTAAACAAAAACCTATGGCCCCAGACAAACTGGTACTAGACCACCACCGCTTACAGAGTAGATGACTTCCATCTATCTCAACCATTATTAGCATAGCACAGACCTTTCTTAGGCAGGCCCCGGCCCTTGCCTGTCCTGGACTTGCGGTCGTTGGGGACGGGGACCTTGCCCTTGGGGCTGTGGGAATCGCCGTCGGCCAATTCACCCGACAGCGACTCTGAGAGTGACTCGCTGCGGGATGACGACTTGCGCACACGCCGCTTGGCCTTGGCCTTCAGCCGTGCCTCGTGGAGCGCCTTCTCCTGTGGCGTCCAGTTGCCGTTCACCTCCGCCTCGAGCGCCGCCTCGTCCTCATCACAATAGGGATGGTCCATATCCACATCGTCGTCAAAGGATAACACCCCTGCAATTGGATACAAGGACAGGCAGTGTGAGTTTAATCAATTTCATGTAAATATTAATAACATTGAACCAGCAGGACCGCACCCTGGTTGGCTTAAATACTTGTCTGCATAGTTTACTTTTTTATTTTTTATTAAACAATGTTTGCAGTTCTTCCTGTGGCCACAGGGGGACAAAGACTGCAGAATGCACCTTTGACAACAGGAGGTATGAATTTGTTTGTGTATCCTACATTGTTAAGTTGCAAGTTATGGGGATGGATATTCAAAAGTTTAAGGTCTGTGGAAACATGTCAACTGCCAGCACTCCTACTACAAATTACAATCAGAATCCCCAAGCAGAAGTGTGTCCAGTCACAGTCATGAGATTATAATAAAGGATTACAGAGAGCCAGTAAATCAAGGAAAATGCAAAACTTTCCAAGGGCTTGGAGGATGTTCAAAGACACTAATTTCCCTGACAGATAACATCACTGTAAGAATGACTTGCAGGCAAAAGATAATTTGTTGTTATTTTTGGCACTATGGACAATGTCTAGGGTAAATTGAGACTGGTGGCTTTTTATGGACAGGACAGCTGTTATCCTTAAAATAATGTTGACAACATCTATAAGAATTGCAGATAACACTTGTATGCAGTCGAACTGTGAAGTTAACTAAGATAATCCCTTTCATTCAATGGTCACATGAACATCTAGTTTAATGGTTAGCCAATTATCATGCCCAAACTGGCCAGTTGACACAGGCTCATATGGTACTAAACTTCATTTTGCTTGGAGTTAAGAGCCCCTGCAAGGCAACTGGTAGTTCAGAGTGACTGCCGTATCCTATCTGCATAGCTTAAAAGCTGCAATATGTAACTTTTCGGGTAACACGACCAAATTCACATAGAAATGTGAGTTTTAGTTTCCACGGGGGCTGCTAGCTAAACATGCTAACAACAAAAACAAATTACAAAGATAGCCAATCTAGCGCAAAGGTATACATACATACAGTTGAAGTCGGAAGTTTACATACACTTAGGTTGGAGTCATTAAAACCCGTTTTTCAACGACTCCACAAATTTCTTGTTAACAAACTATAGTTTTGGCATCTACTTTATGCATGACACAAGTCATTTTTAAAACAATGGTTTACAGACAGATTATTCACTATCACAATTCCAGTGGGTCAGAAGTTTAAATACACTATGCTCACTGTGCCTTTAAACAGCTTGGAAAATTCCAGAAAATGATGTCATGGCTTTAGAAGCTTCCGACATCATTTGAGTCAATTGGAGGTGTACCTGTGGATGTATTTCAAGGCCTACCTTCAAACTCAGTTCCTCTTTGCTTGACATCATGGGAAAATCAAAAGAAATCTGACAAGACCTCAGAAAACAAATTGTAGACCTCCACAAGTCTGGTTCATCCTTGGGAGCAACTTCCAAACGCCTGAAGGTACCTCGTTCATCTGTACAAACAATAGTACGCAAGTATAAACACCATGGGACTACACAGCCGTCATACCGCTCAGGAAGGAGATGTGTTCTGTCTCCTAGAGATGAACGTACTTTGCTGCGAAAAGTGCAAATCAATCCCAGAACAACAGCAAGGGATCTTGTGAAGATGCTGGAGGAAACTGGTACAAAAGTACACAATAAAACGAGGCCTACATCAACATAACCTGAAAGGCCGCTCAGCAAGGAGGAAGCCACTGCTCCAAAACCGCCATAAAAAAGCCAGACTACGGTTTTCAACTGCACATGGTGACAAAGATCTTACTTTTTTGGAGAAATGTCCTCTGGTCTGATGAAACAAAAATAGAACTGTTTGGCCATAACGACCATTGTTATGTTTGGAGGAAAAAGGGGGAGGCTTGCAAGCCGAACAACACCATCCCAACCGTGAAGCGCTGTGGGGGTGCTTTACTGCAGGAGGGACTGGTGCACTTCACAAAATAGATGGCATCAAAAGGAAGGAAAATTGTGGATATATTGAAGCATCATCAAGACATCAGTCAGGGAGTTAAAGCTTGGTCGCAAATGGGTCTTCCAAATGGACAATGACCCCAAGCATACTTCCAAAGTTGTGGCAAAATGGCTTAAGGACAACAAAGTCAAGGTATTGGAGTGGCCATCACAAAGCCCTGACCTCAATCCCAGAGAACATTTTTGGGCAGAACTGAAAAAGCGTGTGCAAGCAAGGAGGCCTACAAACCTGACTCAGTTACACCAGCTCTGTCAGGAGGAATGGGCCAAAATCCACCCAACTTATTGCGGGAAGCTTGTGGAAGGCTACCCGAAATGTTTGATCCAAGTTAAACAATTTAAAAAGCAATGCTTCCAAATACTAATTGAGTGTATGTAAACTTCTGACCCACTGGGAATGTGATAAGAAATAAGCTGAAATATATCACTCTACTATTATTCTGACACTTCATTCTTAAAATAAAGTGGTGATCCTAACTGACCTAATAATTTTTACTAGGATTAAATGTCAGGAGTTGTGAAAAACTGAGTTTAAATGTATTTGGCTAAGGTGTATGTAAACTTCCGACTTCAACTGTATAAGGTAGGAGCTTGTCATTTGTGGTAAGTTTACAAGCGAATGTGAATGAGAGACAACAAAGTTGAGATGCATGCTTGTCTGAAGGAAGCACAGTACAGGCTCTGGAGCAGCATGTGTACAAGCTGTGTATGTGTGGAGTCACTAGGGCAAACAGGCCTACCTGCTCTGAGAAGCAGAGGGGCCAAGAACTGAGAGAAAACGAGGGGGGGGGAACAAGACAGCAGCAGCTGTACAGATTCTCAAACAAGGCAGAAAGCTAACACTATATGATGCCCATCTCTTTATTTAATCAGCCACTTACTTAGACAACTAGCCCCAAAAAATAGACTGCTGTGCCTCTCAGGAGTGTAGCAAGATTCAAGGCACTGCATCACGGTGCTGAGGTGCCGACCGTGACCGGGAGCCATTTAAGGCAGTGCAAGTGCACAATTGTCCCAGCGTCGTCCGGGTTAGGAGGGGGTTTTGGCCAGGAGGATTTCCTTGGCTCATCGCACTCTAGCGACTCGTGGCGGGACTGGCACCTGCAAGCTGACGCGGCTTATCAGTTGAATGGTGTGGCTGGCTTCCAGGTTAAGCGAGCGGTGTTTTAAGAAGCCGCGGCACTTGGCGGGTCATGCTTTGAAGGACGCATGACTCAACCTTCGCCTCTCGCGATGAGACCATAAATACCATTTGGATATCACAAAATTAAGGGGGAAAAAAATGCTTCTTATTGTAATTTCTAAGACTAATTTTGTGCTCACTGAGAATTCTATCAGCAGACAGTGCTCTGACTGATGTGTAGCTACATTTCTCAGGTAGAATGGCAGATTAATTTTAAGCAAAACATTAAGAAATATAGCTGGCTACATTCTTTCTAGGATAAACATTAGAAATGATGACCATGCATTATTTTTGCAAAGAAGACGTTTTTCCATTAAGCTTTTTCCATTTACTTGTGGCTGGCAGCCAAATAGCATTGCACTTCTGTCGAATGTGTTGTCTAATGTATTTTCGAGCACCGGTACACACTACCAAGTGCACTATTTTTCAGATGTTGCCCTACTGGAGTTACACAGTAATAGCGTCACTGATTAGCTTCACGACATACATACATAATATGGAACGTTTAGGACTTTTTGTCAAAAAAGATACAGTAGCACTGTCAAAGCTATACAAAAAAAAAAGCCTGCAAACAAGCCAACACCAGTCACGAAAGATGTGTTTACAATACCCCGTTGGTAATAAAGCATTAGTTGTTTGACCGCAACATCTGGGGTAGCTAGCTTTAGCTTGGTACCTAAACTAGCACCAATACAACCAGCCTGAAAACAATGACCAGTAGAAACTGCAGTCATTCAATATTCTTAGCAATGATTTAGGAATCCTTGAGAGTAAGTTTTAGCTAGGTTGACACTTGTTGTTCGCCTATTGAAATTGAACTTCAGTTCATGAAAATAAATAGCTAGCCAGCTACTTAACCCGGTTGCCCAAAGCTAACGTTACAAGCAGCCAGCTAGCGTCATCTGGCTAGTGAGGCTCGACTGGCACGGTTTATGTGTTGTGAAGCTAGTCAGAATACGGCTCAAGTGGAATTTGGGGTTGCCTTCAAAATAAGTGTCATTGACAGTGATGCAAATGAATACAAACAGAATTATACCACACTTTTATTTTGAAGGCTGACCGCAAAGTCCACTATTGTGGCTAGCTTCACAGATGGGTCTGACCACCATTTATCAAATAAGAACGGTCTTACAAATTAGCGTTATTTTAGATGACAGCTAGCTATATAGTTAGCTAGCTATAAACAGCACAGCAAGTAAGTGAAAGAAATAGGTTGATTGTTTTACTGGTAATGGGGACATACGTAAATGTCAACAAAATAACTTTTTGCTCAATGTGGTGTGTGTGTAACCTTTATTTAACTAGGCAAGTTGGTTAAGAACAAATTCTTATTTACAATGACTGCCCGCTAGACGCTGGGCCAAATTGTGCGCCGCCCAATCACAGCCGGATGTGATACAGCCTGGATTCGAACAAGGGACTGTCGTGAAGCCTCTTGCACTGAGATGCAGTGCCTTAACACACGCACATGGACGCAGCGGTCTAACTATTTAACTGTACTTGAATGCTTAAAGGCTGCTAAAATGTAAAATATTGGTTTTCCTTTTTTTTGGCAAGGAAAATATCAGATATCAGCCAAAAATGTCATATCAGTGCATCACTAGTCACAACAATGCCACAGATGTCTCAAGTTGAGGGAGCGTGCAATTGGCATGCTGACTGCAAGAATGAAAAAATGTCTACTAGAGCTGAATGAAAAAATGTCTACTAGAGCTGTCGCCAGAGAATTGAATGTTAATTTCTCTACTGTAAGCCGCCTCTAACGGCCTTACAACCGCAGACCATGTGTATGGCGTCATGTGGGCGAGCAGTTTGCGGATGTCACCATTGTGAACAGAGAGCCCCATGGAGGCGGTGAGGTTATGGTATTGGCAGGCGTAAGCTACAGACAACGAACAGCAGCACTTTATCAATTGGCAATTTGAATGCTCAAAAATACCGTGACGAGATCCTTAGGCCCATTTTTTTTTTTTTAAAGATGCATATCTGTATTCCAAGTCAAGTGAAATCCATAGATTAGGGCCCAATGGATTTATTTCAGTTGACTGATTTCCTCATATGAACTCGGTAAAATATACATTTTAGTCATTTAGCAGATGCTCTTATCCAGAGCGACTTACAGGAGCAATTAAGGTAAAGTTCCTTGCTCAAGGGCACATCAGATTTTTCACCTAGTCGGCTCAGGGATTTGAAGCAGCGACTTTGATTACTGGCCCACCCGTCAATACACAGCGGGACTCTTCTGCTCCCGCTTTCTCCCATTGTGTGCTATTGGCAAACTAACACGTGACTAGCTCAACTGTTCTGGGGAACTACAGTAAGCTTCATGTAAAATAATGTGACAGGTGAAATATCTCCTAGTTGACTGCAGGTGTTTAAAAATTAGCTACAAATATGATAATTTATTGATAAACTTCAAACAATAGTTTGTTTAAACTGTATTGAAAAAAACATCTCATGGTCATTTCCAAATACGCCGCCCATGAATGGAAATGGCGGAGCGATTTGTGCATATTGAACCTTTAGACCAACAACCAAAGTGCTTCACTGTTCTGCCATGGCAAAATATGCACTTGTCTATATTTGTGTGCTGTACTGGAGGGGGGGCCCCATCTGAAGCCCATCAATTTTGTGACTTATAAATTACATGTAACCATTGATACTTGACGAATATAACCTATAAATGCCTCATGAGCTTAGTTGAACTGCCCTATCCCATCAGAATCCTAAACATATGCTTGTTTTACTCCAATGTTCATAAACAAACATTGTATCGCAACAAAACATGATAAAAACTCATCCTTGGATCGATAGCCCAGTCTATACATTTGAGAGTGGTTCCATTTCTCCAGACCCATCCCTCTGCCTTTAGTCAAACAGAGCCAGGAAGATCTTTGTTATCGTTTAAATTGCCGCTTCTAGAAAATGATGCAACATCAACTTTATGATCGAAATGGGGCCCTACAGAGTTTAAGAGTTTTACTAACCAAACTGCTTAGGCCCATAAAGCCATAAATCCCAAATCATAAAAAGTAGTCTTAATGGTAAATAGTCCAGCTTTAGACTAGGCCTATACCTTTCTCTGTCAACAGTGTTAAGCCTCCACCCTATTTTATGATAAAGCCATTTGGGGGGGGGTACATTCTAGTAATAATGACTAGCCAATGGTTTCGTCAATGATAGCGCTTCAATCTCTCCAGTTCTACCATCAACATGTCAGCTCAAACAGCAGAGCACGCTCAGGCGGTGTGGGACGTTACCAGCTGTTAGAAGCCCTCTTGGCTGCTCACACTACATAGCTTAATAAGGTGATTTAAAGAGGCCACACCGACAACATATGCGAAGTCCACACCGACAACATATGCGAAGTCCACACCGACAACATATGCGAACCAAAACGTGCCTAATGGTCTACACCAAAGTCTAAAAACACCTTTCGAGCTACAATAAACAGACCAGGAGAAAGAGAGAAAATGCATTATGCTGGTCACATTCTGAAGTCACATCGTCTTACTACCAGGACTACCCCAAGCATAGTTGGCCCGCTTCCATATGTTAAAAGTGTTGGCGCACAACTGTTTTGCAGGCACACGGTAGCGTGCGCACACAGAAGACTTAAAGGCCGCTGCCCTTACAACACCAGGGCCCACTAATCCCAATTTATTATGGAGACTGATCACACAACTCAAAAAAACACAGAAAAATGATGACGTGAGCACTTTTCCCCTATCCTTCTAGTGTGCATCTCGACACTACCACTCAGCGTGGGTCTGACTACATATGGCAGTGCTAGCCCACAACCAGTCAAATGACCCCTCAAGAGGAGAAGGAATTTCTTAGGGTGTAATGAATACCCCAGAGCCCTCCTACAAAGCCCACCGCTGAGCCCTAAGAGGAGACATGACCCTATAGATTACAGGGAAGAGGAGGGCGGCCCAACCACAGAGCTGATCCAGCATTGTCTGGAGACTGGAGTGGAGCCATCACCAGCCAAACCACTTTTCCTGGCCATGAGTGCTGTATGTGCCTGCATCTAAAATGGCACCCTGTTTCCCAAGCTGTTGCACTACTTAACGCCCAGTGGGCCCAGTTTAAAAGCAGTGCACTTTAGGATAAAGCCTGTGTGCCTGCTCTCCTAGAAGGGCTAGATGAGCCAGGCCCCCACGAGTAAGTCAACGAGCTAGCAGCCGGTGAGACGTTTTGTACATGGATCAAGTGAACAAGATTCCTACGGGGTGTAAAAGGTCCAACAGACGTCCAGTGTTTGTGCATACTGTACAGCAGAATCCTCGCTATCCGATTCTAAACAAGCGTGGGCCGGCCTACCGTCGGTCAAAAACACTCAGTGGGCCTGCAAAGCTGTAAACAACTGACCAAGTCCCTCGTCGTCCTCCAACTCCCTTCAAATAGGCACATGCCAGACCAGTAAATTAGGGGAACATCAATGTCAACCAGCCAAAAACAGGCCTGGCCAATTGGAAACAGGAAGAAAACGAGAGGAGAGAAGAGAGGAAACTAGGGTTCTGCCAAGTCAAGTATTGTAAACCACAAAAACAAAAAAATGTGATACCTAACAAGCAAAGGTAACGTTATACCTCTCTGAGAAGCTAGTACTGGACACATGCCCTTTGACATGTGTAATGCAATGATCTGTAGCCTGAGGCCATGTAGGTTGTCACGGACTGTATAGGGAACTGAAAGTGCTAGAAACTAGTTCTTCTACTTCAGTGTGTTTTTTTTTATTTTATTTTTTTACAAGTGTGTGTCGAAGGATTGAATCTAACCAAACGACACTACATGTTGTAGCTGGGACCCTTTGGATGACAAAATCAGAGGAAGATTTTAAAAAAGTGAATATTTAAAATTGCTATTTGTGAATGGATGAAACCTGTGCCAGCGAAAAAATATTTTGATGTGGGGAGCCGTCCTCAAACAATTGCATGGCATGTTTTAGCTGTAAAGCCTACTGTAAAATCGGACAGTGCGGGTAGATTAACAAGATTTTAAGCTTTTAACCGATATAAGACACTTGTATGTACATAAATGTTTAATATCCATAATTTGTATGATTATTTATTTGAATTGCGCACCCTCCAGTTTCACCGGAAGTTGTCCTGCTAGCGGGATGCCTAGCATTAAGACGTTTTAAAAGAACTCCAGCTCAGAGAAGAGAAAGCAGCCATGTTGGTAAAATTAAAATACTGTTAGACTTGGGGATTATGGTCTCGGACAGTGCCATTCGCTTGAGTTACGCCGAACGTGAAAGCCCAGGAAAATGAACAGGAATAGTAGGCTGCAATACTGTAAAGTAGGCCTAATTATTCCAAAAAAAATTTGCTTAAATAAAATTGACTGCTGGTCTTTACTGTATGCTGCAAATTTTTACATTGTATTCCATTTCCAGCGAGACTATTCAAGCTATCGACTCACTGATGGTTGAAGATGAGCGATCTGCAAAGGCAATGTTTAAAAGTCCAAAAGTTATGGGTGGAGCTAGAATTTTGGCTGTCAGCAGTATTAAAATCGACCAATGTCAGCCTTTAAATGCTTTATATCCAAATGTTTAAAGTGCGTGTGGTCAACGGAGAAAATGCATTTGACTGTTTTCCCAAAATAGATTTCTTTCGGGAACATGTATACAGAGTATGTCCACATCCCTGTCAATCGATTTTATTGGTCAAACTACATGGTAATGTAAAAGTAAAAAAATGTTGTGATCCAATATGTAAAAAAACGATCTCAATAATAATAGTTAATAGTTGGTAACAGATCGGCTCTTGGAACTCATTACGAGGCGGATTCTATCTTCAATATGCTTTATTGTACAAATATTTAAAGCGCGTGTGGGCAACAGACTTTTTAATACTAGGGCTGTCAGGAGGAACGGAAAATAATAACACAACATGAGCAGATTAACTTGGTCAAAACAATTATTTATTAAAAAGACTAAAAACACCTCCAACAACACCTTAATTTACAAACTGATAGTCAATTTGTGCCACAGTTTAGACGACCGATAGAACGCTGATCTCCCCCTTGTGATAGTGTAGTGCAAAGACAGAATGCCACCATCTACCACTAACGGTCACGGCAAAAGCTTAAAACTTTAAAGGAAGAACTTTTGGTCAGTGTGGTGTGTGTGGGAGAAAGAAATTTAAATTTTCTGTTACTACTTTGGCCAACATTTGCCAATCTATGCCTAATGATCCTTTGGAATGCAAGAATAATGCAACATGTTTGTAGAGACGAGCATACCAACTATTCCCAGGAACGAAGATGCACTTGGATACTAGTGAAGTAACAAACAGTTTCCCCATCCAAGCTAAAACAGCACGAAATCCCTGTACTAGTATGGACAGTGAGTGCCTTTATTTTTTTTTTATCCCCTTTTTCCTCCCCAATTCCATGGTATCCAATTGTTAGTAGTTACTGTCTTGTCTCATCGCTACAGCTCAGGAGAGAAGAGTCATGCGTCCTCCGAAACACAACCCAACCAAGCCGCACTGCTTCTTAACATAGCGCACATCCAACTCGGAAGCCAGCCGCACCAATGTGTCGGAGGGAACACCGTACGCCTAGCGACCTTGTCAGCGTGCACTGTGCGTGGCCCGCCACAGGAGTCGCTAGTACACGATGAGACAAGGATATCCTTACAGGCCAAACCCTCCCTAACCCGGCCGACGCTAGGCCAATTGTGCGTCGCCCCATGGACCTCCCGGTCACGACCGGCTGTGACAGAGCCTGGGCTCGAACTCTCTGGTGGCACAGCTAGCACTGTGATGCAGTGCCTTAGACCACTGCGCCACCCAGGAGGCCTAGTGAGTGCCTTTTCAGTGCAGCTGCACACACTCTCGTGACAAAGCCTAGCAGGTCCTCTTTGTGAAGAAAAACCTCCCCCAAATGTTAACATTTTAAAATGAGCATTCATACTGTAACCCAACCATCTAGAGTCACAGGGGGGGAAAAATACACTAAGCCCAATCGCTTTTCTGTTTATTCATGGCTGGTATAGGTCAAGATTTTAATTTAAAACGAAGCAGTTTTGTTCTTGTTTATTTTATTTTTTACATTTGCACGCATTTTACTAGTCAAGTCAGTTGAGCAAATTTGAAAAGTTTAAGTCGTTCCATTTATAGCAGTTTATGACATAGCCTAGAGACAGTCATTTTTTCAAGCAGATAAACTGCATTTTAGTTTAAACCAATATTTATTTCAAAGCATTTAAGTTTCTCCAGACATTCAAGATTGGATAGTAGGAAGAGCCACCAACAACTTAACCATCTTTGTAATGCCGGGCAGCGAAAATATTTGTGTCATGAATATCTGTTGTGCGATAAAATACATTCTTCCACACCGATCTTGACAAACCATTTCTGTATGAACATCACTTTGTATACGGGGGCATTGTCATGCTGAAACAGGAAAGGGCCTTCACCAAACTGTTGCCACAAAATGTCATTGTATATTGTAGACCATTATCACTCCTCCACCAAACTTTACAGTTGGCACTATGCAGTCGAGCAGGTAGCATTCTCCTGGCATCCGGCAAACCCAGAGTCGGCCGTCGGACTGTCAGATGGTGAAGCATGATTCATCACTCTAGACGAACAGTTTGTGTCCAAACTTTGCTTCAAAAGGCAGTTTGGAACTCGGGGGTGAGTGTTGCAATTGAGGACAGAAGATGTTAATGCACTATGCGGTCCCGTTCTGTGAGCTTGTTTGGCCTACCACTTTGCAGCTGAGCCGTTGTTGCTCCTAGACGTTTCCACTTCACAATAACAGCAGGGATACCCACATTTCAAACGTCTAGGGATAGCCTAATATTGGCCCAATGGCCTTCATAAAAAGTCATAATGGATATCAGTAAGAACCATGAACTTTAACCTGATGTATTTGGCAATTTATCAATCCATTGCTACGATATCGTCCACTTAATCTTTTAAAAGATATGTATGGCACTAGGAAAGATGATATTTGACAAAAACGGATCATTTATCTGTAGGCTACGTGCATAGCAATTTGTTTTAAGCATCAATTTGTTAACGTGTTCTTACCCAAACTGGGTGCAGCACCTGTCTATAATATCCCTCGATACACAGGATAAGTACTATCAGAGGTCCTGGGAGTTTGCCGAAAAACAGTAGGTTTTTAGGACTGGGATAACCTTCCTGCCAAGTAAAAATGACTGCCATAGCATAATCGGACGGGACTAAAATTACAGATGTGGTGATTTGTGCTCGTGCACATAACTACATTACCTGAGCTCCCCTAGTCAAACTTATCTTGTTCAAATGGGGCTTTACGAGTCGATTCCTAGCGGAAAAGGTTCTCTTTCTACCAAATGACTTGGTAACTCACAGTATTTCACTTTAAAAGTACTTTTTTTTTAGGAAAGAGTGGTCGGCGCGCAGGCAGCTCAAGATTATTTGATTGACAGTTCTGGTCGCCTAGTGATGGACATGTTCGTCCCGCTTCAGAAGCGATATTCCTTTACAGACAAGTAAAATGCCCATTCAGTGGCGCTTTGAAACTATCTCCAGTGAAGGTTTTGTGTCGTCATTTAAAAAGCCGTAGAGTACCCTTGCAGACAAACAAACGTAGTAGCTGAGGTGTATTCAAGGGTATTTGACTGTGGTAGATCACTAAGGCTGGGAAATGAAGTTGTCATGCATATGTAATAGGACCATTATTCCGCATTGTGAATTGACGTGGGATTTTTTCCCCCCCTTAGCATTCTAAAAATGGGGGAAAAAAATATAAAATTGGCAGTTTAAATGTTAATCAAAATGGTTCTTCATTTGTCACATCCCTAGTGTGTGTGTACACTGTTTAGGCCTGGCACTGGCTTGGAAGTGGTGAGAGGGTCAGCCCTGGGGGTCAGTAGAGTAAAGTTTTCAGAGTGCTGGGAGAATTGACCCAGTTCCACAGTTCTAAATGGCTGCTTGGTGTGAGGTGGCAGTTCAGTAAGGTCACTCACAGCCAAAGAGATTGGCGTCAGTGGGGTAATGGACGCAAAGTAGAGTTTAAAATGTTTTATTTATTTATTCTGTCAACTTTCTCAAAACTCCCCAAAATCCTGGTTGGAAGATTTCCTATTCCTTTCTGATTCTGTTAAGAAATCCAGGAATCCTCCAACCAGGATTTATAGAAAACCTGGGCATTTTGGTTAAGCTACCAAAGTTTTGCAACCCTAAAGCCAAGGCAAGGGAGGGGGCCTTCACATGTTGAAATGCAGTCCCAAACTGCTGCCTGACAAGGCTGTGTTCGGTGTGGAGAATTTGTCTCCAAACTGGGTGTAAAGAGAGGTGATACTCCCTGGACCTACAAGACATACTGTTTTCTGTTGCTAAATGTCTTTATACAAGGGGCCCTGCTGAACACAAACAAGCACTATGGGGCTTAATCCAGGACAATCAGACTTTTTGGGTGTGTTGTTACAGTTGGGTTAAGGAGGGAGAGAGAGAGAGGGGTGTGGTTGGTTGGTGGTTCTGTCCTGGGGTGTGGGGGTGGGGGTTCAACTGTCACTAAGGGGCGGACAGAAAGAAAGACAAGTTAGCTACAGAGCTGACTGGGAAGAATAAGCTTAACTGGGAAGATATTGGATGATTTCCCATTAGGTCTATTATTGAATTAGGCGGGGGGTTTTAGTGTTGTTTTTGGCCTCCCTTAAATTGACACGTCCTTGTTTTAAGTAAATAATTGTTTGCACTAAAAGAGCCAATGAGCTGCATCCCAAATAGCATAGGGTGATAGGGAATAGGGTGCCATGTCTTACTGGCCATTTATCGGTTCTCAGCTGGGTTTGATTTTCGGTCCTTATTTGAAATGAAAAATCGGCGGAGCGGACCTTAAAAAAAAAAAACAATTTAAACTTGCATTATGTGTAGTCAGTAGGCCATAAACAAATCCAGCTTGACATTTCAGTGTAGTGCACGCTCCATTATACTTATAAGCCTATAAGTACCTATGGTCTACTATCTTATATAACATTTTCTGGACAGGAAGTACCCTACAATGCTGCTAAAATAAAACACTGTAGCCTGTCATGTTAATACTCTATAGGCAAGTTGCTACTCCATTCAAAAGATGGGTTTACATGCTACACTTGCATCAGATAATCAACATTTAAAAAAATGCATGCCAAAGCAGGTATAATCAGAATGTCAACTCAAACAAGTATACAACAAATAATTCAAAAGCAATTTCTTCCAGTTTTCTGCTAGGCTATATGTATGCCTATGCAAGACATGTCACCAGTGGAGTGGGCATTGCATCATTTCAGGGGTGAAATTATTTCACTGAGAGTTGTGTTTTACTCAATAGACGCACATAGGCCTCTGTGGGAGGGTTTCTCCTCCAACCCACACACACAAAGGCGTCTTTGACGGGGAGTGTTACCACCACCACAGCAGCTGAGCAATTTAATCAAGCACAACAGGCCTTCCTCGAGTAGACTAGCGCCAACACAGTTCATATGAAAGAGCAACAGCCCATATGTGCGGATGTATTCACCAGAATGGGAAACAACTATGACTCAAGCATGGAGTGTACCATTAAAGTGCACATTCCTTGGGGGGGGCTACTTTGAAGAATCTCAAATATATTTAGATTTGTTTAACACCGTTTACTACATGATTCCAAATGTGTTATTTAATATAGTTGTGATGTCTTCACTGTTATTCTAAAGAAAAACCCTGGATTGAGCAGGTTTGTCTAAACTTTTGACTGGTACTGTATGTGGGATGCTGGGCTGAAGGGAGTTGTCGTTTTCATTATTCTCTCACAAGACTTTCACATTTCCACAAACTTCAAAGTGTTTCCGTTCAAATGGTATCAAGAATATGCATATCCTACCACATGAGAGAGGAACACCACATTCAAGAGAGAGGGAAAAAGACAGCTCGTAAAAGTATGGCCGATCTACTTTGAAGAACTAGTAAAATGATTGTCAGACAGCTCTGCGGCATGCCTAGCTATACAGAAGGACTAAAGACAGTACAGTATGGGGAGCACAGAGAACGTTGTCTGGCTGTTTGGTTGCTACTGCCTGAGCAGAGATGAGATTATTTTTCTTATTCCTAAAAGTAGTTTTAAAAAAGTTTTTTTTTAAAGAAAAAAAGTAACACACAACTGAAATATTGTATTATTTCACAGTAATTTCAATTTTTAAATTAATATTTCATAATGAATTTATTGCAAAAAAATAAATAATCTAAATGGCATTAAAAAGGAATAATTTCTCAACATTCCAATGCATGTACTTTCACACGTGACACAAGGATGAAACCATGGGTTTAATTCTGCTGAACACTTGTTGGATTTAATGTTCATTAGTAAATATTTTCACTGAATTGTGGTTATTTTATTTTTAATCCTCAACAGATATTCCAAGTAGGAACTGTAGGCAAGGAACTGTAAATGAGACAATTGCAACCTTATCGCCAAACCATAGTAATCTATATACTATAAACAAAAATGTCATCCATTTCACATTAAGCACATGCATTACGTCAAGTATTTCTATTGATTGATAGATAGATATATATATATATATATATAATGCCCACGTCACTAATCTTGTAAGACTTGATTGATACTGTGTTAGTAATCAAGTGGGAATTTCCCACCATAGATAAAACCAAATTTGACATGGACATTGCCCTTAACCTTCCACCATTTTAAAGTGGGTGAAGGATCACATGATTCCATCCAGGTCATCAGCTAATGAATTATACACGCTAGTACACATCTCACAAAAATGTAGCTGGCAGTAAATGGCTAACCTTGTTTGAACAGGTATAAAGGGCAGCACACCGGCAGTATGCACCGTTGCAGTTTTTTTGCCAACCCAGAAGTAGTAGATAAGAAATTATACTACTTCAAAATTGAGATTGCGTTACTGGCACTGCCCTTGCGCTCACAGACGCCACATTGGGACATATAAAGATGATATCTATCAGACTGTTTACCACATACGACTGGGAAAAAAAAAACATTTGAACGGCCCTCCAACTGGTACTTCCTTGTGGTTAACTCGTCTAGCGCCGCTGAGCTCCGACTTCCCCCACATGGTGACCTCTGATGTTACCTACTAAGGAAATTCTCGATAAGAGCAACTCAAAACATTATTTTTTAAAGCAATCTATTCAGATGTTTTTTTTAACACTATAATTTGTTTAGAAGCCTTATAGCTGTAATTTTAGTTTATGGTTGACACAGCTTGTTGGCCATTAGCTAATTGGGTGTTTCTCAAATGAGCTCAAAGCACGTGAATGCATCCAACTGGTATTTTCGACTTCAAAATGGTACATTTCCACCTCCCACTTGGAGCTCAAGGATGATCGACTCGTTTCCCCACTAGTCTCTACCAGCTGGTGGGATGTTCAAATAGATTTTCCCAGTCGTATGTGGTAAACGTAGAGAATGATAAAAATATCTTTATATATGTCCCATTATGGCATCTGTGAGCACACAGGCAGCGCATTGAGGCCATCTCCATTTTGAAGTAGTACATTTTTCTACTACTAGGAGTTGGCAAACAAACTGAAAGGGTGCATACTGCCATTCAGAGTGTGTTGTTTGACCAGGTATAGAGCCAAGGATGGCAATTTACTGCCACCTACAGTTATGGAATATTTGCCTCACAAGTATAATCTAATCTTATTCAAGTTTTTTTAACTGCATTGTTGGTTAGGGGCTCCTAAGTAAGCATTTCACTGCAAGGTCTACAACTGTATTCAGTGCATGTGACATTACACTGTATTTGATATTGGCGGATCCCTCCTGATGACCCAGATGGAATCATGTGATCCTTGCTTCACCCATAGGAAGTCCCACCCAGTTGACTACTTTATAAAAAAATATAAAAAAATTAAAAAAATAAAAGTGAATCCCTCAATGGCAATGTCCATGACGAAACTTGTTTAATCCATCTAGAGTCCTCTAACTCTATGGTGGTAAATTCCCACTGGTTATCAACTCCGCATGAGTAGTCAGCCATCGGTTACACAGGGTTGTGCTTGTGTCTACTTATCTCGAGTTCGACTGGAGAAAAACATTTATTATGTAGAAGTCCATAGCCACATGTATGTCTTTGGCCAATGCAAGACATCATGCGACCATTTTGCTCAGTGAGGAAATTCATGCCAATGTGATAAGAGGATGTTTTACGAATCCGTGCCATTCAACATTGGCATAAATGAATGATGGGCATAAATGGATGGGCAATATGACACGTTGTATTTAACCAATATGCATAAACGTTTATTGATGTTCTTTGCAGTATTTTTTTATGTAGCCCAATAAAAATGATATTGCACGTAACGGATTGCACGTCTGGTAAGGGGGCGTGATGGTGTTTGACAACATAAATTCAGTTCGTCCTTTGACCGCATGTTTGTCAGGGTATATTGCGTTTAGTCAAATTACCGAGATTATGAATAAAAACACGATAGCACTGGCCATGAATGAAAGCAATGTTGCATGAATGTTTATGGACATTCCTTTAAAGCTGTAACATTAAATAACAAAACACCCTTTAAATACAACTACATTTGAGGGCAAATGTCCGTAATTGAAACATTTGACAGGTCAGTGTATAACTGTTAGTGGTTGATTGCGCAACACAGTATGTTGATTGCATATTGCTATCTAAATGGCTAGCCAGATACGTTAGCCTTTCGCCAAAGAGGAAGGGACGTTAATGCACTGCAAAACAAGTCTCGAATGGGTTACATATTAGAGTGCGTCTTCACATGTGCCCAGCGAGACAATGGTCCATAAAAAACAATGCATAGTCAAATATGTCGTCCAGCAATTTGTGAGTTGGCTGTCGAATTAACTTGCTAACTAGCTACATTGCCAACTGGTTCGCTCGAATACAAGTGCTCGAGCAATAGAGCACATGGTGGAGTGTGGCTGGAACTGCAGCCCAACCCTTTGAGACAATAGGCGAACTGGGCAAACATGTTTTCGACGTTCAATCCAAACGATTTACTGCCTTGAATTAACCATGCAATTCGTGCATATGCTATTCAAATAACTCACCATCGTGCTTTTGAACGGTGGTCCATGTCTCCACTTCGGTCGCCATGGCGCTCTCTTGAACTGGTTGTTTACCGTTTGATAGCGATCCACACCGTTTGGCCTTTCACGAAAACAAATAGCAGAAACGTGCAAAACAGTGTGAACAAAACAATCAAACAAAATGTGCACCTAAAGGAAACATTGGTGTTATGCACATGCATGCCAAAAAACATGTAAATACGTTAATCCTCACCCTCAAGCAGCTTGCTTGCTCGTGCTATATAACGTCAGTTATAATACCCAACAAATATGAAATGCCGTAGAAAAATGAATGTCAAATAAATTCGACACTTTTTTAAATGAAATTAATATATATCTACTACTCCTTTCAGAATAAATCTGACAAGAGCATGTGTGGAACCGATGCGCAAAGAGAAAATAATCCGTGGAACCTAGAAAATAAACAAAGTCTGTTTTTAACTTTGGAACGTCTGTCTCAATGTCACGTGGTTAATACAGGGGCTAGTCCTTTTCTGTTCTGGCCAATCATTTGGGGTTAGTGTTATCCGAGATTCTTGGGAAGTCCCTACCTTAAACCCTACAATTAACCCCTACCGTTATCCCAATCATAACGGTACCAAACCCGAACCATTTAAAAAAAATCAACTTCAATGCGGTAGGGACGTCCCAAGGAACCGATATTGCAAGGACCAATCAATTCAATTTCAATGTAAGGGATTTATTGGCATGGGAAACATATGTTTACATTGCCAAAGTAAGTGAAATCGATAATAAACAATAACAAATTAACTGTAAGCATTTACACTTACAAAGGTTCCAAAATAATAGAGACATTTCAGATGTCATATTGTGTATATTTACAGTGTTGTAATGATGTGCAAATATTTCAAGTACAAAAGGGAAAATAAATAAACATAGGTTGTATGGCCCTCCTTAACCCGGACGACGCTAGGATAACTGTGCGTCGCCACATGGACCTCCGACAGAGCCTGGGCTCGAACCCAGAGTCTCTGGTGGCACAGCTAACACCGCGATGTGGTGTCCTAGACTACTGCGCCACCCGGGTCCCATTTTTTTGCAGAATTCTGCATGAACATTCTCAATTTGGTGTTTTGTGAATTCTTGGTTGGGGAGCGGACCCCAGACCTCATACCCATAAAGGGCAATGGGTTCAGATCCTAATTGGTATGTCGAATTCTATGTTCATTCTACACCACCTGCTTTGTACACTTTTTGTATGAATACTTCTTGCCATTGAACCCTATAGGCCTAAAATGGTCGCTTCCAGTGGTTATTATGTCATGTGACCATTCCAAGATGGCGGCCCCCTTAGCCTACTTTATATTAGCATGCTAGTGTAATTAGCCGCATGCTAACATGAATGCTAACGTTCTAACTTATGCTTGCCTATGTATGGGTTTATACTGTTTATAATGTTAGGTTAGCTTGCACTGTTGATAACGCACTACTGTAGCATTCTAGCTATATTCGTTTAAGCTTTTCCTTTAAACTATGAGTCCACCTTACCGGGCGGTGCTCTCCTGTCACGGAGGTTTAAAGCAGTGTATTCAAAGGAAAAATGTATCATTAATTCCAATTAATTGAAATAGGCCTACCTTGGATATTGACGTGACAAACACATTTAAACCCTCGAATTTGATTTGATTTGATTGATTTGATTTGAAAGTAATTGTTATCTGGGTTATAATGGAGTGCCATAACTATTACTGTAATGTTATTTAGATATTTGCTATAAAAAAATTGTTCTATCAACTTGACGTGAGAAACGCATAGACATGAACATTGTTTGATACGCCCCGAGGAGTATAAAGACAGGTTTTGTGTTTGAAGTTATACCGCAAAAGATGCGACTCCGGTGGGACTCGAACCCACAACCTTTGAATCACTCCTCAAGTGCTTGACTAGAAGTCCAATGCGCTATCCATTGCGCCACGGAGCCACCTGTTGATAGGTTTCGCACTAGCTAATATAACGTTGCGGCGTCCCGAAAAACTAAGCTTTTGAGCTAGCTTTTCTATGTACACAGGTTACTAAATACGTCACAATGGTCACGTCATAAGTGAAGGAAGATAAGTATAGATGTCGTGTACATTGTAAGTGAACAACGTATAATATACATTATCCCTGACAATATTGCTGTAGTATGAATTGAATAACTAAACATTTGCTGGCTGAAACCGCTTTAGTTTAGCATTTTCTTGCCACGGAAGCGTTGTGCAGTGGATTGAACATAAAGGGACGGCTCTTTCGCATTGTCAATAGAGCAAGAATCACATGCTGTTTAGTGAAACAAGCGAATATATGGTGCTAACTGGCATTGTAGCTATATGAGCATCCCCCAGTTAGTCGAGGACATTTCTGGTTGCGACAACCTAGTTATGATATCACTGTCTGCAACCAACAAGTAATCAAGATTTGCACTCGCCAACCAATCCGAAGATTATCGCTCATCAATCGAGGTTGCTACACCAGGAATTAAAGAATGGGGGGCATTTTCTATCAAGAACCAACATACTCGTCGAAGCCTACACTATATCGTAATCCCAATACGGGTGCTGTATTTAGCCTTGAATGGTTTTTAATGCTTTCTTTTCCTTACAGTGACAATCTGAGAGTAGAAAAGTATCGGGCTTCATCCGACAATCCTCTCAGCCTTCATCATCATCCGTAACTTTTCATTATGAAAACCTGTCTCTTTTTGGCAAACCACTCACCCTCTTCAATTCTTGGTTTACACCTCGGTTGCACTAGCGTCTCGGATTGGTTGCCAATTCAGACGGCGATATGATTGGTTGTCGCAACTAGAAATGAAGTTGTAACAAAGTCTTAGAAATGTGTTGAAATACCATATATGGCCTGCTGAAGACAGAGCCCGGATAGCTCAGTCGGTAGAGCATCAGACTTTTAATCTGAGGGTCCAGGGTTCAAGTCCCTGTTCGGGCGATGCTTTTTTTTTTCACCTTGAAGACGACGCCTAAATTGCGATCTTGTATTTACACTAATTCGTTGTATTCAGAAGGTCCGTTTCTTGTATTTATCAGTTTTAAAGACCGCCAAGCCGTAATTATGCTATTGTCAATAATAAATACAGAACAAGAGTCTACTTTGACTGGATTTGATTGGAATATCATTTTCAAGGCTGTCTGGTGAACGTTTCGAGATGTGGGACTAATTTATGCATTTCCCAAACGTGCTGCTTTGGAGCACGGCTATTTTTTTTTATCCTCAGAAAACGTACTCTCAGGTAAATTACTTTCTAAATCAATGAACGGCATGATGATATTGTAAAGAGGCCGTTCTTTCAGATGAGAAGGCAAGGGGAGATCAATTTTCCGGGCTGACATAGGCTTTTCAGTACACGACACACTGGCCTGACGTTAAACACAGATGCGCGCGAATTTCGGCTGTATAATATGGAACGCCGTTTGGGTCTTTAGTGTCAAAAAGATACACGTCAAATAACACTATTTGAGGCGTCAAATAACACTATTTGACACGTCACGTAAGCTTCTTTACCAATCTGCACCTGCATATGACCCCACGTCACATAATAATTTAACACTTTGTACGTAGTTTATTACACATTGATTACACTCTCACTCTATTTCATACGTCACAACGATTCACCGATACGTGTCGCTATGAGTCATAGATTTTGTCACCGATGATAACATTTGCATAAAGGCCATTTGGACTCCGCCCAAGTCTCAGGTACTGATGAAAGACATTCACTCAACTTCTGTTCTCCCGAGGTAAAAAAAAATCAATGGCTGCCCAATTTCTGGAAGATCGTAAATCTACCATCTCTGATTTGCACCAGACTGCTGCTCACGGACAGAAGAGATGGACTTCAACCATCAATAGCCCGGTAACGTTAACTTAATGTTAGCTATCTATCTAATGTAGGTGTTGAGAGTGTGTGGTGTACAAGCTGCAAAAAGTTTTTAGGAGTGTATTTTGTCAATTATCGATTGTATTTTTTTTATTTCAGTATCCTATCAAGCGTCTTTGGAGGGAAGGTGGTATCACATCACCAAGGAGCAGCTTGAGGTGCTCAGTTTGTCATATGTGTTACGGTTTTCTTCCGTCGAAAGAGAGTCGGACCAAAATGCAGCGTGGTTAATTCGATACATGTTTAATGAAGACAAAACACGAACAATACAAAAACGGAATGTGAAAACCTATACAGCCTATCTTGTGACAACTAACACAGAGACAGGAACAATCACCCACGAAACACTCAAAGAATATGGCTGCCTAAATATGGTTCCCAATCAGAGACAACGAGAATCACCTGCCTCTGATTGAGAACCGCCTCAGGCAACCATAGACTTTGCTAGAACACCCCACTAAGCCACAATCCCAAAGCCTACGAAAAACCCCAATACACAAACACACCACAAAATAAACCCATGTCACATCCTGGCCTAACCAAATAAATAAAGAAAACACAAAATACTAAGACCAGGGCGTGACAATATGACCGTCAGACAAATGGCAGATGCTCTCAATGTGTCGCACTCTGTGGTCAAGAATAAAGCAATTGTAACACAAGAGGGAGATCTCTACATCCTCTCTAGATTTGATCACATTCCTGATTGATGTATCTTTTTTGTGTTGAGTCATTTCCAGCTTTTCAGGTCCTACTCACTGTTGTCAGACACTCAGCTGGATGAGAGGATCAAAGGGCTGATATCAATAAAAACAGAATGGCGTCCCTATAAGAGACCCCTAAAAAGTTTTTGTAAAACAAACATATCTTGTTTTTTAGGTGGAGGATTGTTATCCATGGTGCTGTGGATGGTTACAGCAGACTTGTTGGGTTTCTGAAGGCCTCTGACAACAACAGGAGTGCCACAGTCATGGATGTCATTCGAAGCAGCCATCACCAGCTACGGAGTACCATCCCGGGTGAGATGTGACCCGGGTGGTGAAAACAACCGTATCTGTGCCTTCATGGAGCAATTCAGGGGTGGTGAGAGGGGAAGTGCCCTCAGAGGAAGGAGCACACAACCAGAGGATAGAGTGGCTGTAGGGGGACGTCTGGCATGGAGTCTCCAACGTTTACCATGACCTGTTCACCTTCTTGGAGACGGAGCAGATCATCGACATCAACAATGGGGTGGACCTGTGGGCACTGCACTTTGTGTTCCAGCCACGGATGAACAGAGATCTTGCTGTGTTTGCCAGTCAGGGGACCCACCATGGGCTGAGGACTGAACAACGGCAGTCACCTCTGCAGTTGTTCGTCTCGGGCTCCCTGGCAATGCAGAGGGCCAATCTGACAGCTGTAAGGGATTTGTTTGCCCCAAATTCAACCACCATCAGCTCTCAAGCCACCACCTCAGCTCCTCCTCCAACAACCATCACCTCAGCGCCTCCTCCAACCACCACCTCAGCTCCTCCTCCAACAACCATCACCTCAGCGCCTCCTCCAACCACCACCTCAGCTCCTCCTCCAACAACCACCACCTCAGCTCCTCCTCCAACAACCATCACCTCAGCGCCTCCTCCAACCACTGGCGCCGCAGCTATTTATTGGTCGGAATGGGTGATTGTGCCACAAACCCAGTTCACCATCAGCAACACACAGATGGAGCTGTTGTGGACAATAATTCAATTGGAAGTCCCCAGAGGCAGCCTGGGAGTTGACATTCTACAGAGGGTTATGGCAGTTATATCTTCAGCGCCACTCGTTCCTACTTCAACCTGATTTATACTCCCCTACTGGGATGAGGGATTGGATGCTATATCTTCAGCTCCACTCCTTCCTTTGAATCAGTTCATTTTTATAATACTATTATACATTTTATAATACTAACATTCCCCCTCTCACACACTGTATGATTTGGTCTCTAGAAAGGTGCGACAGACATTTACAACTCTAAACAGATGGGGACCAGAGTTTAGACACAGGTGGCCTTAACAAAAGTGACGTACTTCTCCATTCCGTTATGATTTTGTTTGCTCATATTTGGAGAGTGTCAGGTACTGTTAAGATATAAGGCTGAAGGTTATTGTATTTTGCTCTATGGCGCTTTAGCACAGCATTCCATCTGCTGACACAATGTTTGTCTTCCACTCAGTATAACACGACCCAGGAGAGGCCTACTGCAAGCACTGGATTAGAGCCTTCAGAGCGCGCCTGCTGTGGGAGGACAACAGAACATTCTGAATGGACATTATTAAAACAGAACTTGCATTTTTGTAATGCCCAATCGGGACTTTTATAAATTGTTAAAATAAATGTGTGGAGAAAGCCCTATAGTTAAAAAAAATAATTTAAAAAAACTATGAAGATAGGGATTCGGCTCCCGTTACATTTTATATCTTTGTGATTAACAGCAACCGATTACAGTTACTAACATAACATTGTTGACACATTGTGGCAGCTCAAATGATGTGGTTGAAGATGGACTAGTGCAGGGCTCTCCAACCCTGTACCTGGAGAGCTACTGTCTTGTAAGTTCACTCCAACCCTAATCTAGTGCACCTGATTTGAATAATTACCTGCTTAATAAATTAATCAGGTTAGTTACAATTGAGGTTGGATTGAAAACCTACAGGAGGGCAGCTCTCCAGGAACAAGGTTGGAGAGCTTTGGACTAATGGATCTAGTTCTTAGATCAATGCATTTGAAATTCGATAAGTTACTACGAAGGTGCAGTTCCCAGAAGTGGAGCTGTCACTTAATACAGTGGATGGGAAGTCTTATTTCATGTAGTTCTAATTAAATGATTGTTGAAGTTTATTGTTCTTAATGTAGGACATCAAATTATCAGATTTGGATGAGTTGGCTGCGATATGGCAGGAGTACTTCAGTCAATATCAGCAAAGGATATTGGTTATTAGTGAAGTGTCAGTAAAGTGTTTCTAAAAAATAAAAAAAACGCCAAGACAAGCAATATGGATTGTAATAATTTAATTTTAAAGGATCATTAAGTGCACAATAACAGCCGATATGGAAATACAGTGCATTTGGAAAGTATTCAGACCCCCTTGACTTTTTCCACATTTTGTTACATTAGAGCCTTATTCTAAAATCTATTAAATAAATTAAAATGTAGCGTCATACCCAAGAAGACTGATGTAATCGCTGCTTCAGCAAAGTACTAAGTAAAGGGTCATACATGTAATATATCCTCTTTTTTTATATATACATTTGCAAAAATGTAAACCTGTTTTTGCTTTGTCATTATGGGGTATTGTGTGTAGATTGATGAGGGGGAAAATTTTATCCGTTTTTTAATAAGGCTGTAACGTAATAAAAAGGCAAGAGGTCTGAATACCATACAAACAAGTAGATAAATGCTTAAATGTCGATGTGCTGTTACATTTTCAGACACTCAATTGCTACTGTAGTTTAGTGCTACTAGATACAATTATGTGTCGTAAAAATGTTTTTATGCAACACCGAAATGTGGGGAATTCACAATACCGGAGGTCATGAATTCCCTAAAGGCATTGTAGGTGCTATGAAGAGGGAGCCTTAGTGTCACAGCACACGTGTTTGCCACTGGGTACTTTTTCTTCTACTGCCTAGCGAGACTCCCTCGCGCTGTGTGTGAGGAATTCGATGGTCGGGGTGTCCTCAAACCCAAGGGGTGGCATCACCGTTGCCCCAGTAGCAAACTCCAACACCATCGCCACTGTTAGAGGAGGACATTCTCCATCTGAGGAGTACACAGTAAAACATAAAAAATACACATTTAAAATCACAAAATTGGAATAATATGCAGTTACCGATAAACATGAACAATTGACTAATTTTACCTTCCACCTCAGCCAGCCAGTTGAACCAGTGGCAGACGGTGTCGTTCTCCAAACACCGCCGGTTGCCGCCAGGCATGGAACAGGTTATTTTAAACAGATCCCGCAGGTCCCCACAAAAAGTGCTCGGAGGCTGTCCGGGTGGTTCCCCAATGCTTTGAGCAGCCCAAGAGAGTTGGGACCATATTTGAACCTGTCATGGTTTAGAGACAGTATGTATATTTAAAACAAGTTTAAGGACAATATAGTGATGTGTATTGATTTAGGGGGGTGGACTGGTTAAAAATACTTATGTTAGAGGAGGTAATGACAAGTCCTGCACAGATTTATGACAGAGTTGACTTACTGCTCCAAGACCACCTGCATGCTCCCTTGGACAAATTGTTGAGCCACCAATTCAACCACACCATCTCTATCCTCCATTGTCTTGACAACAACTCTTTTTTTTGTAGGGGAACAAGTCTCCTCCTCCTGCCCGTCTTAAAGGCCTCTACATTTGGATTCATCTGGGGGAAATGTTTCCCCCAAAACCTTCAAGCTGCTGCTCTCCTCCTGACCATAGGGCACGTTGATCTGCCTCACAGGATACTCTAAAGACACTGAGATATGGAAACATTTAAATCTATTAAAAAAGTATCCTAATATAAAACAGAAAAATAGTCCATGATCTGTAAATCAGTCAAATAACCTACAATAAGTCTGTTTAATCACAAGATAGATTCACACCTTGCTTACTTACAAAGCAAGCACTGTGCATCGCACTGTGTCCTCATGTACTACATGGATATAGGGAAAATGTTTATTTTTATTTCACCTTTATTTAACCAGGTAGGCTAGTTGAGAACAAGTTCTCATTTGCAACTGTGACCTGGCCAAGATAAAGCAAAGCAGGTCGACACAGTTACACATCGAATAAACAAACATACAATCAAAAATACAGTAGAAAAAAAGTCTATATAGTGTGTGCAAATGAGGTAGGATAAGAGAGGTAAGGCAATAAATAGGCCATGGTGACAAAGTCATTACAATATAGCAATTAAACACTGGAATGGTAGGATGTACAGAAGATGAATGTGCAAGTAGAGATACTGGGGTGTAAAGGAGCAAGATAAATAAATACAGTATGGGGATGAGGTAGATTGGATGTGCCATTTACAGATGAGCTATGTACAGGTGCCGTGAGCTGCTCTGACAGCTAGTGAGGGAGGTAAGAGTCTCCAGCTTCAGAGATTTTTGCCGTTCGTTCCAGTCATTGGCAGCAGAGAACTGGAAGGAGAGGTGGCCAAAGGAGGAATTGGCTTTGGGGGTGACCAGTGAGATATGCGTGCTACAGGTGAGTGCTGCTATGGTGACCAGTGAGCTGAGATAAGGCAGGTCTTTACCTAACAGAGACTTGTAGATGACCTGGAGCCAGTGGGTTTGGCGACGAGTATGAAGCGATGGCCAGCCAACGAGAGTGTACAGGTCGCAGTGGTGGTTAATATATGGGGCTTTGGTGACAAAACAGATGGCACTGTGATAAAATGCATCCAATTTGTTGAGTCGAGTGGAGGATATTTTATAGATGACATCGTCGAAGTCAAGAATCGGTAGGATGGTCAGTTTTGCCAGAGTATGTTTGGCTGCATGAGTGAAGGATGCTTTGCTGCGAAATAGGAAGCCAATCCTAGATTTAATTTTGGATTGTGGAGATGCTTAATGTGAGTCTGGAAGGAGAGTTTACAGTCTAGCCAGACACCTAGGTATTTGTAGTTGTCCTCATATTCTAAACCAGAACCGTCCAGAGTAGTGATGCTGGATGGGCGGGCAGTGCCGGATGGTAGGGTCAGCGATCAGGCATTTTACTGGTTGAAGTGTAATGCATATTAAGCAGGACATTCATACAAGCCTTAAAATCCAATTTACAATCCAAAAGTCATGTGAAATGCACTCATAAGCAACATGTAAATGTAGGCTTTTTTTTGTTGCTGCAGCTCTGAGAACTCCCATGTTATGCCACCAACTTGCAACTCCTCACTCTAGTGCGGCAATGTTTGCAAACACAGAAAGAGGTCTTATCTTATTTCCAGCTTCTCTGATGGAACAGTATTTCTATTTATGGGAATCCTGCAACACAATCTTGACGTGTGACAGGCAAGGTTATTGAATGATAAATGAATGATTCTAACAGTATAATATATGAAATTCATCATACCCTTCTATTTAAAGCTATTTACAGTAGAGTGAGTGCACACATTTTCATGTGGCCTTTGCGGGAATCGAACCCACGACCCTTGTTGGTTGCCAGTCTTTAACAAATGAGATGAAGAATGAAACAAACCAGCACAAACCGGTTGTATACAATAGAAATACTTTTAATTTGATGTTTTATCACAGGCATCAACGTTAACAAGAATAAAAAATAAAAAAAGCAGGTTTGTATTCTCTCTGAATTTCATCGCTCACTCACACGCATCCCCATACACACCTAATGGACACAAAGGGAAAAAAATGACAAGAGATTCTGCTGGATTAAAATCGGTTATCAACCCTAGTAGACATCCTACTCCTCTGCGTACAATAGTGCACGCACACACGCTTCAACTGAGGTTCTCTTGATGTCTGTAGTCACCTCTACCTGGACAATGCGGAGATCCTGAGAAAGAGAAAAGGAAGGAGGGTTTATTGTGAGAAAGTAGTGAACAGATGGGAGTCCAAAGTAAATGTCCGGTGGTCAAAGAAGAACAGATTGTCCCCCTAGTCGGCTCAGGGATTCGAACCAGGTACCTTTAGGTTACTGGCCCAACGCTCTTAACCACAGGCTAACTGCAGCCCTAGGTCACCCTGAAGTGTGTGACAGATTGGAAATTCCACCTCTGACTGGGATGCGAACTCACAACCCTCAGCACCTTAACACAATGTACTCAAAAAGCGCGAAGGCATCGTGCATGTGAACTTGTTTACCATCCATGCTTTTCAAATCATTGAAGGGGAGCTAGGAACAGCACACTTCAGGGAGAATTTAAATTGGGCCAAGGACACGAGAGACTGTACTCACTGTAACTTCTCCTGCAGCAGCTCCAGCCTCTGTCGGTCGACGTAGCGCGAGAAGAGAGAGAGCAGGTTGGGAGGGGTGAAGAGAGGAGGGGACAGGGACGAGGAGGGCACGTTGAGCAGCTCCCTGGTCACAGAGAACACCAACTCTGTCCTGCGAGAGCGAAGGAAAGCAAGAGGCGAAAGGACACAGACAGGGTGGAGAGTTAGACTGCAACCACAATAAACAAACAGTGTTTTCAACAAACAAAATATGTATAGTTTTGTCGTTGCTGTGTGTTTCCAGAACCTGCCGCTAGGTGGAGACATCGACCATGCATCACTAGCCATTACTGGTACCTTATTTCATTAGCTTCTGATGGAAACAATACTAGCTAATATTGATGAATGTAAACATCTAACAGCCATTCTAAATGTTGCCAATCACAAAACACACCTTTTTCTGACTAGTAAGAGGTGGGCTGTGCTCACCATCGATTGTCATCCATGAGTTGACAGGTGGGGTTGGAGCTCTGCATTCGCTCTCCTTCACTCAGGATCAGGTAAAGCAGTGTCACACCAAACTGGGAGGATGGGAGAGAAAAAGAAAGAGATGGTAGAAAAGGAGAGACGGGGACAGGAAAAGTGAGCCCACTGACTTCATAACATCAATGCCATCATGGCCTTATCTATCGCCATTGAACCTGAACCAATATCACTGCTGGACAGAGGAAGGTAAGGTGCACTATTTTGCATCATTCTAACAGCAGGCCAGTGCAGGTACCTTATTTTGTAACACTCTGGACAGTTGACCCTCGCTGCCTTGCAGCTCCTGCAGCAAATCTGTGAGGGAGGCGCTAGATAGGGATGAGATCACTACGGCAATTGGCTCCACCAACCAGCACAGCACCTGGGGGAGAGCAATTATAGACCACTTATGAGCATTAAATTGTATGCATGTGTGTGCGTGCGTCTCTGTGTGTGTGGGCTTGAGTATCTCAGAGAACATAGTTTTTTTTTAAATAAAGACCTGACGCTAACCAACTTTGCGTGTATGTGTGCCTCTCTACCTGGTCCTGTTTGTCTTTCTTGGCCAGGGCTGGCAGGTTCCGGGCAATCCCCATGACAATGGTGGCGGCCTGCAGTGGAGGCAGGAAAGGGATGAGCCTGGAGATGAGGCGCTTTCCCTTACGCACCGACATGATCAACAGACACTGCTCGTCACTCACTCTGCAGGATGTGGGGACAGATGGAGAAGAGGCGAGTGAGTCTGCAGTGAATATTAGTGACGGGGGGAAGCAAAGCTTTTCAGGGACAATTAGGGTTTCCGCCAAATAGCTCCGGGGGGGTTGACTACTTGAAAGTTAAACATTGAACATTAGTGACAGCCGGTTGGCTGAGGGAGCGGTGAAGCAGGAGGGTATGGGGAGGTCATGTTCACCCCTTCCTCTCCTCCCTCCCCCTAATTCCAAATCATTCCCTAGCCCCTTCACCCTAGGCACTCAAGTTGATCTGAAAGGGTGGGATCGGTATAAGCAATAGTCATTTCCACCATATTTCTTCCACCTATCACAACCCTTCAGATCTACACAAGTGTCTAGGGAGGGGGAGCCCGGAGTCCATTTGGAATTCAGGGACCCACGTTCCCCTCCTCTCCCTCCCTCCCTCCCTCAGGCGCCGACGTTAATGACGGCCCGCTGCCAGTAAAAAAAAAAAAAATGTCGGCCCAGTGGATCTCATCAACTCCTTGGCGTATTTCTGCGTTCCAGTTCAACATTTACATGCTCTGTCGCAGTCCACTGTCGAAAACCACACGCAAAATGATTGGCCGTTCATTCAAGGTCCACCACACCCCCGTAAGTCACAACTGCTTGAGCAGAATATGAGTTGATGCCGTCACACGCGCTTGATTTATTTTAAGAAAAGTGATTTACAAAAAGTAAACCTTCAATAGTGAACCTAGTTGCTGGCTACTGTTGATAGACTTGAAAAAAGAAAGCTACAAAAACAAACGTAGCATTCATCTTGACCGGCCTAATGGAGCCAAATATTTATTTTATGGGACTCGTTCTTATAAAGGGGAAGCGGCCTATTTTGAAAATGTACAAAAAAAAAAATTCTCTCAAAATGGCATACTTTAGAAACAACAATTATTGCAACTAATACAATGTAATGACTCACATTGCCTCAATTATATTACACAGCTTTTTCAAACCATAATAACAATATGTAGCTGAATAGAGAGAAAGCATGCCAACCTATAGGCCTTGCAGGATCTTAATGCATTTGAACTACCCCAAGTCTGGGGCCAACAGATTTTTGGCCGACTGGGCCAGTGACCAAAAAAAAGGTTACCGTTGGAACTTGCTCACCTGTCGTCCCACTCCTTCCCCTTGAGGGAGCTGTAGACTGTGGGTCTTGTCCTCTCCCTCCTCCCCCTATCCCCCTCACTTACCCCATCCTCTCCATCCCTCCACCTCACCTGTCTTCCCACTCCTTCCCCTTAAGGGAACTGTAGAGTGTGGGTCTTGTCCTCTCTCCCTCTTCCCCCTCTTCCCCCGTCCTCTCCCTCTTCCCCCATCCTTCCTCTCCCCCTCCATCTCACCTCCCTCTTCTCCCCCCATCCTCTCCCTCTTCCCCCATCCTCTCCTCTCCATCCCTCCATCTCACCATCGTCCCACTCCTTCTCCTTGAGGCAACTGTAGAGTGTGGGTCTTGTCCTTCCCTCCTCCCCCTCACTTACCCCATCCTCTCCTCTCCATCCCTCCATCTCACCCGTCGTCCCACTCCTTCTCCTTGAGGGAGCTGTAGAGTGTGGGTCTTGTCCTCTCCCTCTTCCCCCATCCTCTCCATCCCTCCATCTCACCTGTCATCCCACTCCTTCTCCTTGAGGGAGCTGTAGAGCTGCTGCGTGTGGGTTTTGTGCTGCTCCAGCAGGGCCTCCCTCTGCTCCTCCGGCGTCTGCATGAAGCGCTTCTCAAAGTCCTGCACCTCCAGCAGCAGGCTGTACATCTGATGGAGAAAGAGAGAGGGGGAGGGAGATCATGTTCGGGTCCCCAGTGTGCCAAGCTCTCACGGGTGTTTTATCGGGATGCGTGGTAATAGTGCAGTTTCATAGATAATGAGTATATAGTAGTAAATGATTACAAATGTGAAAAAATAGAATAAATGAATAAAGATTGAACAATATATATGCTCCCAATAATTGAATAGGCAACACCAACGTTTAGGCACATAGTTACTGCTAGCTAGCTACGCAAGAAGGCACCAACACAAGATGGTTACAAAGAGATAATGGACTGTATACAGATATAATACATGTTAAGAGTGAGAGAGAGCACTGCAGAGTTCAAAACAGGAAGGAAGGAAGTTTTTAAAAAAATCAAGGTAATACAAATGAATGCAACCACAGAGCTGCAGAGACAACAAAGTAATCCTCCCCCTTCGTTCTCTTTACCTTCTCCACAGTGTAGAGGATCTGCCGTCTCTTATTCCACACCTGTTTCTCTCGCTTCTCCTGCGTGGGATAGAGGGAGCGGTTAGAGGAGTAGAATACAGTACTACCGCAGTGTTTCCCAAACGGGGGGTAGGCGGGCAGTCCCCGGGGGTTTGTGGGACATGTTTCCAAAATGTGCAAAAAAATAAATATTGGCGAATATATATAATATATATATATATATATATATTTCAATCTTAATAGACAGGAAAACATTTACTGAGGTCACTAGGGTGAAATCTCCAGTTTATTTTATATTTATAGGACTACTTTTTTTCAAACTTTAGTTTCGGTGTGCATTGCTCGGTCTCCCTGGTCTCTGTCCGCCTGTTTATCCTCTGCTCACGCCCAAGTGCACGTGACCCTCTGCTCCCCACTAGTGGCTCACCATTTCAGCTAACAGCTAGCTTTGAGTAGAAACTAACTATGGATTCATGGCTGAAACGCACCGTTTCAAGCAGCAGTAGCAGCACTAGCGCCAGCTCAAGTGAACCCGTGGAAAAAAGAAAGATCAAAGTAACAAAGTCCATTTCATGAACAGTATGTCCTCTTCGGTTTCACCTCCTGGAAAGTCGAGAGAAACTAAAGAAAGTGACTAGCGTGAACCAAAGCATTGAAGGCTTCATATGCTATGTCGCTACTTGTGGCCAAGTCAAAAAAAGCCATTCACTATAGCTGAGGAGTTCATTTTGCCTGCTGCTGCTGAAACTATGACTGATAAGACAGCAGCTGATGCACTGAAGAATGTACCATTGTCAAATATCACGGTGTGCTGTACAATCGACGACATGGGCGTTGATATTATTGATCCAAGTGGTGGGAAAGTTCCATTTCAGTTCATTTGAGCTGCAGTTGGACGAATGGACGGATGTCAGTTTTTAAACACAGTTGATTGCATTTATGCGATACTGAGACGCATTCGGTCCAGTGAGAAGCTTAACGGGGAGAGCGACAGGTGAAGATGTGTTTCACGTTATTGACAGCTTTTTCCTCAGAACACAATCTGGATGGGAAATCCTGTGTTCGCGTGTGCACGGATGGTGCGGCATCGATGACTGGGAGAATGAACGGATCAATTGCCCACATAAAGTAAACCCGGACATTGAATGGAATCACTATCATTCAGATGGAGGTATTGGTCAGCAAGAAAATGAGTCCCGAGTTCCATTATGTTTGTTTTTTTAAAGGCAGTGAAAGTGATTCACTCTATCCAGTCCAGGCCTCTGAATCACCAACTTGTTTTGAAAAGCTCTGTGATGACAGTGGGACTGAGTTCCAGCAGCCACTGCTTCCCACCGACATCCGTTGGTTACCCAGAGGGAAAACGCCTCCGCTTTTTTGAGCTGCGGGCCGAAGTGATTTTCTGTCTGAGCACTCGCACTCCCACTGTACTACCATACCCAGTACCACAGTACTACAATACCTACTAAAATAAAACCGTTATTATGGGTAAGTTTGATGGGGTAAACTTTGGGTCATGATAGGGGCTGCATCAAATGTTATTTTGGGGGGGGGCTATTAGACCCCTCCCCCCACTACATTTATAGGGTCCTAGACTACAGATTAACACACACACACTATAAGGTTTAATATTGTTCCACAGTTCTTTTTTAGTCTCTATAAGAAACGCTCTGAGAGATGTGTGTTATTGCAGTCAAAATAGGGTGTCTGTGAGAAAGCGCCTCAAGGCCAAAAGAGATTCATAGACACAGAACTCTGCAGGGGAGTGAAAGAGATGAGACAAGTCAGACATACCACTATAAAGCAACTTGGGGAGTGGAAAATTACTGCTGAGCCCTTAGAAAACACTGGAACTAGTGTCTCTCCTGCAAGTTTGTAAAACTGAATATGCATGGGCTTGGTCTCATGAGTAGAAGGAATTGACCTAGGCAGTTACATCACTAGGGTTTGAATGCAAGCATATTAAAAGCAACTTGGACTTTTCCTATTTTGCAGAACTCAGGAGACACATCAGCTGGGTGTTTGATCTTTGACTTCTGTCGAGAGCTGTATTTTGATTAAAATTGTTATGATTTATAAGTGCACATTTAGATTATTTCTTAAGTAAATAACGGAGCCCAGAAAAAAGGAACCAACAAGTTCCTGAAAATTATTAATGTTGTCCTGTCTCCATATCAATGCAGGAAGGATAGACCTAACAACTGACAGTAACATCTGGAGGAGCGAGACAAAAGCAATATAATAATAACAGAGCGTGATAAGGAACGGGGAACATACGTCAGAGACAAAAACAGTAGGAGATAGAATGGCAGGACTCATGAGACACAGGAGTCTGGAGAGATTGTGGTGTGTGTAGTACGTACCTCGTCATCAGTGCGACTAGTCACCACCGTGTCGATCATCTTCCTGGGGTTGTTGACGCTGGACACAGTTAGCTTACCCAGCGAGCCTGCAAACTGCACTGTGGGGGGGGGTAGATCTCGGTAAAAATAGTATTGGTTCTCATTTTAATACTTGTTTGAGCTTGCCTGGTGCAAAGGAACCCATGCTATAGTCCCAAAAGTGCAAACCTGGCCTATTTAGGAACCAGCGCAGTAGTCCCCAAAGTGCAAACCCTGCCCATTTGGTACACCAGGTAGTGTGCCAAACATTATTTGAACTCAGGTCTGGATTTCATAATTGATCATGTATCATCCTAGTTTTATAATAATCATTCATGCGTTACCTGGTCTGTAGGTGTGTTCCAGCTTGGCCACCTGGGGGGTGATGAGTTTGGTGGTGTGCTCCTTCCTCACACCGTCTCTGTCTCGCTCCTGCCTCTTCTCCAACTTCTCAAAGTAATTCTGCCAGGCAACACAACATTGGCATCTATTTATTTACATATTTCTGCATCTAATCCACCATAAACAGGGACAACTACTGAAGATAAAAGTTTCCTAATCATATAAAAATGTATCAGGATAATTAAATTAAAAAGGTGGAGCTCTGACAACAAAGGTCAAAGGACAGCAAGACCTATCGGTCCCTAGAAGCAGGTGAACAGGGATTAGATTGAGGTAGACCGCCAAGTGGAACTAATAAAGGATCTGAAGGACAGGCCTGGAACAGCTGTTTCCCTGGTGGACATTATGATCTTGTTTATGACATGCTCCCTCCTTATCCCATTCTGAATTGGTCTGTCTAGCCTGGTAACGATCAGATAGAAACAACGTAAGGACTCGTGTAAGCTCAATAAATTAAATTTCTATTTCATCTCATTCTAGGTTGGTCAGTAGGACAGAAGGTGATGGATAGTTCACATATAAACATTGTGTAAAGCCGACATGCATCTTTGCAAGAGGTTGCGTCAGGTTTATAACTGACATTACTATCTGCTTGTTCAGAACGTCACGCCCTCCAGCACATAACCCTGCACTGACCTGGGTCATGTTTATTAGGGAACACCGTAGCAAAACATTTTGCAGCGGAAAATGACGAGCGTTAATTGGACCAAGTCCAGGTAGCCATTCCCCATTTCAATCAATTTTTTTGTGCAGTTAAATAGCGCTTGGCACACCGCCTGGTGTACCAAATGGGCAGTGTTTGCACTTTGGAGACTATTGCATTGGTTCCTTTGCACCTAGTGAATACAATCCGGGGTAATGTTCATTAGGGTACGCAGAAGTAAAAAAATGTTTAAAGATTTTGCACCAGAAAACAAAAAAACAGGCGTTTCTTTTAGGACCAACTACTCACTCCCTATTTCAGTCCATTTTGTTCCGTTTGGTACCTAATGAACAGGGCCATGGCTTTTTCCATTGACTTGGCTGTACTGACCTGGTAGTAGTAGTCATCCAGGTAGGGATCAGTGCTCTGCAGCTGCATCATCTGGATCTTGGCCACCCACTCCTTCTCCCTCTGGCTCATCAAGTTACTGTAGGGGTCCCTGCTCCGCCAGTCCCCAACACGCCCGCCACGCTCACTGGGGAGAAAGACGATAGGGGAGGCAAAGTGAGAAAGAGGCTCCAAAGCTGCTTCAGATACAGGTTAGCTGAATGTAAAGCATTACATTCAAGGAAATTCGTGAGGCAGTTTATGGCAACAGCACTGTGGATAGATATGGAGGAGACATGCGGATGCTGGGACAACTCAAATGATTTATACACACACACACTTCAATCTACATACCCTCCTCTACTCTGCATCCTCTGGGTGAGCATGCGGCGGTGCTGGGGGTGCAGGTGCGTGGTGTTGTGCCGGATGATGGGACAAGGGACGTGGTTGTGGTTGGGAGGGGGGGGCCCGCCGGGGTGGGGACCCATCCTGTGGGGAGGGGGCTGGCCGAAGAAGGGTCTGAAGCCTCCGCCACCAGGCAGCAACGGGGGACCCTGACAGCCCCTGGGGAAGCCAGCAACCTGAGAGGGGGAGAAGGAAAGAAAAATGTAAATGAATCCATTTTTATTATCGTCACGTCCAGGGAAGTTCAATCCAAGCTTGATGAAAATTTTGAAAAGGAGGGGTTCCATTTCAGTCCTTATATACTTCTCCACAAACAAGTTATATAAGCATGATTTACATTACTCATTATTAACGTTGGTTCCTGCATGTGACTGACTAGGCTCCTCTCAAAGTTAGGACCTTGAAACTGAGAAGGATCCCAGAGCAACGTTCTGGGAGTACTGCCAATTGGTCTGAGGTGGTGGTCACCTGCACGAACCAAGAGAGTGAGAGGTGTGTACAATTCAAGGATGTCTTCAGACAAAATGTTCCCTCGTGTGTTTATGCAAACACCAACATAACCACATAATAATAATAAACCACATAATAGTATGTAAAGACGTTCATAGGTATGTTGCACATGTGAATAATTTTTGTTCATAGGGAGTGAGCATGCGGTGTATTCCCTACGCACCAATCAGAAGCAAAAGGTCTGAAACAGGGAGGGACTAAATTACCTTGCAGATTTTTAAACAATATGTTTATTAATTTTTTTTAACAAGACTTAAATAAGCAGAAATATTACATGGGAAAAAATAACAGCAAAAACCACATCAAAAGTTAACAGCAATACAAAATAAATACATTCTGAAACATTAAGACAAAACAGAAGTGTTACAGAAGCATAAAACCACCAAAATTATATTTTACAGCAGTCTGATCTAATGGGATAGAACATATTTGGGACACATTTCAGATGAAACACAGCGCAACAAGCCAACCGGATCTCTCTCACCACCACCCCACATGCACACAAAGCATAGAACACTACCCAGTTCCCTTCATTAGCCAATACGTTGCAACACTTTTTGGTACGGTGTGCACTTACGAATGAATACACCCCAGGTGGCCAAATTTGTGAGTGAGACGGCTCAAGGCGAGTGCATTCAGGTGTACGGATGAGAACACAGGTGAGCGTTGTGTCCAGTGATTTGTAGCGTGTAATCTTGGTGGGACAAACTCAAAAAAATGTTTTTAGATGCATACCAGCATATCCACTACACAACACATTCAATGGACTATAACGTTGACAGACGGTGTCCAAAACTGATAGAACCTACGTCAGGTGTTCGACAGCTTTATAACTGTTACACCTGGCTATCAGTGGATCCTTGTCTTACAGCGAAACAGTTGGTTCAGTCTCATGTACTTCCTTTAAAATAAAACATAGCTGATATGGCTGAATTGCTTAAAACAAATGTGGTTTCTAATGACAATTGAGATGTACAAACTGTGGCATAAGGGGACGACGAGCGAATAAGAGGCAATCCGGATTTTCGATTAATACAAATGAGCGAGCTAGGACGGACATAGTAGATTATAACCTTTTGTTCAGAAACGTATAGCAACAGAATTCAGAACATGGGCATTTCTTACAATATTCTCCCTGTACACCAAGTCAGAACCACAGGATAAAGGAGGCATAGAAGCAGACAATGAAAGCATTTACAATATTCAATGACATTTATCTGAAACAGGCTCAGGGCTACATGTGCCCCAGCAAGTCAGAACAGTAGGCTAAATTACGAGGGGGAAAAGGGACCAAATTATTAGGGTGAGGCACATGGGCTACTAACATACACTTAGTATTACTTTCTTAACTACAGTACACATATCTCCCTGGCATATTATATAATTTATGCAGCAGCATACAATACATTTTTGGACTCACCTTGTTGTTCTGTGCTCACTTGAACTGGAAGGTGGCGCGGCGGTCCTTGGTGGACAAATTTTGTCACCAAAGTCTGGCATTCTCTGGATTCATGGTGCTTTCGAGACAACTGAGAACTCGGGAAAAAACAAGGTTGAATCATGACGTTAGTGATCTTCAGGTCGGAGCTCTAGAAAGAGGCAGAGTTCCCGACTTGGAATTCTGAGTTGGATGACCGCTCAAAATGTATTTTCCCTGTCGGAGGTCGTTTTCTCCCCCAGAGTTCCCAGTTGTCGTTAACTCACTGAAGTCAGATTGTTCATAGTTCCGAGTTTCCAGTTGTTTTGAAAGCGGCAGAAGTCATGTTGAATTGACAGCATGGCCAATGTTGAATGTTTATCCTTTGAAGGTTGGAAAAGAGACCCTTAAACCCAGACTTTGACCACACATCCACTCCACTGAATAGCAGGCTAATGATTGCTTTGCAATGCTTGCAGTTAGCCACTGATTCCTCACAAGCCACTCATTGTTGAATTTGGATTTCCAACTTGTTGTGTAATGTTTATGTCCAATGGCCGTTGAGCACCGATACGTTTTATCTACAAATTCTCTTCATATGACAAGGATTGAAAAGGATGACAGTAGATTGTCGACTTGATTCATGATGACTGCTAGCTTGCTAGCTAAGATTTTGAAAGTATGTTGTTGACATGATCAGTCCAATCAAAGCTACTGTATGTATGTAGATAAAATTATGTTATATCTGTGGCCATTGACCTTGAACCTTCTTGGATGGGCACTTCTAATGTAACTCTATGGCAGCACCCAAGTGCCTTGAATTTTCGAGCTCTCCCCATAGATTTTGTAGTAGTGTCCCCATGAGTGACAGAACACTGAGCCAATCACAGAGCAACTAGAGAACATTACCAACCCCTATGCTCCATATTTTCCGCTGGCTGCCCCACCACAGCAAGCACCAAGTTATGCTGAAACACCTGCATTTTTGTGTTGCCTTACTCAAGAAAGCAAAAAAAGAGACCATGTTTGTACGCAGCTTTATTAACTCAATGACCTTTTATAAAAATATATATTTTTACATTGTTTGTAAACTGATATGTGACACATAATGCCAAAATAACATGCTAAACTCTGCCCCACCTGACCTGAATGACAGGTTGCCACTGGTTGAGTCTCACCTGAGAGTTGAGCATCTGGGCGCGTTGGATCTGGGACAGAACGGGGCCCACGCCGGCCGGGAACGGAGGACGACACAGAGGAGAGTTCTAACAGAGAGAGAGAACCCAACTCAGAACCAACACTGACCTGGAAACTGCATCTGCAGTGAGCTAACCAAGCTAGCTGCTATGGAATAATTAATATTTTGTGTTTATATATCCACCCTCACGGAAGTAACTGACCATGAGAAGTCAACACTCATTCAACAATTGGTCAAAAAGATCACAAAAGACCAACAAAATAAAAACACTTTACATTCCACAACTTCACATGTCCCACCTAATGAAGTAAGGGAAGGCCGGAGAGGTAGGACTCACAGCGATGTTTAAGAGGGTGTTGGGAGAGATGCGCTCAGGGAAGGAAGGGGGGTAGCGGTGTTGGTGGTGGACCGGGGCTCGCACATGAACGGCGGTGGGGTGGTGGATCTGCAACACACACAGGAGAGAGAGCGAGAGGGTTTCAATACAACTCGTTAGCCTATAACTGTACACAGATAGAGGGTTAACTCCAGCTTTGCAACAGATAGGAAGAGAGTAGAGGCAGAAACAGGAGGATAACACCAAGCAGTTACTAATAGTCTAATAGAGTGGTTTCAAACTCCAGGCCCGTGGGCTAACGTAGTGAGTCGGGGGCCAGATGTGGCCCATGAACTGGAAGTTTGAACAGTAGTTACTATGAACCGTAGTTACTTCTGCAGAATAATGCCATGTTATACAAAACTACACTGACAAGGGCATACACAGTTCACAAGAAATAACCAAAATTACACAAATAACTATTTAAAATATAAGTGGGAGGGCAGAATTCTCCCACTGACCTGCTGATGATGATGATGATGATTCATAGCATGACTCATCGGCTGCTTGGGCGGAGTCCCGATAGGCACAGCCCTCACTGGTGGGCTACCAATCACGGGAGAGGACGAGCGAGGCGGGGGGGCCCTTTCCGACAAGTCCCGCCCATCCTCGCTCGTCATTGGCGGAGGCCGATTGGGCAGCCCCACTTCTTTGATGATAGACATAAGTGGACTGTCCTGGAAAGAAGAAACAGAGTTTAACTTTTGGATCAATAAAGTCTACAATCAATAATTAATACAATTGGTTTAAACAAGATCTGTTAAGTCATTCAGAGGGCAAATGCGCCAGCTACAGTGGGGCAAAAAAGTATTTAGTCAGCCACCAATTGTGCAAGTTCTCCCACTTAAAAAGATGAGAGAGGTCTGTAATTTTCATCATAGGTACACTTCAACTATGACAGACAAAATTAGAAAAAAAATCCAGAAAATCACATTGTAGGATTTTTTATGAATTTATTTGCAAATTATGGTAGAAAATAAGTATTTGGTCACCTACAAACAAGCAAGATTTCTGGCTCTCACAGACCTATAACTTCTTCTTTAAGAGGCTCCTCTGTCCTCCTCTCGTTACCTGTATTAATGGCACCTGTTTGAACTTGTTATCCGTATAAAATACACCTGTCCACAACCTCAAATAGTCACACTCCAAACTCCACTATGGCTTAGACCAAAGAGCTGTCAAAGGACACCAGAAACAAAATTGTAGACCTGCACCAGGCTGGGAAGACTGAATCTGCAATAGGTAAGCAGCTTGGTTTGAAGAAATCAACTGTGGGAGCAATTATTAGGAAATGGAAGACATACAAGACCACTGATAATCTCCCTTGATCCCAAGATCTCACCCCGTGGGGTCAAAATGATCACAAGGATGGTGAGCAAAAATCCCAGAACCACACGGGGGGACCTAGTGAATGACCTGCAGAGAGCTGGGACCAAAGTAACAAAGCCTACCATCAGTAACATACTACGCCGCCAGGGACTCAGGCCCGTCTGAAGTTTGCTGGAGAGCATTTGGATGATCCAGAAGAAGATTGGGAGAATGTCATATGGTCAGATGAAACCAAAATATAACTTTTTGGTAAACTCAACTCGCCGTGTTTGGAGGACAAAGAATGCTGAGTTGTATCCAAAGAACACCATACCTACTGTGAAGCATGGGGGTGGAAACATCATGCTTTGGGGCTGTTTTTCTGCAAAGGGACCAGGACGACTGATCTGTGTAAAGGAAAGAATGAGTGGGGCCATGTATCGTGAGATTGAGTGAAAACCTCCTTCCATCAGCAAGGGCATTTAAGATGAAACGTGGCTGGGTCTTTCAGCATGACAATGATTCCAAACACACCGCCCGGGCAATGAAGGAGTGGCTTCATAAGAAGCATTTCAAGGTCCTGGAGTTGCCTAGCCAGTCTCCAGATCTCAACCCCATAGAAAATCTTTGGAGGGAGTTGAAAGTCTGTGTTGCTCAGCAACAGCCCCAAAACATCACTGCTCTAGAGGAGATCTGCATGGAGGAATGGGCCAAAATACCAGCAACAGTGTGTGAAAACCTTGTGAAGACTTACAGAAAATGTTTGACCCCTGTCATTGCCAACTAAGGGTATATAACAAAGTATTGAGAAACTTTTGTTATTGACCAAACACTTATTTTCCACCATAATTTGCAAATAAATTCATTTAAAAAATCCTACAATGTGAATTTCTGGATTTTTCCCCCTCATTTTGTCTGTCATAGTTGAAGTGTACCTATGATGAAAATTACAGGCCTCTCATCTTTTTAAGTGGGAGAACTTGCACAATTGGTGGCTGACTAAATACTTTTTTGCCCCACTGTATGTTGTTTTTCATGTAAAGTACTGGGCCACATTCAGCAAGGCACAACGTTACAACTTAACCAAAAAGCAGTGTTCTTATTTGACAAATTCAGGAAGTACATCACCCATTACAGCCCGTTTCAAAGCAGGCAGGCGTCTTACCTCCATTTGAGTGATTAGTCCAGGGGTGATGCTCACAGGCCCGAATCCCAAGTTGTTCTCCCAGATATTGTGAGAGTTCATCTGAAAGAAAGAGGCAGAGGAAGAGAAAGAGTGTCAGAAGGCACCGCTCCCCTAAGTGATGCATAATAATTGTCCCTCATTGAACGAGCTGATAGGTTTTGGAGAAGGAAACTATAACGTTGTTCTGCAGCATTTAGAGCTACAGAATACTAGATCAGTGGTTCTCAAACCTCTCCTTGGCGACCCCCAGACATTTCAAAATTATGTTGTAGCTCTGAACCAGCTCACGTTATTCACCTAGTCAAGAGTTTGCTATTTCGTTGACAAGTTGAGTCAGGTGTGCCTAACTCTGGCATAGATCAAATACATGGAACGGCTGGGGGTACCCAGGAGAGGTTTGAGAACCACTGCACAAGATACAATGATCTGCAGCATTACTATAGTATAACATACTAGACTGTCTCACCTGTTGCATGGGGGCCGCCCCTCGTCGTAAAAGGTGCTGATGCTGCTGGTAGCTAAGCAGGGAGAGGTGCGGTGGGCCGGGGGATAGCCCAGACGGGGTCAGCTGGTGGTGGGGAGGGAGCTGGGAGGGGTTGTGATGCTGCTGGGGAATGGAAGGGGGAGGAGGGAGACCAGTGGACCGGTCATCAGGCCCGGCTGGACCCCCCACACTGGCGATGGCCGGGTCCGCCCCGAGAATCAACATGGCTAGGGACTCGGCTAGGTCGCCTCCCCCCCTCTCCTCCAGGCCCGGAGGGGGCATCGAAGAGAGGGAGTGATGTGGTGGTGGGAGGGAAGACGGATGGGGGACGCGACTGGCGGGAGGAGGAAGGTGAACAGTGGAGGCGTTTCCTCCTCCCATCCCTAGTGTCCCTAGCCCTAAACTTCCGAGTCCATCGTTCTTTTGTTCTTCGAGCTCGGCTAGCCGCTTGTGCTCCTCCTGCCAGTCATCGTCTGTAGGAGGTAATACGTCATTCCATTATCACAGGTGTCATCCATCCAAGTAATAAAGACTGACTGACAAATGGGGGATATTAACTGTGAATGTTAACATTAGCAATGAGGTAAAGGCCGATACTTATAATTAACCTACGGTGCCAGTGTGTTTCTGCTTTAGGCAATTCCTTTGTCATTGGCTAATTTGGCACGACAGAGATTTTACCATGACCACAGCATTGAAGCTAGCTAAAGCAGAAACAGACTTGAATACCCTGCGTGTATTGTATGCAGAAAAGGCTTGGATATAGTGTGTGCAGTGCAGATTTGCATAGTGTAAACTATGCTTTTGTGGAATGTACTATGTGCTGTAGCCTATTGCCTGTTCCTGAGTAGTTTATGAAGAAAATGTGAAACAATGCATCCGTTTGATGCTTTCCATTCAAGTCATGTATAGCTGTACTTTATACGGCCTAAAATAAGTTCATATGGGCAAATTATGTATGTATGTATGTATAGTAAAACATAGCATATTTTGATCAGTCATGAAAATACAACCGTTCATGCAGGAAAACAATTCTGGTCAAAGGCTGACATTTGGACGTTTCAATTTTTCAAAAGAAACACTTATAGAAATGGAGACATCGTGATTTTAGAGATAATGTAACAGCTGATGTTTAAGGGGACTACAACAGTCAATTTGATACTGGGTTCTCACCATCAGGTTTTTCACATTATTCAAATTTAATAAAGTCACATTCACAATTCGACTGCCCACCATGTATTAATTGACATTAAAGGAGATACACATTGGGTCTAAATCTAGGACAAAATATATATCAGGTCATGGAAGTTTTTTTAAAGCCCACTAGACGACTCATTTGTCGTCATTCTAAACGTCATGAATAATGGAAAGGAAAATACTGTTGGGTGTTGTGCAATAGCCTACACAATTATGCAGTGGACTAGGTGTCCAATCCGATGCACAAAATCGTATGAAAACACCCAGCAGACGTTTAGTGCCAATCGCGCACACATGGGCGCGGACGAAAGAGTCACCGACAAAAGGAGCTTGCTTCTGCTGGCGAGAACACAAAAACGTTGCGGAGGTGCTTCAGTAGATGGTAAAGCCTTCTGTGCCTTTGTCATTCAGAACAAGAAGAGTGTGTGGTTGGCTCAGTCTTTCATGCTCTTAGTATGCCACCAAACGACATGCTATAGCTAAGCTAACCATGTGTCTCAAAACAGTAGAGCTGACCCCATTTAGTCTACTTTTTGGTCGATAGGCTGTTGGGTCAACCAAGATTTTTTGTAGTTAAGCAGTCTAAAGTATACAGTACCAGTCAAAAGTTTGGACACCTACTCATTCAAGGGGTTTTACCCCTTTACTCTTTTCTACATTGTAGAATAGTAGACATCAAAACTACGAAATAATACATATGTAATCATGTTGTAACCAACAAACAAAAAAAACAGTTAAACAAAACATGTTTATATTTGAGATTCTTCAAAGTAGCCACTCTTTGCATTGATGAAAGCTTTGCATACTCCTGGCATTCTCTCAACAAGCTTCACCTGGAATGCTTTTCCAACAGTCTTGAAGGAGTTCTCACATATGCTGAGCACTTGTTGGCTGCTTTCCCTTCACTCTGCGGTCCAACTCATCCCAAACCATCTAAATTGGGTTGAGGTCAGGTGATTATGGAGGCCAGGTCATCTGATGCAGCACTCCATCACTCTCCTCCTTGGCCAAATAGCCCTTACACAGCCTGGAAGTGTGTTGGGTCATTGTCCTGTTGAAAAACAAATGATAGTCCCACTAAGCGCAGACCAGAAGGGATGGCGTATCGCTGCAGAATGCTGTGGAAGCCATGCTGGTAAAGTGAGCCTTTGAATTATAAATAAATCACTGAGTGTCACCAGCAAAGCACACCCACACCATCACACCTCCTTTCACGGTGGGAAGCACTCATGCAGAGATCATCCATTCACCTAATCTGCGTCTCACAAAGACACAGCAGTTGGAACCAAAAATTTGGACATCAGACCAAAGGACAGATTTCCACCGGTCTAATGTCCATTGTTCGTGTTTCTTGGCCCAAGGTGTCTTTAGTAGTGGTTTCTTTGCAGCAATTCGGCCATGAAGGCCTGTTTCACGCAGTCTCCTATGAACAGTTGATGTTGAGATGTGCCTGTTACTTCAACTCTGAAGCATTTATTTGGCCTGCAATTTCTATGGCTGTTAAATCTAATGACCTTATCCTCTGCAGCAGAGGTAACTCTGGGTCTTCCTTTCCTGTGGTGGTCCTCATGAGAGACAGTTTCATCATAGCGTTTGATGCTTTTTGAGACTGCAGTTCTTGACATTTTCCAGATTACTTTAAGACATGAAGGTCAGTCAATGATGGACTGTCATTTCTCTTTGCTTATTTGAGCAGTTCTTGCCATAATATGGACTTGGTGTTCTACCAAATAGGGCTTTCTCTGTATACCCCCCACCTTGTCACAACACAACTGATTGGCTCAAACGCATTGAGGAAAGAAAATCCACAAATTAACTTTTAACAAGGCACACCTGTTAATTTAAAATCATTACAGGTAACTACCTCACGCAGCTGGTTGAGAGAATGCCTAGTGTGCAAAGCTGTAATCAAGGCAAAAGGTGGCTACTTTGAAGAATCTCAAATATATTTTGATTTGTTGAACACTTTTTTGGTTACTACATAATTCCATAAATCAAAATCAAATGTATTTGTCAAATATACGTGTTTAGAATATGTTATTGCAGGTGTAGCGAAATGCTTGTTTCTAGCTCCAACAGTGCAGTAATATCTAAATTTCACAACACACACAAATCTAAAGTAAAGGAATTAAGAATATAGAAATAGTTGGGCAAGCAATATTAAATATAGTAGAATAGGTTAGACCAGGGGTGCCCAGACCTTCTTCCTAATGAGGTCTACTTTTTTATGGTGGATTAAACTGAAATTGCAACCAATCACAGCCGGTTGTGATACAGCCAACCTAACTAAGAAATACATTTGACGATAGAATTCTCCCTCCACCCTCCTTGTAGGCAAGTCTATTGTCCAGATACCTGCTAATAGGCATGGCATTGTACAACATGACTGTTTGAAAGAGTATTTTCCAGTCAGCAACCATTTGTTTACCTTCATTAAACAACTTTGTTCCAATATTTCTGCAATTCAGTGATTTATTCCCAGAGTAATTTGTTATGGATCCCATAACTAATTAAATATAGGCATTTTGAAAGAGTATTTTTTTACCATTATTTTATTAACGAAAGCATTAAGAAGTCATTCTTAGTTACATTGTTTTAGTTTGAACGTGCAGACTGGCACTAACAGAATAGAACAGCAGGAACGTTTCCCTAGTCAGCACCACTATTAGTGCAATGCCCCTAAAATGTGTTGCTCTGTGCTACCCAGTGTGGAGGGGTGGGGTCCCCCCATGGGCTAGGTCCGTCTTCTGTGTGCAGCTCTGCGGCCCATCCATTGCCCCCTCCCCTTGAACCTTGCTCGCTTTCAGAGGATACAGCTGGAGAACTACAAGGCAATCCCATTGTACGCCACTCAGGAGTCATGACCAATATGCAGTTGATGTCGGAAGTTGACATACACCTTAGCCAAATACATTTAAAATCAGTTTTTCAAATTCCTGACATTTAATCCTAGTTACAATTCCCTGTCTTAGGTCAGTTAGGATCACCAATTTATTTTAAGAATGTGAAATGTCAGAATAATAGAGAGAATTATTTATTTCAGCTTTTATTTATTTCATCACATTCCCAGTGGGTGAGAAGTTTACATACCCTCAATTAGTATTTGGTAGCATTGCCTTTAAATGGTTTAATTTGGGTCAAACATTTCAGGTAGCCTTCCACAAGATTCCCATAATAAGTTGGGTGAATTGTGGGCCATTCCTCCTGACGGAGCTGGTGTAACTGAGTCAGGTTTGGAGGCCTCCTTGCTCACACACGCCTTCTCAGTTCTGCCTACACATTTTCTATAGGATTGAGCTCAGGGCTTTGTGACGGCAACTTCAATAATTCGACTTTGATGTCCTTAAGCCATTTTGCCACAACTTTGGAAGTATGCTTGGGGACATTGTCCATTTGGAAGACCCATTTGCGACCAAGCCTTAACTTCATGACTGATGTCTTGAGATGTTGCTTCAATATATCCACAGAGATCATACGTTTCCTGTAGTTCTTGACCAGGTTTGCACACACTGCAGCAGGGATTTTGGCCCACTCCTCCATACAGACTTTCTCCAGATCCTTCAGGTTTCGGGGCTGTCGCTGGGCAAAACTGACTTTCAGCTCCCTCCCAAAGATTTTCTATTGGGTTCAGGTCTGGACACTGGCTAGGCCACTCCAGGACCTTGGGATGCTTCTTACGGACCCACTCAGTTGCCCTGGCTGTGTGTTTCGGGTCGTTGTCATGCTGGAAGACCAAGCCACAAGCCATCTTCAATGCTCTTAATGAGGGAAGGAGGTTGTTGGCCAAGATCTCATGATACATGGCCCCATCCATCCTCCCCTCAATACGGTGCAGTCGTCCTGTCCCCTTTACAGAAAAGCATCCCCAAAGAATGATGTTTCCACCTCCATGCTTCACAGTTGGGATGGTGTTCTTGGGGTTGTACTCATCCTTCTTCTTCCTCCAAACACAGCAAGTGGAGTTTAGACCAAAAAGCTCTATGTGTGTCTCATGTGTGACCACATGACCTTCTCCCATTCCTCCTCTGGATCATCCAGATGGTCCTTGGCAAACTTCAGACGGGCCTGGACATGCGCTGGCTTGAGCAGGGGGACCTTGCGTGAGCTGCAGGATTTTAATCCATGACAGCGTAGTGTGTTACTAATGGTTCTTTGAGACTGTGGTCCCAGCTCTCTTCAGGTCATTGACCAGGTCCTGACGTGTAGTTCTGAGCTGATCCCTCACCTTCCTCATGATCATTGAGGCCCCACGAGGTGAGATCTTGCATGGAGCCCCAGACTGAGGATGATTGACCATCATGTTGAATTTCTTCCATTTTCTAATAATTGTGCCAACAGCTGTTGCCTTCTCACCAAGCTGCTTGCCTATTGTCCTGCAGCCCATCCCAACCTTGTGCAGGTCTACAATTGAACCCTGATGTCCTTACACAGCTCTCTGGTCTTGGCCATTGTGGAGAGGTTGGAGTCTGTTTGATTGAGTGTGTGGACAGGTGTCTTTTATACAGGTAACAAGTTCAAACAGGTGCAGTTAATACAGGTAATGAGTGGATAACAGGAGGACTTCTTGTCACCAAAAGCACTCACAAACTTCTATAGATGCACAATCGAGAGCATCCTGGCGGGCTGTATCACCGCCTGGTACGGCAACTGCTCCGCCCACAACCGTAAGGCTCTCCAGAGGGTAGTGAGGTCTGCACAACGCATCACCGGGGGGCAAACTACCTGCCCTCCAGGACACCTACACCACCCGATGTTACAGGAAGGCCATAAAGATCATCAAGGACATCAACCACCCGAGCCACTGCCTGTTCACCCCGCTATCATCCAGAAGGCGAGGTCAGTACAGGTGCATCAAAGCTGGGACCGAGAGACTGAAAAACAGCTTCTATCTCAAGGCCATCAGACTGTTAAACAGCCACCACTAACATTGAGTTGCTGCTGCCAACACACTGACACTGACTCAACTCCAGCCACTTTAATAATAGGAATTGATGGGAAATGATGTAAATATATCACTAGCCACTTTAAACAATGCTACCTTATATAATGTTACTTACCCTACATTATTCATCTCATATGCATACGTACACTGTACTCTATATCATCGACTGCATCCTTATGTAATACATGTATCACTAGCCACTTTAACTATGCCACTTTGTTTACATACTCATCTCATATGTATATACTGTACTCGATATCAGCTACTGTATCTTGCCTATGCTGCTCTGTACCATCACTCATTCATATATCCTTATGTACATATTCTTTATCCCCTTACACTGTGTATAAGACAGTAGTTTTGGAATTGTTAGTTAGATTACTTGTTGGTTATTACTGCAATGTCGGAACTAGAAGCACAAACATTTCGCTACACTCGCATTAACATCTGCTAACCATGTGTATGTGACAAATAAAATTTGATTTGATCTTAAAGAAAAACTAACAGGTCTGTGAGAGCTGGAAATCTTACTGGTTGGTAGGTGATAAAATACTTATGTCATGCAATAAAATCCATATTAATTACTTAAAAATCATACAATGTGATTTTCGGGATTTTTGTTTTAGATTCCGTCTCTCACAGTTGAAGTGTACTTATGATCAAAAATGACAGACTCTACATGCTTTGTAAGTAGGAAAACCTGCAAAATCGGCAGTGTATCAAATACTTGTTCTCCCCACTGTATATAGGGCAGCGGCCTCTAATGGGCTAGTGATGGCTATTTAACAGACCACACCACGCTATGGAGAGCCCTACGGTTGTGTGCAGTGCAGTTGCCGTACCAGGCAGTGATACAGTCTGACAGAATGCTCTCAATTGTGCATCTGTAAAGGTTTGAGGGTTTCAGGTGAAAAGGCGCTGTTGGCCTTCTTCACCACACTGGATTGGTGGACCATTTCGGTTTGTCAGTGATGTGTTCACAGAGCAACTTTAAGCTTTCCACCTTCTCCACTGCAGTCCCGTCAATGTGGCTCGGGGGGTGCTCCATCTGCTGTTTCCTGAAGTTCTTTGTTTTGTTTTATTGACGTTGGGTGAGAGGTTATTTTCCTGGCACCACACTCCCAGGGCCCTCACCTCTTCCCTGTAGGCTGTCTCGTCATTGTTCGTAATCAGGCCTACTACGGTTGTGTCATCTGCAAACTTGATGATTGAGTTGGAGGTGTGCATGGCCACGTAGTGATGGGTTAACAGGGAGTACAGGAGGGGGCTGTGCACGCACCCATGTGGAGCCCCGGTGTTGAGGATAAGCGAAGTGGAGGTGTTTCCTACCTTCACCACCTGGGGGGGTCAACCATCAGGAAGTCCAGGACCCAGTTGCACAGGGCGGGGACAGACCCAGGGCCTCGAACTTAATGATGAGCTTGGAGGGTACTATGGCATTGAATGCTGAGCTTTCGTCAATGAACAGCATTCTTACATTGGTATTCCTCTTGTCCAGATGGGATAGGGCAGTGTGATTGCGTCGTCTGTGGATCTATTAGGGCGGTAAGCAACTTGATGTGGATCTAGGGTGGAAGGTGAGGTGGATGTGATATGATCCTTGACTAGCCTCTCAAAGCACTTCATGATGACAGGAGTGAGTGCTACGTCCGGGACGGTAATCATTTAGTTCAGTTACTTTTGCTTTTTTGGGTACAGGAACAATGGTGGCCAACTTGAAGCAGACTAGGATAAGGAGATTGAATATGTCCGTAAACACTCCAGCCAGCTGGTCTGCGCATGCTCTGAGGACACGGCTAGGGATGTCGTCTGGGCCGGAAGCCTTGCGAGGGTTAACACGCTTAAGTGGTACTCACGTCTGCCACGGAGAAGGAGCCCACAGTCCATGGTAGCGGGCCGCATCGGTGGCAGTGTGTTATCGTCAAAGCAGGCGAAGAAAGGAAGACGGTGTCCACAACGTGGCTGGTTTTCCCTTTGTAGTTGGTGAAAATCTGTCGACCCTGCCACATACATCTCGTGTCTGAGCCATTGAATTGTGACTCAACTATGTCTCTACACTCACATGTCGCTTGTTTGATTGCCTACGGCGGGAATAACTATGCTGTTTGTATTCGGCCATATTCCCAGTCACCTTGCCATGTATAAATGTGATGGTTCGCACAAATGCTGCCAACTATCCATGGTTTCTGGTTAGGGTAGGTTTCTGGTTAGGGTAGGTTTTAATAGTCACAGTGGGTACAACATCTCCTATACACTTTCTGATGAACTCAGTCACGTGACCGTGTATTCGTCAATGTTATTCTCGGAGGCTACACTGAACATATTCCCAGTCCACGTGATCAAAACAATTTTGAAGCGTGGATTCCGATTGGTCAGACCAGCGTTGAATAGTCAATAGCAGTCAGCATTTGATTGTGAGGTATTCTTGGCCGGGAGAACAAAAGGACTTAAGTTCCTGTATGTTGTTATCACAATCACACCATGAGTAGTTAATCATGAAACATATAAACCCGTCCTCCTTCCCGGAGCAATATTTATTCCTGTCTGCACGATGAACTGACAACCCAACTGGCTGTAGGACTCAGACAGTATATCCCGAGAGAGCCATGTTTCTGTGAAACAGAGGATGTTACCATCCTTGATGTCTCTCTGGAAGGAAATCCTCACCCTGAGCTCGTTAACATCATTAACCAGAGACTGAATATTAGTGAGTAATATACTTGGAAGCGGTGGTCGGTGTGCACGCATCCCGAGCCGGACTAGAAGTCCACTCCGAGTACCTCTCCTCCACAGGCAGTGTTTTGGTTCAGCCTCTGGAATCATTTCAATTGCCCTTTGGGGTGTGAACAAAGGATCCAATTAGAGAAATTCCTGGTCGTAATGCTGGTGAGTTACAGCCACACTGATATCCAAAAGTTATTCACAGATGTATGTAATCGCACAAAACAATTCTGGCCTAATAATAAGAAATTACACAAAAAAACGAAATACTGCAAAGTTTCCTAAGAGCTAGAAGCACGGCAGCCCTATCTGTCGGCGCCATTTTAACATCTGTTATGTCATAGTTGATGTATTCGCTATTATTCTACAATGTAAAAATAAAATAAAAACACTTGAATGAGTAGGTGTTATGAGGATTCTGTGTTATGCACTATAGCCTGTTACCATATGTGTGATTGAATATTATCTGCTGTTGGCTTGTGTGGATGCATGTATGTGTTATGCAACATAGCTGACTTGAAACATTGTTAACAGTTTCAGGGCCATGGGCCTTTCTCATGATGGAAAAATACAGAGTAGCATGAAGACAGGAACTGTGCAATGAGTTGGGGGGGGCACATTCAGAGCGTGGGGGTGCGAGAACAAGCGGTCTTTTGTTATGTAACAGGAGCCAGGTGCGAGATAATGGTATCGAGCATGAGCGCATAGATATTCTTCACAGCAAGTTACATCTATCAACTGGAGCGCCCGGGGGCTGGTACCAGCACGTACGACAACAATCAATAATAGGCTGGGTGAGTCTAAACCACGCCCAGTCTCTACTGTGATAGACATTGTCCCAACCCGTCTGTTGGCCTATCACAGTATAAGAATACTGTTTACATACATCTTGTCAGTTCTCTGTTTGCCCTGCGAGGTGGGACAGAGAGCCCGTATATACGAAAATTGCATTTACTACTTATTGCTTAGCTAATAAAAAATACATAGTATACAATCGGTGACTCATTGTCATATTTATCCTGATACCAAATTCGAATTGACGCAATTCTAACAGTGTCCAAACTTTTGACTGGTACTGTATATCTTTTTTTATGGCACGAGACACCTGTCTGATTCACACCTGTCTCAGTGGACAAATGTATTTCGGAAGCTGTGGGAATGGCACACCAGTACCACCATTTGTAGATTTTCCATGAATTCCCATAATTCTAATCTACAATGTTTGTTTGGTTACGGTAATATATGTTAATGCATTCAATACATTATTATTACAATCTTTTACCATTCTCGTTGTAGGAGTGGTCACATTGTTTTGCAGACTGCACAATCTAGGCTACACTTGTGAGGAACAAGTTGGTTTGTTTCATTCCATTTACGAGTTGTTAATGTATACATTGTCATTTGTTTGTAGCGCTCCTGTCAATGTTCAGTAAGGACGCGCACCTGATTATTCATAGAAGTAGGCCCAGGCTCCCTAGCCTGAGCATAAATGTAGGCCTATAAATGTGCCCATTTGGAGATCTGATAACATTTCTGATTGTCTTAACTCACCACCACTGTTGAACTTCAAAGCAATTTTCTCTTCACTTCAAACAGCAAGTAAACAGTCTGTTTTTACATCCATTGAGAATGACAATAGTTCCCCAGCTCTCTCCTTTTGATAGCCACTCAGCATGAAAGGGGGAATAAAATGTCATACTCTGATGGAAATCATAAAATAGGCCTACCTGATTACTTCTTATCCCCTGCACAAAACAGGCTACAGCTATGTCTGTCTGGAGCAGGAAAGTGAGGGTACAGAATATTTTATGCATTGTTGCATGTTTGCTCGTGCCAGCTTCAAGAGACCCAAGTTATTAATAGTTGATACAATGTTTCAAGTTCGAGGCAGACAGGCCATACCTAACCATTGGGATTGATAGAATATTCTCTACCTGCTGGCTGCAATGTTTTGATTTGTTGGCTCTTGTAGGATATTTTTACATAGTTTGCAACGGCTATAGAATTTACTTTTAGAATTTTGATTTACCACATAATGACTGAGATATGAAGACTATTATAAATTAAACTGTTCCACGAAAATGTGCATTTAAAAATCATAACTGGCACGCAGATCGGTAGAAATGTAAGATAAATTGGCACTCCAAATGGAATTGGCTGCCGATGCCTCGTGTAGCCTATTAGGAGCGTAACAGCAGAATCCACGAAGGCCAGACGCAGCCGGAGGGTGAGAGAGTCGGGAACAGGTTCGCTTCCTTTGCGCATCTAAATGATTTAATCAGCGTGCTCAAAACATCAGACAAGCTCAGTAGCCTACACATAGTTGATTTCATCGATTGGTCGAAAGAACAGAAATTTGTTTTAGTTGAGACAGTCCTACAAAACAGAAAATGTTACAGTGCGTGAACTTTCTATTCTTTATGGGACCGTTTCTCAAAAGCAGCTTCAGCCTAGGCGAAACAGCTTTCGAGAACTCATGGGGGTGGGGGGTATCAGATGCTCCATGTGAACCACAATCCTGACGCTTTGTTTTAACGTCATCCTTGCTTACCCTTTAAGAAACCGTTGGAACTTAACTTTAGTACCAGCGAGAAATAATCTTTCAAATGCAAAAGCTACACTTACTGTAAGCGGTTTAGCAAAGTTGCATCCGGCTGTAAAACAGCCTCCCGCCGAGGTACCAAACATCCTCTCACCTTGCGCTTGCATTTCCATTTTTCCGGTCAGAAGCAGGTGTTACTCAAAACACAGCTGGGTGCAACTTTGCTAAACTGCATACAGAAAGTGCATCTTTTGTATTTTACATTTAATTTTAGTTGTATAAAATATTAATATTTTGTTATATTATTCAGTTTAATGCGTTTTGTCAGTCAGTTGGTGAAAGACGGGCAAGTGACTCACCGATGGCCCCATCTCCGAAGGTGTCGTCATTAAACTGGTCAATCTCATCTTCTTCTTCTACCAGCCCCTCCTCCTTCTCCAGGGTACAATCTTCATCAAGGGACTGGAGGGAGAGAGAACAGAGAGAGATGAGAGGGAGTAAGGGATGAGAGAGAGTAAGGAGGGAGGGATGAGAGAGAGTAAGGAGAGAGAGATGAGAGAGAGTAAAGATGAGAGAGAGTAAGGAGGGAGGGATGAGAGAGAGTAAGGAGGGAGGGATGAGAGACAGTAAGGAGGGAGGGATGAGAGACAGTAAGGAGGGAGGGATGAGAGACAGTAAGGAGGGAGGGATGAGAGACAGTAAGGAGGGAGGGATGAGAGACAGTAAGGAGGGAGGGATGAGAGACAGTAAGGAGGGAGGGATGAGAGACAGTAAGGAGGGAGGGATGAGAGACAGTAAGGAGGGAGGGATGAGAGACAGTAAGGAGGGAGGGATGAGAGACAGTAAGGAGGGAGGGATGAGAGGGATAGGAGAAAGAAGGTATGAGAGAGATATGGAAGGATGACAGAAAGGAGCTATGGGGCAGAAAGAGAAGCAACAAGAGATATATTGATTGTTGTTGAAGGGAGGGGAGGTGATGAGGTCAAGAAATTTAAAGATTTAAGAACTAAGTCTAGAATGTTGTTTTTCCTCATGCAAAATGTTGTTTTTCAACAAATGTCAAAAATCATTTTTTAGATAATTATAGTCGAGGCAGGTTTCTTAGCAAGCTCCTCAAGCAAAAATTATTGACTTCATCCGCAGATGAGGCTCTGGGTACAATAGGAACGAAATGACAGATTTCCCACAGTTTGATAGCGAATGATTAGAACCATATATATATATATATATTGTGAGTATTTCGTGAACCCACGTGGGTGGGGGAGGTCAATGCTGCCAGCTAGTTACCTCTGCAACTAGATTGATTGGTGCCGCTAGTTTTTAAGTAACTAGCCCAAAGATATAACGTTACTGTTAAGACATTAACATCTATGAAAATGTTAACGTTAGTTTATAAGTCAAATCGGAGAAGAACAGTCCAGCGTTTCACAGGCAGAGTGATCCAAATCACCTTGGCTTTATCAATCGACTCACTTGTCAACAATACACTGTATTTCCATTTCAAAGGAAATTAGCATAGCAATTATACTTCTGAACCTTATAATGTACTGTCAAACATGAGCCACCAGGTTAGCGACTTAGCTAGCCATCTTATCACCTATCAAGACAATGTTTCCCAGACAAAATAGCGAACCAGAAAAGCAAGCTAACGTTAGCAGTGGAAGGCTGCGCAAACTAGCTAGTTAGGTTACATCACACGGGATCCACGTCGATAGTATCGAACTTGGAACATTTCCTAATAAAATCCAGCATTCTTTAGTACTTTTCTTTTAAGGTAAAATGTTGAGCCCGACAGCCATGTCCATACTCCGTTCACTGGACACCCAGGACGGTGACAGTGGGGGACAAGGTGCTGGGGACAATTAGCCAGGGAAAGCTTGGTAGGCCGCACGGAGGAATTTTGTCAACGGAGTCGATAATTAAAAGGCAAAATCCTCCAGAAAATGGCCACATTTCAACTCGTCTTGAGGGAACGCTAGCTAAAATGTGTAGAGAAATTGCCAGAGGTAATCTAAACACTGCTCACCTGAAAACGGAACATGTATCTTCAATCCGTGAAAGGTACAATTCACCCAAGTGTCTCTGGTGGAAGGCGGCGTGCAAATTACACAGTATTGGGGTTCGCGTGTCGCGGCCAAGTCTATGTGCACGAGTACGCACACGGGGAGAGACTGCGACGCACGATTTACCACAACGTTTAAGTGCATGCAATGTATTATTATATGTGACTAGGTGCAAGGTAAGGTCCATTGACATACATTTGAATCTTGCCTTCAAAGTAACCTGAAACACTATTGTGCACGCACAGTACTCTACAGTAAAGCTAATGCAGACATGAAAACCCACATAGTCCTGAGCAGGGTTCTTATGACAATTTTCAGTGTGGTTTCCTCAGCCTGATGCACCCTTCCATGGTCGTCCCTCCCTCTCACCTCTAACCTAGGCAACAAGCAGTCCATTGCATAAGTCTATGTGAATAATCAATCTGTCACAGTCTCAGACTAGCCACCACATCTTCAAAAAGTAGTGAAGAGGCAGCCACTTGTGTCTTTGTATGTCTATACAGTGCTTGACAGACCAAAATCAGTGTTGATACTCATTTTCGGTGCAGGTACTGTTCATATTTAGGTGCTGGAGCGCCACAATACCTTTGAGCAAATATTCTATAAGAGGAACAGGAGCTCAAGCAGTGGAAAATTTGAGGTCCTGGTTCTCAGCTCTGGTGAGCTCCCCAAGTCAAGCACTGTATGTGTGTGTGTGTGTGTGTGTGTGTGTGTGTGTGTGTGTGTGTGTGTGTGTGTGTGTGTGTGTGTGTGTGTGTGTGTGTGTGTGTGTGTGTGTGTGTGTGTGTGTGTGTGTCCTTGCTTGCGTGTGCGCAATGTGTCCTTGCTTGTTTTGCTTGCGTGTGCGAAATTCCTGGACCAGACGGTGAGAGAGCGCCTCCTCAAAACTTTCAAGGTCTTCATCTTGTTTGTGGTCTTCCTGGTGATCGCTTCTATAATTTTGAGCATATTAGGGGAGTTGTAGAGAGAGGAGTCCGATGTTAGTCATTGTGCGTTTATAGGTTAATTCCAGGGGAGCAACTTTCACTGGACACATTCTGAAATTGCATTTTTAGTAAATAAAATAGTTGAAATATTTTTATAAATAGTAAAATAGTTATGTTACAAATGGTATGTTATTAGGCCTATTTGTAATAGATTATATATTATCTGTTTAAAAACATGAATTTACATGAATGACACCTTTCTTTCTGTGATTATTTTCAGTACAAATCAAAGAAGAAAGGAAGACAAAAGAGCCAACTTGTCTTGTCGTTGTTTCAGGTAGTCTGGTGGTAGCCTAGTGGTTAGAGCGTTGGGCCAGTAATGCTGGATCAAATCCCCTAGCTGAGAAGGTCAAAATATGTAAATCTGAGCAAGGCAGTTAACCCACTGTTCCCTGGATGCCATGGATGTTGATTATGGCTGCCACCCACACCTCTCAGATTCAGAGGAATTGGGTTAAATGTGGAAGACACATTTCAGTTGAATGCATTCAGATGTACAACTCCCTACATTATAGCAAAAAATGTAATCTCTCTTGTTGTTTATTTATAGCAAAAATTGGATGTCATCTCGTGGGAGTTTGACTCCGAACACTCAAAACGATCTCGTCCAGACCAGACAACTTGGGACAATTTGGTCCGGACCCCTTTGGATCCGGAGCAGGACGCGACCACGTCCCCGCCGGGACTATCGCTGAGAAAACGGTGTCCCAGATCCTGCAAAGTCTTCAGCGTCATCCTAGTGGTTTCCCTGGTCATCACTTTGACCGTTTTGGCAATTTTAGGGAAGTTGTAGAAATAGTAGTCATTGTAGCCCTTGTGCTGCTGCTGTGTGTCCATCAGGGTTGGGGTCAGGAAGTAAACTGAAATTCAAATTGTCATTTTTCTTAGCGGAAAAGCTTTGATGAAATTGACCCCAACCCTGAGGTCCATCGATAATTTCTCAGGGGTAAATGAAATCGTTTTATTATTATGTTTCATGATTATTTTAACTCAATTCTTATAGCACATTACTCTTGTATTTGTCTTTCTGCACTCGCACTTGTTTTTCTCACTGGCACGGATTTTCCTTGCAATGACTGTGATATGTGGTTGTCTTTACCTTCCTTAGTTGAATGTGTAGCAATATTGATGTTACTCATATTGATGTTACACAGGAAACGGAAACCAGTTGCTTACTTTATTAATGTGCTGGTTGACAACATGCCTCGTAAAGTTTGCTTAACTATACATCTTTGTCTGTCGTGACTACAACACAAAGCATATTGAAACAGGATGCATTGACTGTAAGTCACTTTGGATAGGAGTGTCGGCTAAATGACTAAAATGTGAAATGTAATGTTACCTTTTTTATCTTTTTTTTTATCAATAAGATATTATCAGATTTGTTATGTGACGATTTAGAATAAAATGCAAAGAAGACAAGTTTAATCATTTGTCTTTATTTCAACTGGAACAGGTAGGTGTGATTTACGGATTCTTACTGAGAGTTATCATGACTTGAGTGACACACACACACAGTCTCTCTCTCTCTCACACACACACATACACACACACACACACATAAATATCGTTGATCATAAATAAGAATCTGTAAACCAGAACTACAATAATTGGAGCTACTCTAAAGAGTCCAAAGACATGGAAGATTCCGTAGGGTGCTAGTTATGAAGTTGGGAGATTGGGAACCTGACTGGCCAAGTGAAAACCAACTCCATAAAATTGCCAGGTGGCTAGTAGTATCACAGAGAAACAACAACAAAAAAGTAACAATTTAAACTATATATACAGTACCAGTCAGAAGTTGACACACCTACACATTCAAGGTCCCTTTTTTATTTTTACTATTTTCTACACGGTCGAAGACATCAAATTTATGAAATAGCACATACGGAATCATGTAGTAACCAAATCAAAATATATCTTCTATTTTAGATTCTTCAAAGTAGCCACCCTTTGCCTTGATGACAGCTTTGCACGCTCTTGGCATTCTCTCAACCAGCTTCTTGAGGAATGATTTTCCAACAGTCTTGAAGGAGTTCTCACATATGTTGAGCACTTGTTGGCTGCTTTTCCTTCACTCTGCAGTCCAACTCATCCCAAACCATCTCGATTGGGTTGAGGTTGGGTGATTGTGGAGGCAGCAGTCTCCACACAGTCTCCTCTGAACAGTTGATGTTGAGATGTGTCTGTTACTTGAACTCTGTGAAGCATTTATTTGGGCTGCAATCTGAGGGGCAGTTAACTCTAATGAACTTATCCTCAGCAGCAGAGGTAACTCTGGGTCTTCCTTTCCTGTGGCGGTCCTCACTCACTCCCTGAACTTGCTTCCCGACTCTCAACGCACTTTGTTACATATACTTGTTTCTTTTTTGAAGCGTATTGATTCTTGTACTAATATCATGTTGAAATAATTTTCTGCTGAACTGGTTCTTAGGTTCTGGAGAGGAGGAGAACCTTATAATGCCGGTGGGGACGAGGATTCTGTGGTCTTCAACAGGTTTATTGATCTGTCTGTGCCCTTGGCAACTATTCAGTTAGGGAATGACCAGGTGTCACGACTTCAGCCGAAGTCGTTCCCTCTCCCTGTTCGGGCGGCGTTCGGCAGTCGACATCACCGGCTTTCTAGCCACCGCCGATCCACTTTTCATTTTCCATTTGTTCTGTCTTTTTCTTATCACACCTGGCTTCACTCACCAATCACTTGTTTATTATTTAACCCTCTGCTCCCCATGTGGTTTTCGTGAGTGATTGTTATCATAACATAATGAATTACGTCCACAATGGGAGAATAATATCTGAATTCCATTTTGAGTCAGAAGTTGTATTGTCACAAATTATTATTGTAGTGTAATTTAAATAAATTACAGTATAACATTAGTTCTAAATAGCAATGATTGTAGTTATAATTTGTAATGAATGAATTTATATAGTATAGAGTTGCTTATACAGAACCATTGTATTATAAAAGTGCCACTCTGATCTGAAAGCTAATGTAGTGAAGTGACATGCAGGGTCAAATCTAATCATCTAGCTGTAAATTGCAAACAAGGCAAGTGCCATGCTTCAATTTGGGTTTGTTTCTTTGTCAGACGGGATGATAATTATAGGCTACTAAGTAATTAATTTTGGCTCTGTCGTGGAAACTCTGACCAAAAAGGAAGGGATTGCAGATTCTTCAAAACAACTTATTTTATTGTAAGATTTGTAAATCTGTAGCGGTTAACAATCACTCAAAATGTGCAGAGTTAAAAGCCCAACGAAATTGAGTTGGGTCTCAGCTTTTCTAGAAAGTACAACTCCCTTTTAGGTGGTGTGACAACCAGAGAGAAAATTAGCCGTTGGGAAAGCATTGGTTGGTGACCCAAATGTACAGCCAAAGGACTATGGAACTGAGAGGCTGTGATTGGCCTGTGGTGAGGTCTTGCTGAGAAATGTCACGCCAAATCCCAGTGCTCATTGTCACAACACTGTTTCTCAAAGGAATCTAAACCGTTTGTCTTGCTCGTCTCTCACAGCTTTGTTCAGTGTACTGCTAAATAACAGGATATTGAGTCAGTAAATTATACAAAGGGGAAGTGTTCTAGCAGAGGGAGTCTCATTATTACATAATCTGACTTTAGTTAAATCTCCTTAGGGCTAGGCCCCTTTTTTTCTCAATTTCTCAAAAACAAATTCCTTTTAAATTGGAACCAAATAATGTCATGGAAATGGTAGCAGAGAAGGACAGAGTTACTGTCTGTGTGTGGTTGAAGACCACAGCATTAGTTCCTCTTGGTATCAGAACAGTTCTCTGCGTATTCTGTAAAACCCTGTCCACGTAGCATCTGTTGAGGTCTAAAAGGGTTGCTCTCCTGAATGTCCTTTTCAATCGATCAAAGATTGTAGTAGGTTGGAGTAGTAGGTTTCTCCTTTTGTTTGTGTAGGTGAGAAACGCGTGCAGAGCAGCTAGGTAGTCTTGAATGCAGCGTGAGCAAAGTGTTACATTTCCTCCAGGTATATCTCACACCCTGCAATGAGCGGCCTACACAACCTGTGGAATGTGGAACTTTTGGAGCCGTCGATTCCGTGTTCCTTCATATCGCTCTCGCTGAATATGAGGCTTCCTCTCTCCAGTTGTAGAAAACACAGCTTCCATAGCTTATGAACAACCTCTCTGATTGATTCTGAGTGTTCACCATTTTGATTGTTCTTCAACCCAATCTGAACAAGCAAAAAGTGAGTGTATATTTGCATCGGAGTGTCTATCTCTACACACTCTCCCCCAACAGTGATTTCTAAAATGGCCACCAAGATCTCACAGCACAACGGTGTCTGGCACAGGACGCAGAGGGGTCTCGCTCTCTGACGCCATGGACGAGTGGAAGTGGTTGATGAGGTCACACATTTTTACCTAAATCATGAAGAGATACAGTATGTATATATGCCTACAAGAGAAACATTCTGAATGAAACTAAATCTATCGTCTCTAGTGAACTTAGCTCTAACTGTTGTGTGTGCAGTGAGATGAGCTACAGAAGCAATGTCAATAGGAAGTAGATTCAGTATATACAGTGCAATCGGAAAGTATTCAGACACCTTGACTTTTTCCATAATTTGTTGCGTTACAGCCTTATTCTAAAATTGACTAAATAGTTTTTTCACTCATCAATCTACACACAATACCCCATAATGACAAAGCAAACACTGGATTTGAGAAATTCTTGCACATAAAAAAAAAAAATGAAATATCACATTTACATAAGTATTCAGACCCTTTACTCAGTACTTTGTTGAAGCACCTTTGGCAGTGATTACAGCCTCTAGTCTTCTTGGTTATGACACTACAAGCTTGGGACACCTGTATTTGGGGAGTTTTTCACATTCTTCTCGCAGATCCTCTCAAGCTCTGTCAGGTTGAATGGGGAGAGTCGCTGCACAGCTATTTCCAGGTCTCTCCAGAGATTTTCGAACGGGTTCAAGTCCGGGCTTTGGCTGGGCCACTCAAGGACATTCAGAGACTTGTCCTGAAGCCACTCCTGTGTTGTCTTGGCTGTGTGCTTAGAGTCGCTGTCCTGTTGGAAGGTGAACCTTCACCCCCAGTCGGAGGTCCTGAGCGCTCTGGAGCAGGTTCTTATCAAGGATCTCTCTGTATTTTGCTCCGTTCATCTTTCCGTCGATCCTGACTATTCTCCCAGTCCCTGCCACTGAAATAAATCCCCACAGCATGAAGCTGCCACCAACGTCCTCCAGACGTGACGCTTGGCAATCCAGCCAAAGTGTTCAATCTTGGTTTCAACAGACCAGAGAATCTTGTTTCTCATAGTCTGAGAGTCCTTTAGATGCCTTTTGGCAAACTCCAAGCGGGCTGTCATGTGCCTTTTACTGAGGAGTGACTTCCATCTGGCCACTCAACCATAAACACCTGATTGGTAGAGTGCTGCAGAGATGGTTGTCCTTCTGGAAGGTTCTCCCATCTCCACAGAGGAACTGTCAAGCTCTGTCAGAGTGACCATCGGGTTCTTGGCCCAGGCCTTCTCCCCCGATTGCTAAGTTTGGCCGGGCGGCCAGCTCCAGGAAGAATCATGGTGGTTCCAAACTTCTTCCATTTAAGAATGATGGAGGCCACTCTGTTCTTGGGGACTTTCAATATTACAGAAATGATTTGGTACCCTTCCCCAGATCTGTGCCTCGACACAATCCTGTCTCGCAGCTCTACGGACAATTCCTTCAACCTTTTGCTCTGACATGCACTGTCAACTGTGAGACCTTATATAGACAGGCGTGTGCCTTTCCAAATCATTTCTAATCAATTGAATTTACCACAGGTGGACTCCAATCAAGTTGTAGAAACATCTCAAGGATGATCAATAGAAACAGGATGCACCTGAGCTCAATTTCGAGTCTCAGAGGGTCTGAATAAAATGTAAATAAGGTATTTCTGTTTTGTTTTTTTCTAAAAACCTGTTCTCGCTTTGTCATTATGGGGTATTGTGTGAGAATTATTTTTTTTTTTTAATCCATTTTAGAATAATGCTGTAACGTAACAAAATGTGGAAAAAGTAAAGGAGTCTATATACTTTCCGAATGCACTGTAGGGCCAGGCATATGAAAATCATGAAGAGATTCAGTACTTACATTCACTCCTCTGAGTAAGGGTTGTATGTTCTCCCTCTCTTCAATAGCAAACAGGGTTGGGCTCAATTCAGAATTGAATTGAGAATGCCTCAAATTCCAAATAAATTCTTGAATTTGAATTGAATTTGAATCGAAGTAGTAAACAGGATAAGGAATTTATTGGAAATATAATTTAATTCAGTTAAATTAAAATGCCTACACTATTCTATATTATTATTATTACCATATTATCTTTTTTTAAACTTTTATTTAACTAGGCAAGTCAGTTAAGAACAAATTCTAATTTGCAATGACGGCCTACCAAAGGGCAAATGGCCTCCTGTGGGGACTGAGGCAGGGATTAAAAATAGAAATATAGGGCAAAACACACATCACGACAAGAAAGACACCACAACACTACATCAAGAGAGACCTAAAGATGACAACATAGTATGGCAGCAACACATGACAATACAGCATGGTCACAACACATGGCAACAGCACAACATGGTACAAACATTATTGGGCACAGACAACAGCACAAAGGCAAGAAGGTAGAGACAATAGTCAATTACGCTAAGTAGCCACAACTGTCAGTAAGAGTGTCCATGATTGAGTCTTTGAATGAAGAGATGGAGATAAAACTGCCCAGTTTGAGTGTTTGTTTGTAGCTCGTTCCAGTCGCTAGCTGCAGCGAACTGAAAAGAGGAGCGATCCAGGGATGTGTTTGCTTTGTGGACCTTTAACAGAATGTGACTGGCAGAACGGGTGTTGTATTATTATTAGGTGTAGTAGTTTATACATATTAGGTGTAGTAGTCTATACAAATATACTTCTACATAAAACATCAAACATGCCGTTATATACAGTACAAGCATATAAAATATTGTTGAAACAACAGATTTTCATGACAAACTCTTAAAATGACAAAACCTGCATGCAAATATTCAAAGTTATTATCTTTAATTCATCACTGACATTTCATTCAATATTGGAAAAATGCTACAGTTCCCTGAATACATTAGGTTAACCCACAAGTTGACCCTGGCCTGAGGTCTTCAAAAAGAAGCCAAACGAATTTGGTGGAAGTATAATTAATTGGCTATTCTAAGCACTAAGGTTAAAAGGGTATGTGACATTTTTTCCAGAGAAAAGTGATATATTCTTTGGTATCTGGAAGAGTGACCTGTCCGATTCATTGAAACTCTTCGGTTTAATAACTTAATGGAATTTATTTTAATTGCTCCAGAGAGGAAGAGACAAAACAAGAGGATTACTCCACCCACAAAATCTGTCCACGAAAATAAGCCCACGAAGTGAAAACATTTTGTGTTGCGGTCAATGAGTTTTGAATTTGGTCAACAAAAAATGTAATTACTAATTTGCTACGTGAGACTTATTTGATCTAATAGAAGTTTCATAATGGTTAGGTTGTTATGAATGCACCTGGCATTTCGGCAACAACAAAAAAACAACTTTATATCAGAGTTGTGCTTGTTGTCATAGAGATAGATAGAGGACTCATCTTGGATATATGTTGTTTTAGCGTGGCCAATACCATTGAGGGGTTCAACCATTTTAAGGTAGTCAACTGGGTGGGGATTCTTATGAGATGGGACTAATCAGCTAATGAAGAAGAAGACTGGCTAATTTAAAATGGAAATAGCTTCAATGAGGCTACCCATGCTGTCACAGATTCTATAATGGCACAGATACAAAGAAGAGTCCTCTGTCTATCTCTATGTTGGGGTTTTATTGGGAATTGCAGAAAAGGGCTGTCCCAGGATGCCTGGCCCTAACTGGACTCAGGGGCGGTCCTCTGATTTAGTTCAACGCAAAAGGGAATTGGAGTTTCTATCATTAAACAGTCCAAAATCACATTACACAATTTTACAAACAGTATCATACTCACTCATTCATCTTATACAACAATTAGATGTAAACCTAATATCTGAGGCTATTATATAAACAGCGTTATGGCAATGTGGCCACGCCATCTCCCATGAGCTTCCCCAAGTTGTGACAAACGGACCAGCCCTGATTAAAAGCAGTGGTTCGCGCTTTCAGTTTCACGAATGCTGCCATCAATCCAAGGTTTCTGGTTAGGGAATGTTTTAATCGTTGCTATGGGAAGACATCTTCAACGCACGTTCTAATGTCGAATCAGCGTATTCGTCTGTCTGGAGCATCTCCCAGTCCACGTGATGGAAGCAGTCTTGGAGTGTGGTCAGCTTGGTCAGACCAGCGTTGAACAGGCGTGGGAGCTTCTTGTTTTAGTTTCTGTCTGTAGGCAGGGATCAACAAAATGGAGTCGTGGTCAGCTTTTCCGAAGGGGCGGGGCAGGGGGCCTTATATGCGTCGCGGAAGTTAGGTAACAATGAGGTCTTTCGATATACTTCAAATTTAGTCTTGTTTTCAGATGCAGCCTCCCCAGCTACAATGAATCAGCCTCCGGGAATTTCTTGGTAGTAATGTAGCTCGATTCTTCACCGATCTTTTATACCTTGTCCAGAACATGACATTTGTTCGGAGTTCTGTGAGGTGGAAGAAATGTCTTTGTTCTCTTTGAAAAATCACTCTGTCTCTTATACTGTGTGGCCATGAGGCATGAGGCAGGGTCTTCTCAGGAATTTACGACCTCTCTCTGACCACAACAGCCTAGTTGAAGGAGGCAGGGGGAGGCAGGGAGAGGGGGATGGGCTTGCTGTACCCAAAGAGGGCAACGTCATGACACAACTGTTTTAATTGTTACTCACAATAACGTTACAATAAATGGCACAAATGGCACAAACATGCGGGATCACAGTCCAAAGCATAGAAAGGTTAGATTACATTTTGGTTGCACATGATTTAAGCTACACTTACACAATTTACAGTACGCTGTCTCAGAACAAAACTTTGTGCAATATGTACTGTGTACTGAAATATAAAAACGTTCAACCACTAGATGGGGGGAAAGGATTGGAGGAAAAGGCCAACGTTTTCAATGCTTGAAATTGTATAGGGTTTTTAAATACAAATGAGTAAATCACTGTTACCAGTCATTATCGTTTACAAATGTACAGCTGCCTGGCATGCAAAGTGACATAACAAAAGGTCACACACACTTAAAGTCTCTAAAATAGAGAATCCACCAAACAACTACAGTGATCCCTCCTATTTGACCCTAGAAGTAGGCTACATTAAAACCACAATCTGAAGTTGTGTTTCTGGAGAAATGTCTCTGGAGAAATGTTTCCCCTCTCAAACTCATAGACAGCTTTGGCTTCAAGGAATGGCAGTCTACACAGGTACTCTGAAGCAATACATACTTTGTTTACAAAGATCTAAATTACAACAAAAACATAAATGGAGAATAGAGTAATCATATTTTGGGTTGTGATAGGGTATGTAAAACATGTATATATTGCAAGCATGGTTATAGATGTATTGATGACTGTTAAACATCAGGAAATATACACAATGTATGACTTTAAAGGAAAGGTATGGGTAAGCCTTTGACTTAATGTATTGAAACTCAGTACAACATGTTTATGTTTACAACAAGTCACAAGGTTATTTTAAAATAGTGAAAAGTGAATTATATCTTCATATTCAGTCTCAGTAACTACTCAGAAATTGAGAGGCATAAAATTGAAATGGCCTACAGTGCAACAACTCACTATGGTATCGACAGATTTAATATTTTTGGGTGACAGTGATCCATACAAAGGTTACACTAATGTAGGTGGACCACAAAATCCTCTGATAGAAGGAGAGTGTATGGTGTCTGCAGGAGTTGCAGCAGGAGTCTGCAGGAGGGAGTGATTGTATTTTGAAGGGATGATGTGCTACATATGTTGTGCTGCTATTTTTATTGACTAGGCCAAAGCTTTTGGTACTGTAGAACATTCCATTCTTGTGGGCCGGTTAAGGAGTATTCGTGTCTCTGAGGGGGTCTTTGGCCTGGTTTTTACTAACTACCTCTCTCAAAGAGTGCAGTGTATAAAGTCACAACATCTGCTGTCTCAGCCACTGCCTGTCACCAAGGGAGTACCACAAGGTTCGATCCTAGGCCCCACGCTCTTCTCAATTTACATCAACAACATAGCTCAGGCAGGAGGAAGCCCTCTCATCCATGTATATGCAGACTAATCAGTCTTTTACTCAGCTGGCCCCTCCCCGGATTTTGTGTTAAACGCTCTACACCAAAGTTTTCTTAGTGTCCAACAAGCTTTCTCTATGGAACGCCGTTTGGGTCTTTACGTGTCAAAAAAGATACATGTCAAATAACACTATTTGACGTGTCAAATAAGCTTGTTGACCAATCGGGACCTGAATATGACTGCACGTCACATAATAATTGAGCGCGTTCATACATTTTTTTACGTAGTTATTACACATTGATTACACTATCACTCGTATTTAATATGTCACAACGATTAATCGATACATATCGCTTTGATGCTGGCAAAGTTGTCTCGCCCACCTGCCCTTCCCCAAGCTCTGGACAGTGCTGGTCGTAAAAAGGTTAGCTAGCTGATGGATTTGATGCAGACAATGTTCTTCCCCCAAAACACAGCAAAACGACAAGTTGTATTGGGTTAGGGTTAGGGTTAGGGTTAGGGTTAGGGTTAGGGTTAGATACCAAAGAAGTTGAGGTTGGTTTCCTCTATCGTAATCACTCCTCTTTCACCCCAGCTGCCAAACTGACCCTGATTAAGATGACCATCCTACCCATGCTAGATTACAGAGACTTAATTTATAGATCGGCAGGTAAGGGTGCTCTCGAGCGGCTAGATGTTCTTTACCACCGGCCATCAGATTTGCCACCAATGCTCCTTATAGGACACATCACTGCACTATCCTCCTCTGTAAACTGGTCATCTCTGTATACCCATCACATGACCCACTGGTAGATGCTTATTTATAAAACCCTCTTAGGCCTCACTTCCCCCTATCTGAGATACCTACTGCAGCCCTCATCCTCCACATACCACCCATTCTGCCAGTCACATTCTGTTAAAGGTCCCCAAAGCACACACATCCCCATCACTTTTCAGTTCGCCGCAGCTAGCGACTGGAGCGAGCTGCAAAAACACTCAAACTGGGCAGTTTTATCTCTTCATTCAAAGATTCAATCATGGACACTCTTACTGACAGTTGTGGCTCCTTCGTGTGATGTATTGTTGTCTCTACCTTCTTGCTTTTGTGCTGCTGTCTGTGCCCAATAATATTGGTACCATGTTTTGTGCTGCTACCATGTTGTGCTGCTGCCACGTTGTGTTGCTACCATGTTGTTGTCATGTGGTGTTGCTACCATATTGTGTTGTCATGTGATGCTGCCATGCTATGTTGTCGTCTTAGGTCTCGCTTTATGTAGTGGTGTTGTGTCTCACTTGTCATGATGTGTGTTTTGTCCTATATTTTTTATTTTTAATCACAGGCCCCGTCCCCGCAGGAGGCCTTTTGCCTTTTGGTAGGCCGTCATTGTGAATTAGAATGTGTTCTTAACTGACTTGCCTAGTTAAATAAAGGTTACAAAAACACCTAGATCAGGATAACCAATAGATGGTCCATCATAATAAACAAAATGAGCTGATTAAGAGTTACAATTTAGCCCAGACCTCCATCTTGTGAAAATCCCTAAGAAGAGGAAAATGTCGCTGAAGATCAAACAGCAAATCTACCCTCAGAAATGTTTCAATACAACATATATATATGGTGAAAGGAAAAAATACATCTATGGAACTTTTGTTTTTCTAAAGCGGCCTAACAGCCATTGCTTCTAAGGAGTAGGTGTCTTTATCTCAAACGCCTGCTCTTTTTATAATACGTACACAGCTGCTATCCTCTGGCAAGCGAAACAATTACCAGCTGTGAAAAGATACAGGGGAGGGACCTACATTTAAACAACAGAACAGTCAGTACTGAAAAGAAGCTTTGGCCCAGCAGTAGCATAGCAAACACACCAGGGAATTGGATTAAAAGACAGGTTCCATTTGTTTTAACCTATAAATTGGGATTTGGGACAAAAGGCACTTGAAAAGAAGGATTATACAGATCCTGCTACTAACTCAATGCGTAGTTATTGAATTGGTCCGCACCAGTGGATGTCATGGATGTCATTTGGCAGAAGGTCTGTGAGAATGACCTACAAAGAAAGCCTGAAATTATAACATCAGTGCAAAAGTTTCAGGGGAATTTTCTCCCATAACAACTGTGCCTCTAAAAGGTTTTCGGGGCGAATATTCTTTTACTTTCAGTTTGTTTCAATATCCTCTTCATGATATGCCGTCCTCTCCAGGATGTGAATTATCATGTCGGTTTCTCAGTGACTTCCCATTTCGCTCCTTCATGCTGTGTCAACATCCCCGCTGGCAGCCATGCGATGTGATTGGAGTGTATCATAAACTGATGTCAGTTTTGCTTTGTCTCTAAGTGAATCCAGTTCTGGTACACCTGTTCGCTCCTCCTAGGTAGGGAGAGGGAGGGAGGTAGGGGAGGGAAGGACGGAGAGGGACAGGGAAAGGGAGTGGGAGGGAGGTACGGGAGGGAGTGGGAGGGATGGAGGGACAGGGAAAGACAGGGAAAGGGAGTGGGAGGGAGGGGTGGGAGGGAGGGAGGGAGGGAGGGAGGGAGGGAGGGAGGGAGGGAGGGAGGGAGGGAGGGAGGGAGGGAGGGGAGGGAGGGAGGGAGGGAGGGATGGAGGGATGGAGGGGGAAAGACAGGGAAAGGGAGTGGGAGGGAAGTAGGTGTGTGGGAGGGAGGGAGGGAGGGAGGGGAGGGAGGGAGGGAGGGAGGGAGGGAGGGAGGGAGGGAGGGAGTGGGAGGGATGGAGGGAGGGAAAGGGAGGGAGTGGGGGAGGGAGGGGGGGGAGGGAGGGGAGGGAGGGAGGGAGGGAGGGAGGGAGGGAGGGAGGGAGGGAGGGAGGGAGGGAGGGAGGGAGGGAGGGAGGGAGAAGGACAGGACAGAGGGAGGGGAGATTAAAGGGGTAGGAAAGGAACAAACCGAAAAAATGATCTTATGCTTTATTAGAAACAGGACATGCTCTCTTGTCTATCCTGTTTGTTCTGCAGTAAGTAACTCAACAGTCAACCTATCACGCTCATGTGGTCTGTGCAACTCAAGACCACATGAATCCACTGGTGCAGAGCTAAACGCCTACAGCTGTCGCCATGAGGGCTGCAAATGCTGCTGTCTTGTCTCTCAGCCTGTAGCATTTTTTTTTTACTAACCTGATTATCTGCTTGTTTTTTAGGAGTTATCGTTGCATACACAATGTCCACTTGCACTTTTTGAGATGAATCTATGGAGAGAAATAAAGGAAAGTAAATATTGGCCTAAGGTGAGGAGTGACTAACTGACAGAGACATACAGATGCTCACCGCCCAGGACAGGTTCTGTAAAAACTCAGGACTCATTTGGTACTATGGGTACCGGTCTACTAGGGGTACCGGTCTACTATGGGTACCGGTCTACTATGGGTACCGGTCTACTATGGGTACCGGCCTACTATGGGTACCGGTCTACTATGGGTACCCGTCTACTATGGGTACCCGTCTACTATGGGTACCCGTCTACTATGGGTACCGGTCTACTATGGGTACCCATCTACTATGGGTACCGGTCTACTATGGGTACCGGTATACTATGGGACCGGTCTCTGTACCGGTATGGGTCCCGGGTACTATGGGCACCGGTCTCCGTACCAGTATGGGTACAGGGTACTATGGGTACCGGTCTACTATGGGTACCGGTCTACGATGGGTACCCGTCTACTATGGGACCGGTCTCTATACCGGTATGGGTACCGGGGACTATGGGTACGGGTCTCTGTACCGGTATGGGTACTGGGTACTATGGGTACCGGTCTCCGTACCGGTATGGGTACAGGGTACTATGGGTACCGGTCTACTATGGGTACCAGTCTCTGTACCGGTATGGGTACCGGGTACTATGGGTACGGGTCTCTGTACCGGTATGGGTACCGGTCTACTATGGGTACCGGTCTACTATGGGTACCAGTCTCTGTACCGGTATGGGTACCGGGTACTATGGGTACGGGTCACTGTACCGGTATGGGTACAAGGTACTATGGGTACCGGTCTACTATGGGTACCAGTCTCTGTACCGGTATGGGTACAGGGTACTATGGGTACGGGTCTCTACTATGGGTACAGGGTCTGTGCTACCGGTCTTTTATGGGTCAGGTCTCTAAGCTTTCAGGTAATTTTGTCAGAAAAGCTAAGCTATTCAGGTAATCATTGTCAGAGAGAGAGAGTGTGTGTGTGTGTGTGTGTGTGTGTGTGTGTGTGTGTGTGTGTGTGTGTGTGTATGCGTGTGCACGCCTACTGCTTTTTCAACATTTAGAGAAACTGTTTGGAATAATGACACTGTCGGGACAAGCAGAGGAAGTGTGGAAGATGTGCCACTTTCTTTGACCTGCATCCTGTGTTCAAGCAAACATTTCCTACCTTTTCCAAAACACTACCCTTGATTTTAAAAAGAATAATAAAAAAATACATGAAAAAAGGCTAAGCATGCTTTGACTTTGGGGGGTGACCTCTCACCTCTAAAATATAAATACCTGCCTTTTGGTTGTCCATTTCTTCGCTTCTTCAGATAGATTGCAAGTCCAACCAGCCCCAAGGCAACCAAAACGCAGAATACAGCAATAACAAGAATACCCCGACCCCTCTCATCACTGTCTGAAATAAATGGCACAAGGAAATTATTTTTAGTAAAATATGTTTTGAATGAGCTCAACGACACTTCACTTTCACTTGGTAATTGCTCTCTTCTGGATTACTTTAATTCAAAATTGCTCTTACCTGTCTCCTTGGGATGACCATCTTTGCTGCAACATTTTGGGACAGGAACTGTCTCATTACTGATAGGGTTAGCAGCCACACAGCTGTGGGTGGAGTTGTAGTTCTTTCCCTCTACCTCCAAACGGAGAGATAGATCGGTGGTGAGATCAGGACTGCTGGTCTGGTTTAGTATGTCCTCTCCCCTGTACAAGGTCAAGGTCACCTCTTTTTCGTTGTCCACAGAACACACCACACGACAGGAGCTGCTGTCACATTCTGTCACCTGAGGTTTGGAAACAACATCTGGAAGAAAAATTTGGAATAAATTGGAAATGGAACCTATATCTAATGTTTTTGTAATATACAGCACACACGCACACACACACACACACACACACACACACACACACACACTTACTGTATACAGTGAGCTCAAATTTGTTTTTTCCCCCTCCATCTGTATTCTCCACAGTATAAACCCCAGCATCGTCTATCTTAAGGTCTGACAGAGTGAAGTATCTTGTGACACTGTTCAAGTGGATACGATTTTCAAATCTCTTCTCAAGGGTGATTTTGCCTTCTTTACCAGGGTACACATTTGCAATACTGCCAAGGTCTCCGTAAAGTAAATTGCCAGACTTGATCACCCTCTCTGGAAAAGAGAAAGACTGTCCCACGATGCCATTCACCGGCTGAGTCTCAGACTGGACTGTTGGTTGGGAAGCACAGAGTACTGTGGAAAGAGAGATACTCAATATCAACACAACGACTGCATTCCAGGGGGGCTGTAAAACAGTCGCACACTAAATCTCACAACACCTGGATAAGTGTTTAACATGTCAGTAACTGCATCCATATGATATAGTGATCTGATGCCAGACTGCACTGAAGATAACAATGACATACAATCATTAGTAAAAAAAAATTGCCGCAATGTAGTAGCCTGGAATGACACTACTGACTTGAGTATCACAGTCCTTCTTAGTTATTTACAGGCCTAATGTGATGGTTGGGGTCAGGAAATAATTGTTAGGACTAGTAGTTTAATATTTTGTCAGAAATTAAGTTCACATGGAAATGGATTCTCTGAGTGAGGGAAGTTCTTCCCCAATTGACTTTGTTTGTTTTTTCTCCAAAATAAAAGTCAAGGATATCACTGAAAAAGCACACGACTTTACAGAGATATTTCATTACCACCTAACATAATTTTCCACGGCAGCCTCTAAAATAGCCTAGATTGCATTCTTTGAATTTCAGGGTCAGAGGAACATTGCAGCATGACAGAGGACTAATGTAGGCGTTAGCCTATGTGTTTTTTGTTGAAACAAGGCTTTGTGTTGACAACACAGAAAAAGAGATGAGGGGCATGATGGTTGTCCTACTAGCAGTAGGGAAGAGGGAGGAACTCTGTACATATGGACACTGCAAAAATATTCTGATTATAAGCAGCTGTAGACTGTTGAAAAGTGTCTGCTAAATTACTCAAATGTAATTTTCTTCTAAACAGAAGTAATGTATATCAATAATCAGTGGTGGGAAAAGTATCCAATTGTCATACGTGAGTAAAAGTAAAGATACCTTCATTAAAAGTGAAAGTCACCCAGTGAAATACTACTAGAGTAAAAGTCTAAAAGTACTTGGTTTTAAATATACTTAAGTATCAAAAGTAAAAGTATAAGTCATTTCAAACCAGATTGTCTTGTTTTTTGAAATTTACGGATAGCTAGGGGGCACACTCCAACGCTCACACATAATTTACAAACTAAACATTTGTGTTTAGTGAGTCCGCCAGATCAGAGGCAGTAGGGATGTCTCTTAATAAGTGTGTGAATTGGACAATTCTTTTGTCCTGCTAAGCATTCAAAATGTAATGAGTACTTTTGGGTGCCAGGGAAATGTATGGAGTAAAAAGTATATTTTCTTTAGGAATGTAGTGGAGTAAAAGTAAAAGTTGTCAAAAAGATGTAAAGTAAAGTACAGACCCCCCCCCCAAAAAAAACTGCTTAATTAACCCTTGTGTAGTCTTAACATTCTGTATACTCCCCTTAAGGGTACGCCTTCACTAAACCCCTAAAATGAAGCAGCTTAATTGAATTTTAAACCCTAAATCTATTTTGCATGAAGAAACAACCTGTCATTCATGACAAACTTTGTGAATATCTGAGTTTTCCCTCTTCACAATGTAGAAATACTGCATTTAATCAGTTGACACCACTCGTTTTTATTACAAAACACCTGTCATAGTTGTTTTCCTTACTAAAGTAGAGGTTTGTTATTATTATTATTATTATTGCGAAAAGTACTGCATAGGTGTAAACATATTTTTTTTTAGCAAGAGATAGCACACGTATAGCCTAAGATAGTAGCAGAAACATGCAGAAAGTAGTTTTGAAAGCATTTTATTGAAGAGAAACAACAGTCTTGAACTTTTTTGGCAACAAAATTATATATTCTTACATACTGTACAATGAGGAATTCAAGTACAAAATACTAGTCTACTCCCATGTTTTTAAACCATTGCCCCCACCCACAAGGTGTATAAACAACAACAATTAATACAAACATAATAAGATAAATACAAAACAAAAACTTGAGGAACATAAATCAATCAATTTACACCACTTTGCAGATGTATTTCTAACATGTGTAGCACATAGTATTTGTTTTACAGTCCTTTTTTGGGGGGGCAGAATTTGGCATTTCCTCCTCTTGCCTGCCCCAGCTTTAGCCTCAGGCGGATCAGGACAATATTCAGCCCCCTGAACAGCTTTCACAAGCGCTGCAGAGGCTGCTGTGCGGGGGAGGCGCTCCCTTCTTTGAATGAGTGGGGTTACAAGTGCCTTTCCCAGCTGCTCCAGGAACACCCTCCTCTTGTTCCGCTTATCAGCCATCCAGGTAGGGTTGATCTTGTTCCATATCACAAAGGCATTGTATGAGGACACATCAATGATGTTATGGAAAAAGACCAGGGGCCAGCGGGCAGTCATCCTCCTGCAGCTGTAAGTTCAAATCATATTAATATGTGACCGTGTCTCTGCTTGTGAACACAGACTCGTTTCCTCAGTCTGTCACATTGTGTGTTCGGCCTTTTTCTGTCATGTTAGTGGTTTGACCACACTGAGAAGCAGCCCCACACAGTCTTCCCTGCATACAGGAGTCCTGTCTCACATGCAGGCCTATGTGGTAAAATATGTTTGCACTGAAATTAATACTTTTCACTGCAGCGAACAGAATAGTTGTCAGTAACGCTAAAGGTCTACTCGTGACTCTTATAATTCTTACAATTGTCAGATCAATGTAGACCTGATAGGGGTCTTTGGATTTCTAAAAGTGAAAGTGAAATTGTACTGGGAAAAGGAAGGCTATTTTGCTTGGGTGGGTAGGCCCAGGAGTGTAACTACATTATTTTTCTACAACATTGTTTTTACATTTTACACGGTCCACTTTGACCTGCCAACCTCCCAGCCTGCCACACCCTACCCTGCCTCACCAACCTCCCAGCAGTCTGACCATGTTCAGCCGAACATCTCCCGAGGACAGGATCCAGTTCAACCCAGGATACCTCCCTAATCTCCAGTTCTGATAGACTCTAATAGGAAGTATCTGGAAGATAGGAGAATTTCCCCAGATACCAGATGGCTAAATGCTGGTGTACCACAACTGACAACTAGTGCACTACAACTGCTCTATCAAGTCAAGCTGGAAAATCCTGACAACCTTGTCATACATACTGGGACAAATGACCTGCGCACAAAAGGTGAAAGAGTGGCTGAGGAAGTGAGAAAGGTGGCAGAGAAAGCACACACCCTGGTCCCAAGGAGAAACGTGATTCTATCCACCCTTCTACCAAGGAAAGATCTCCCCCAGCAAATTATCCAAAATGTCTACCAAGAAATCACCATGGAGCTGCTCCTCACTACCAAATGTCAGCGTCTCTCACCACCACACCCTGACATGTGAACACTTGTATGGCCATGTGCAACTGGACCATGAGGGAGTCAGAATCTTTGCCAAGGACCTGAAGAACGCCACGTTAGGCTGAGTTCCACAATCAAACCAGGTCAGCCACCAAGCCCCCCCCCCCAATCTCCAAGGAGAGAGAGGAGGCCAATCTCATCTCAGCTGATCCAGACACAGACATCTCCAGCCCCTACCAAAACAAATCACATTTTATTTGTCACATGTGCCGAAAACAACAGGTGTAGACCTTGAAGTGAAATGCTGACTTACAAGCCCTTAATCAACAATTCAGTTTTAAGAAACATAAATGTTAAAAAGTATTTACTTGAATAAAAACCATGAGCTGGCGCACACCCAGAGAAAATTATTTTATGTAGAGGTGCTGACTAACGGCGAATAAACCATAAGCTATAAAAAAAATAAAGTAACAAAGTATTTACTAAAATAAACCGAAGAAAAAAGAAAAATAAGAAAATAGAAAAATAGTAAATAATTGAAGAGCAACAATAAAATAACAGTAGCGAGGTTATATACAGGGGGTACCTGTACAGAGTCAATGTGCGGGGCACAGGTTTGTCAAGGTAATTTAGGTAATATATACATGTAAGTACAGGTAAAGTGACTATGCATAGATAATAAACAGAGAGTAGCAGCAGTGTAAAATAGGGGGGGGTTCAGGAGTCTTATGGCATGGGGCAAGAAGCTGTTAAGAAGCCTTTTGGACCTAGACTTGACACTTCGGTACTGCTTGCTCTGCGGTAGCACAGATAAAAGTCTATGACTAGGGTGGCTGAATTTTTAGCGACTTCCTCTGACACTGCCTGGTATAGAGGTCCTGGATGGCAGAAAGCTTGGCCCCAGTGATGTACTGGGCCATATGCACTACCCTCTGTAGTGCCTTAAGTTCGGAGACTGAGCATCTCAACCTGCTCCACTACAGCCCCGTCGATGAGAATGGGGGCATGCTTGGTCCTCTTGTTCCTGTAGTCCACAATCATCTCCTTTGTCTTGCTCACGATGAGGGAGAGGTTGTTATCCTGGGACCACACTGCCTGGTCTCTGACCTCCTCCCTATAGGCTGTCTCATTGTTGTCGGTGATCAGGCTTACCACTGTTGTGTCATTGGCAAACTTTATGATGGTGTTGGAGTCGTGCCTGGCCATGCAGTCATGGGTAACAGGGAGTACAGGAGGGGACTGAGCATGCACCCCTGAGGGGCCCCAGTGTTGAGGATCAGTGTGGCAAATGTGTTGTTACCTACCCTTACCACCTGGGGGCAGCCTGTCAGGAAGTCCAGGATCCAGTTGCAGAGGGAGGTGTTTAGTCCCAGGGTCTTTAGCTTAGTGATGAGCTTTGAGGGCACTATGGTGTTGATTGAAGTTTTCCCCACCTCTAGTTTTATATGAAGAAGTGTATTGCTGTTGTTGGGTTGTTTATTTGTTTTTGTCTTGCTTCAATACAAATCTCACCAGATTGGGTCTGCTGGATGGTTGGGATTTTTCCTTAAGGATTTGCCATCATCTCCCTCACCCTGTAACTCTGCAGTGAGGTTGCCAAGATGATAGGGGAGTATAAGCCAATTCTCTTTGACATTTGTCTTAGACATTTGTATTATCAATATTAAGGATATTAAGACACGCCAGAAGGATGAGTGGCGTGAAGGAGGGGGGTCGTCAAACGTGCCTGTAATTGATTTAGGTTTGTCAAATTGTTTATTTGGGATATCAGGTCGATTGTGGATGTCTGCACACTGCGGATGTTATAGTAATTTAGACTAAGAATGCATTGAGATACCAGTCTGTCATTACCACAAATGGGGGCCGAAAGAAGTTAAGGCTAGAATTATAATTATACTGTATGTCAACATAAATGTACATTCTGCAAGTGTCGGTGTGTGCTAAGTTGAGGTTCTTCGAGTGATTCTAAATTTGGGTTGGATAATTCATTCATTGATTGGGTTCTAATTATGATTTGGAAAGGTGAGAAGGAGTAACAGAGCGATGCCCTAAAATGAGAGGAGAGCCACTAGAATGTATCTTGGGCTAACCTTGCCCCAATCTCATTTTTATCAGCGTTGGTGTGAAACTGTTACAACGTGTGTGCTCTCTTCTCTGTGAAAGTCAATAGGATTTCTAGGTGGGATGGACCATGCACTGTTTGCATTATACTAACATAACAGGCCCACTGTCTTTTGCTAGGCCAGATAATACTCTATTCCCTCCCATTTCAATAGCAGGAGTGATGACAGCCCCTTGGTTTATTAAAGGATAAGAGCTTTGAGGGAGAATTGAAGTTTTTTGTTTGTTTTTTTGACAAGTTTAGAATGCCCTGGCTCTTAAACTACAGGCTTGGTGTATTGACTCGTCTCAGGGACAGTCACTGCAACCCGATTGTGGTGAGAGCTATGTAAACCATGTAAACAATGGTTAAGCATTGAGAGATTTAGTCACCGCTGAGTCTACAGATCCCTTGTGTGTGTGTTTTAGAATGTAAATCCCAGTTGGAGTTCCTGATCGATATGTGTACTTGGTGTATTGAGTTGGTTGGAACCTCTCCACCATGCGGATAACAAAGAATCATTCATTTCATATTGACTTCAAGGTGTCCCTGGTGGTCATTTCCATGACATGGTGTTGCATTTCCACGACAACGCGATCATCTCACATAGTATGTATAGGAGATACGAAACAGCAAAATACTAATCCTCGTTTAATTAAGAAGATACATTTTTAAAAGTTCTCTCCTCGAGGGTTTTTACGTGACATGTTCTGGTCTTGATTTAGCCACTGTCTCCTGTAAAAATGTATCCTCCATATTTATTTTTCTGGCAGATAAACATGCCCCTTTTAAACAATTCAGAGTGAAAGATAGATCCAACCCTTGGTTTTCTTCTGAGCTATCTGAGCTCAATCAGGTGAAAAAACAGGCCTGGTCCAAGGCAAGGAAACGGACCCTGTTAATTTTCTAGACCATTGAGAAACATATCTACTATATCATTTAAGGAAGCCAAATCAAGCTACTTTTTAAGCTTTATCTCTGACTCGGCTGGTGATCCTTAAAAAGTTGGGAGAACAGTAAATGCACTCAAGCGTACAAATTCCTCTTCCTCCCTGTCTAAGCAAGTTATGTCTGACTGTGGCATCATAACTGAGAAGGGGAAAAGTGATGCTTTTGATCATATTTTTATCTAGGCAGACTTTTATTTGAGAGAAACGGTGGTTTAATTAACCCTGGTAAGTCAATGAACTGCTTTTCCATATGCCAGCCTCTAGCTGACTCGATGATTAACACGTCATCTTCTAGTGAATCTTTGTTTTCATATCAGCAAACTTACTATCTGTGATGTGCTAGATGCCTTGATTAAGATGTAAAAATGACCACTGGAGCTGATATGTTTGATCTATTTTTGCTCCAGGTCTCTGCCCCCTGATTGCTGAATAATTAACCCATATTTTTAACTGGATGATTATATCTGGTACTATCCCCAGGGTTTGGAAGGCGGCCCATGTACTCCCTCTTCACCAAAGTGGTGACCCTTGTGACCTAAATAATTATCGGCCTACTTCTAAACTTTCTTGCCTAGCTAAAATATTAGAATCCTTGATTAAGATCTTTCTTATCTTTGAAATGTTTTCTAAATGTACATCAGTCGGGTTTTAGACCAGGTCAAAGCACTCTCTCTGCTGCATTTCCTAGTTATAAATGATCTGGTTAATTATGTGGATAAAAGGGCAACATTGAGCCGCCTTCTTCGTTGACCTGTCAAAGGATTTTGATACTGTTGATCACTCACTACTAATTCAAAGGCTGTCCTCAAGTGACCTCAACCAGGCTGCATGTAGCTGTTTTAAAAATTACTTAACAGATTAAACTCAACGTGTATCTACTAACGGTGTTAAATCAAGTTTCCTGGATATTACGAAAGGTGTCCTGCAGGGGTCGATTTTGGGTCCTGTACTTTTTGTTGTTTACAATAACAAAATCGCCTTGTCTGTAAAAGAAATGTACCTGCACTTGTATGCTGATGATACTGTTGTGTATGCTATTGCCCCACGGTTGAACAGGCTCCATCTAAACTACAGTCTGCCTTCATTGTATTACAGAAAAACGTTATTGACCTGAAATTAGTATTGAATGCAGGTAAAACTAAGTACGGTGCCTTTGGAAAGTATTCAGACCCCTTGACTATTTCCACATTTTGTTGTGTTACACCTGTATTCTAAAATGGATTAAATAAAACTATTTCCTAAGCAATCTACACACAATACCACATAATGACAAAGTGGAAACAGGTCTGTGGTAATTTTTACACATTTATTAAATGTAAAAAACAGAAATACCTTATTTACATAAGTATTCAGACCCTTTGCTATGAGACTCGAAATTGAGCTCAGGTCCATCCTGTTTCCATTGATCATCCTTGAGATGTTTCTACAACTTGATTGGAGTCCACCTGTGGTAAATTCAGTTGATTGGACATGATTGTGAAGGGCACACACCTGTCTATCTAAGGTCCCACAGTTGATAGTGCATGTCAGAGCAATAACCAAACCATGAGGTTGAAGGAATTGTCCGTAGAGCTCCGAGACAGGATTATGTCGAGGCACAGATCCGAGGAAGGGTACCACAACTTTTCTGCAGAATTGAAGGTTCCCAATAACACAGTGGTCTCCAAGAACACACATTCTTAAATGGAAGAAGTTTGGAACCACCAAGACTCTGCCTAGAGCTGGCCGCATGGCCAAACTGAGCAATCGGGGGAGAAGGGAATCAGCTAGGTGATCAAGAACCCAATGGTTACTCAGAGAGCTCTAGAGTTCCTCTGTGGAGATGAGAGAACCTTCCAAAAGAACAGCAATCTCTGCAGCACACCACCAATTAGGCATTTATGGTAGAGTGGCCAGACAGAAGCCACTCCTCAGTAAATGGTACATGACAGCCCGCTTGGAGTTTGCCAAAAGGTACCGAAAGACTCTCAGAGCATGAGAAACAAGATTCTCTGGTCTGATGAAACCATGATTGAACTATTTATTCTGAATGCCAAGCGTCACATCTGGAGACAACCTGGCACCATCTCTACGGTGAAGCACGGTGGTGGCAGCATCATGCTGTGGGGATGTTTTTCAGCGGCAGGGACTGGGAGACTAGTCAGGATCGAGGGAAATATGAACGGAGCAAAGTACAGAGAGATCCTTGATGAGAACCTGCTCCAGAGCGCTCAGGACCTCAGACTGGGGTGAAGGTTCACCTTCCAACAGGACAATGACTGCAAGCACACAGCCAAGACAAAGCAGGAGTGGCTTCGGGACAAGTCTCTGAATGTCCTTGAGTGGCCCAGCCAGAGCCCAGACTTGAACCCGATCGAACATCTCTGGAGAGGCCTGAAAATAGCTGTGCAGGAGTGCTCACCATCCAGCCTGACAGAGCTTGAGAGGATCTGCAGAGAAGAGAGGGAGAAACTCCCCAAATACAGGTGAATTCACATTTCAGGAGAAGACCCAGATGCAGACAGTATCAAAGTAACAAAAGTGAATTACTAGAACAGGGGGCAGGCAAAATGACACGTCAAGGGTCTTTTAAAAAGCGTAGATAAAAGATTTTGTTAAGAAGCCGAGAATAAAAATTCGCTCTTCCATAGAAAAAGGTCCTGCCTCTCAACAAATAGGAGAAAGCAAGTTATTCAGCCGATGTTCCTATCGGTCCTAGACTATTGGCGACGTCATCTATAGGAACACAGCTGCTACTTCATTAAAGTCGTTAGATGCAGTTTATCATAGCGCACTGCTCTTTATTATGGCCGACAATTTTAGCACTCATCACTGCATTCTCTACCAGAATGTAGGTTGGCCCTCTGATATCACGTAGGTTGACATATTGCTATGTTTTCATATATAAATCCCTTTTACAAAAAGTCCCACTGTACCTAACATCATTACTAAACTTCAGACAAACGAGTTACCACACCTGGTCTCAGGGATGGTTAACTCTGGAAATTCCTTTGGTCTCTACGGAGTTAGCTAAAACAGCTTTAAGCTTTTTTGCAACTTATTTGTGGAACAATCTTCAAAATGTTCTGAAATGTGATGTTTTGGTGTCTCTAGGGCAATTCAGAAAGCTGATTGAGGAACTTTTTACTGATGAATGTCTTTATTTTTTACGACTGTGTTTTTCTATCTTTCTGCTTGCATTTTTGTATTTTTCCTTTGATGTGTGTATTTTCGTTCATTTCTGTAATTCAGGGTAAAGACAGCCACTGACCACGTAATCACAGGAAACCACCAACGTTTCCTGTTTAGAGAAGAACAATCTAATGTGCCGATCGAATGTAGCTCCAATAAAGTACATCACTGAGTTTGAATGTTCATTTTACCTCATGACTTTTAGATGTTGATATATCCGTGAAAGGATTTCTTCATTTTGGGGATGAAGCCATGTCCATTGCCCTTCAATGATTCAACATGGTTGAGGGAAGTCCCAACACCATAAAGGTGCGTATTTTATTCTCATATCTATAGTCATTAGGCACTGTGAGTCTTAACACAGTGAGCCTGTGAGCTCTGTCAGTTGGGGAAAAAAATGCAAATAGTCATGCAAATGAGTTTCATATGACCTTGCTACAGTCTCAATCTCAGATATTATGAAAGGTTGTCAGCCTGTTGTTTCCAAAAGATCATTCACCTGTCATATAAATAAGTCTAAGCATCAAAAGTATTGGCATACTCTGTAGTTGGTGTTGAGATTGCAAACTTTTATAGCCTCCACCTCTTTCTTCCCATGAAAGAGCTCAGTTATACAACCTACTCTCTGTCGTTATCTATCCCTTACTGTAAATATTTATCAAATGCTCGGACAGGATACAGGAGGGTATGTCTCTAGAGAGAGAGGAATGTTATTTTGAGTCTTAGCGACAGGCTAAGTTTCAATGTGGCACTGTTTAAATTATTTAGCCTTTACACATTTTACCATATTTAATAAGGGGGTGGGAAGGGGGGGTTGGGAATGCAATTTGGGGAATTGGCATTTGGTCTGCGCTCCATGCACTACAGCTGGTAGCCTAGGCTCCCTTATCAGGAGCCACAACAAACGTACAAAAATACGTTTCTAAAGTCACTAATTCAAACATTGAACATTTAAAACAAGTGAAGTTTAGGCTACTTATCTATTATCTCCCACATACACAGCAAATCAGTAACAAAAGAAACATACCATCAATGATGAAATATAGCAGCATTAACATCAGGCTGGCAAGCCTTCTCCATCCAGACAAATGGTTCATTGTTCTACAACTCGAGCTGTTCAGTCGTGTCCACTGTGAACAATCTGAAAGGTGTGACGTTTTTGTTGTACAGATGTATTGCAAACGTTTCTAAAGAGAAGCAAACGAATTGGGGAGGGACCGACCTGAATTTGTCCAATAGAACCTGTCGTTTCAGTTGCAACTGTTTGGACTAATGATTACACCCCGATCTCATCACCATCCCTCCGGTACTAGAGACAACATCACAACACCCTGTGGAGATGGAGGCCTTGGAGAAGACGCATGTGTGAGAAATCATATAATCCATTATTGCCATCAGCTCATTAGACTATAATACTCATCGCTCTTGAGACGGGGAGCGGTTAGGAGATTTGTTGCGTAGTGATGAACCAGAGTACTGTACTGTAGGTTGTTAAAGACTACCTTCTAGTGGAGTAAATGTAGAATTTCATGGTCGACTGTTTACAGTTTGCATAATCTTGTATGGTAGCCTTCTATGTTCTATTATGGTATATACGCTGAGTGTACAAAACATTAGGAAAACCTGCTCTTTTCATGACATAGACTGACCAGGTGAATCCAGGTGAAAGCTATAATCCCTTATTGATATCATGGCCACCTATTAAATCCACTGCAATCAGTGTAGATGAAGGGGAGGAGACGGGTTAAAGAAGGATTTTTAAGCTTTGAGACAATTGAGACATGGATTGTGTATGTGTGCCATTCAGAGGGTGAATGAGTAAGACAAAAGATGTAAGTGCCTTTTAACTGGGTACGGTTGTAGGTGCCACGCGCACCGGTTTGAGTGTGTCAACAACTGCAATGCTGCCAGGTTTTTAACACTCACCAGTTTCCCAGTGTGTATCAAGAATGGTCCACCACCCAAAAGACATACAGCCAACTTGACGCAATTGTGGGAAGCGTTAGAGTCGACATGGGCCAGCATCCCTGTGGAACGCTTCGACACCTTGTGGAGTCCATGCCCCTGCGAATGAATGCTGTTCTGATGGCAGGGCCAACTCAATATTAGGAAGGTGTTCCTAATGTTTTGTACACTTAGTGCCTTGAGAAAGTATTCATATCCATTGACTTATTCCACATTTTGTTGTGTTACAGCCTAAATTCTCACCCCTCTACACACAATACCCCATAATTACAAAGTTAAATCATGTTTTTTGAAATGTTAGCACATGAATTGAAAGTGAAATACAGAAATATCTTATTTACATATTCCCACTCCTGAGTCAATATTTTGGAGAAGCATCTGTGGCAGTGATTACAGCTGTGTCTTTCTGGGCAAGTCTCTAAAGGCTTTGCAGACTTGGATTGTACAATATTTGCACATTATTCTTATTTTTCAAGCTCTGTCAAGTTGGTTGTTGATCATTGCTAGACGGCCTTTTTTTCAAGTCGATTTAAGTCAGAACTGTAGCTAGGCCACTCATGGAACATTCACTGTCATCTTGGTGAGCAACTCCAGTGTATATTTGGCCTTTTGTTTTCGGTTATTGTTCTGCTGAAAGGTGCATTTGTCTCCCATTCTGTTTAAAATCAGACTGAACCAGGTTTTCCTCTAGGATTTTGCCTGTGCTTAGCTCTATTCTGTTTATTTTTTTATCCTAAACTCCCAAAATCTTGCCGATGACAAGCGTACCCATAATATGATGTAGGCACCACCATAATTGAAAATATGAAGTGATGTACTGTGTTGGATTTGTCCTAAACATAACACTTTGCATTCAGGATATAAAGTTAATTTCTTAACCACATGTTTTGCAATTTTACTTTAGTTCCGAATTGCAAACAAGATTCATTTTTTGGAATATTTATATTCTGTACTGGCTTCCTTCTTTTCACTCTGTCATTTAGGTTAGTATTGTGGATTAACTACACTGTTGTTGATCCATCCTCAAATTTCTACCACAGCCACTAAACTCTGTAACTGCTTTATAGTCACCATTGGCCTCATGGTGAAATCCATGAGTGGTTTCCTTCCTCTCTGGCAACTGAGTCAGGAAGAACGTCTGTATCTTTGGGTGTATCTTTGTTTTTCCCCTCATCAATCTACACCCAATATCCCATTCTGACAAAGCGAAAACATTTTTTATTCTCCATTGATCATCCTTGAGATGTTTCTACAACTGGTTAGGAGTCCACCTGTTGTAAATTCAATTGATTCGACATGATTTGGAAAGGACTGTCTATGTCCCACACTTGACCATGCATGTCAGAGCACTCCACCTATCAAAAAACAAGCCAAAAGGCACCTAAAGGACTCTCAGACCATGAGAAACAAGATTCTCTGGTCTGTTGAAACCAAGATTGAACTCTTTGGCCTGAATGCCAAGCGTCACGTCTGGAGGAAACCAAGCAGTTTGTAGGTGACCAAATACTTATTTTCCACCATAATTTGCAAATAAATTCATTAAAAATCCTACAATGTGATTTTCTGGATTTTGTTTTCTCATTTTGTCTGTCATATTTGAAGTGTACCTATGATGAAAATGACAGGCCTCTCTCATCTTTTTAAGTGGAAGAACTTGCACAATTGGTGGCAGACTAAATATTTTTTGCCCTACTGTACATGTATCAAAATGAACGAGTGTCAACATACATCGATTCCATCAACCCCCACATCACAAAGAGAGACAGATGTACAATGAGAGAGCGAGAGAGAGCCAGATAGAGAGAGTCAGATGAGAGAGCTCCGTCAGTGAGGCATTTCAGAGTGCAGTAAGGAAACGTTGCTACGCGGAGAGACAATCATGGTCATAAAAGAAATGCATTAAGACATTTTAAAGTGATTGAATCGTGTGGTAATATTGATTTGCCAGGCTTTGCCTGAAACTGGAAAGTGTGGTTGCCATGCAGACAGAAGGGCAAGAGAGACAGGGCCTTAGTGTTTGAGATGTGGTCACGGTTTTAAACTATCTTCTTGTTGCTGTGAAATACGGAACCACAAGCTCACCAATAGCATCTTAATTGGATTAAATGCTCATAAGATCAATTTAAGATACAAGGGGTATGATGAATGATGTTTATTTGTCTTTATGGAGACGTGTAGTTAGGGACTCTGTCTCTAAGCTTGACAGGATGTGGTAGGGCTGCAGATAAACAGAGATTATAGATAATGGCTAGTAGCATCAACCACACGGCCAAGGTGACAAGCTCCAAATACCTGTTCAAACTAGATTAGTTGAAAGTATTAAAATGTGTGAATTCAGAGTAGGGTTAATGCCAAATAAAGTAGTGTTCATTGTATAGAATTGGACCTTTTAAGGATATGGTAAATGCTTTGTCTGTCTCTTCCCCATGGCGGAGTCTTAACAAAGATTAGGGACAGCTGCTGTGCGAAACTACACTGTAAAAGTAGCAAGTCTCAAAACGGCATGGTTGTGTAATGAAAGCATGGAAAGTTGTGTTCCTAATCGAAAATCAAATCAAATCAAATTCGATTGGTTGAATAAACATATTTTGCAGATGTTTTCGCAGGTGCAGTGAAATACTTGTGTTTTTAGCTCCAAAAGAGTAATACTTTAGGTAACCTGGTGGTTTGGAACGTTGGGCCAGTAACCGAAAGGTAAAAATCTGTTGTTCTGCCCTTGAGCAAGGCAATTAACCCTAATTTCTCCAGGGTCGGCGTCAGTAATGGCTGATCCCTTGCCGTGAACCCCACTCCTCTCTGAGTGGGAATGGGACATGCAAAAACTAATTCTGGTGTTTGGAGGGTGTTTGTATGTAAACCGAATGTAAGTGATTTAATACACAGAAGTTCAGTGTTAAACCTAAATATTTGTATTTTTAAGAGAATGTTGTGAAACACTTTTGGGTTTCAGTGCATGTAAAAGGCAGCATCAAAACACAACAACTATATTTCTCAAACAATCAATGGTTTAGAAATGCAAATGGTTTATAGCCTAAATATTTATTGATAATAAGGGCCTACTGAGATTTTTTGGGGTGTAATTCCACCTATATTTTTTCAATGCTTTGTTATGACAGATTGGAAACAGAAGGGGCAGTAAGATACTACATTTCATTGGAATTTTACCCTCTCAACCACATAGCCACACTGTAAGAATTTATTTAGGGGGTGAATTTAAATTTACAAAAAAGTGCATTCGGAAACTATTTAGACCCAATCCCCTTTCCACATTTTGTTATGTTCCAGTCTTATTCTAAAATTCATAAAATCATATTTTCCCCCCCATCAATCTACACACAATACCCCATAATGACAACGTGAAAACAGGTTTTTAGAATGTTTTGCAAATGTATTAAAAAAACAAAACAGAAATACCTTATAAACATATGTATTCAGGCCCTTTGCTATGAGACTCGAAATTAAACACCATAGTACCCTCAAAGCTGGGAACCTGGGACTAAACACCTCCCTCTGCAACTGGATCCTGGACTTCCTGACAGGGCGCCCCCAGGTGGTGAGGGTAGGTAGCAACACGTCTGCCATGCTGATCCTCAACACTGGAGCTCCCCAGGGGTGCGTGCTCAGTCCCCTCCTGTACTCCCTGTTCACCCACGACTGCATGGCCAGGCACGACTCCAACACCATCATTAAGTTTGCAGACGACACAACAGTGTTAGGCCTGATCACCGACAACGACGAGACAGCCTATAGGGAGGAGGTCAAAGACCTGGCCGGGTGGTGCCAGAATAACAACCTATCCCTCAACGTAACCAAGACTAAGGAGATGATTGTGGACTACAAGAAAAGGAGGACCGAGCACGCCCCCATTCTCATCGATGGGGCTGTAGTGGAGCAGGTTGAAAGCTTCAAATTCCTTGGTGTCCACATCAACAACAAACTAGAATGGTCCAAACACACCAAGACAGTCGTGAAGAGGGCACGACAAAGGAAACTAAAAAGATTTGGCATGGGTCCTGAGATCCTCAAAAGGTTCTACAGCTGCAACATTGAGAGCATCCTGACCGGTTGCATCACTGCCTGGTACGGCAATTGCTCGGTCTCCTACCGCAAGACACTACAGAGGGTAGTGCGTGTAACCCAGTACATCACTGGGGCTAAGCTGCCTGCCATCCAGGACCTCTACACCAGGTGGTGTCAGAGGAAGGCCCTAAAAATTGTCAAAGACCCCAGCCACCCCAGTCATAGACTGTTCTCTCTACTACTGCATGGCAAGCGGTACATTTATAGCCTCGCTACTGTGATTTTCACTGTCTTTTTACTGTTGTTTTATTTCTTTACTTACCTATTGTTCACCTAATACCTTTTTTGCACTATTGGTTAGAGCTTGTAAGTAAGCATTTCACTGTAAGGTCTACTACACCTGTTGTATTCGGCGCACGTGACAAATAAACATCGATTTAATTTAATTTCAATGTAAAGCATCTCTTTAATAACACTTCCTGTTTACTCAGCCAAGTGACCTCTCACCTCTGTGATCATGATGTGCCATCTGTCAGGCAAGCCAGAGGGGAGAAGTTCACTGACACAGCTGATATAACCTGGAGGGTTTAGGGAGAAGGATGGAGGGGGAAAATGCATGAAGTGAGGGAGACTGAGAAAATAAGGAAAATAAGAGACAAAGTGTTCAACAGGAATCTGTGTGTTTCTCTGTGTCTTCACCTGGTGTCCACAGTGTCCAACCTGAGGGGCCTCAGAGTACTTTATACTGAAGAACATGCAAAGACACACAAGCGCGCACACACACACACACACACACACACACACACACACACAATATAGCAAACATATTATGTCTTACTATTCTCCATGGTTGGTCCTCTTGACTATCCTTTGAGGGTTGAAGGTGCACAGCCCACAGTAATACACCTGAGCCTCTGAAAACAGCCTGTTTTGTGTAGACAATAACTGCAGTTGACATAGCTAAGTAAATGGAACAATACTATTTTATTTGAATGTGGGTGGCTCTTAAAAGAGCCTTTGTGTGTGTGTGCATAGTGTCGTCTATGGCACAAGGTGTTGCCAGGGAACAGCACCCTCCTCGCAAAAGTAGGAGGTGAAGGTGTCCCGTACACAGATGGTCTCCCGGGCAGTGTTGTTGTTCCCCATCCTGGCAACATCCTGCAGAGCAGCAGACCTCTCCTCTGGCACGTGGCGGTGAGCTGCAGGTCCCCTCCTGGTTCTCGTGTGCATCCTCATGAAGTTTGGAGGACACACAGGTAGCTTACACACACGCCTCTGTGTTAGCAGGGTGGGCCCCAATGACTCGCCGGTACATCTGGGACGCAAGAATGCCGAAGGTGCACTCGACGGTCAGCCTGGCTCGGGAGAGGCGGTAGTTGAAGACCTTGTTCCCTCTGGGATTGTTTTGCTCCGTGAGGTTACTCCGGAGAGGAACGGCCTCAACTCCCACAAAGACATGGGTCTGGGTTCCCCGGTGCTCTGCTCCAGGAATCAGGGTGTCTTATGGGAGGTCCAGGGTGCCGCCATCTCTGAGGACCAAAGGAAGAGTTGGCCAGTGTGCCTCCGTCGCTCGTCCTCACGTAGCTGCAGACATCCACTAAACGGAAGAGGTAATTGGCATCCACAACTGCCAAGAGGACAATGGAGATTGTACACTTGCAGTTGTAGAACAGGGAGCCGGAGTTTGGGGTGGGGTGGGGGGGGGATTGCAGGTCCACATGCTTGTCATCCACTGATCCCAGACAATGAAGAAAGTTCCACCGTTCTTCAAAGCCAGCAGCGATGGCCCTCCAGTCACCCTTGGTTGGGACAGGCATGGATTCCCCCATGAGACAGTCCCAGATGACCCTGGTCACAACTCCGTGCAGTCCCCCACACGGTGGCAGTAGGTTATGGTCTTGAAAGAATCTCCAGTCGCAAGGTATCTGTAGGAGTATGGAAGACAATGCCATTTTTAGACTTTCACATCAACGTGCAATTGTGGATTACTAAAGTATAATATCTCTCATAACAAATCATGATGACATTTGGATAGAGAGATGCATGTGCACACACACGTGCATGTGTAGCATGTGACAACAGGGTCATATGAAGGACAGCATCACAAATGAATATATAAATACCATAATAAAACAATAGCATCAGTAACCTCAAAGATATAATCAAGACACATTTAATGAAAATGAATCCCATAAAGAATGCTTTCTAGTGTAGCCTATGAAATATTTTGTGTTGCAACGCTATTCGTTTTTGGTCTGATCCATTCATAGATGCTACTGACTCACTCCTTATAGATTTAATCGATCGATAATAACGTGTCAGGATTCTAAAATTGCTTGACAATATTTACCTTAGACCAGGCATTCCCCTCAGGGGTACGCGCAATGCCGTCGGGGGTACGCCAAATAAAAATGTGATTCACATAGAAAAAAATACATACAAATAAAAGTGACTTTCTGTTAACAAAAAATTATCTTAACATTTTCAAACACAAACAGTAAATTTATATTTTCCAACTGGGCTATACATTTGGTTTTCTCTCACCTGAGTAGCCTCGTTTCACTGCCAAAAATAAAATTAAACCATCTAGTGTTCAGCGAAATAACACCACAATGTCAAATACAGGAAGCCTAGTCAAACAATTAACATCCAATCACATTAAACGTTACTCTCTCGCAGGAAACCTTCACTCTTGTGCAGACATTTAGAAACGAATCATGACAATTTTAGAAATAAGCCATGGGATTTTTTTGAGAGAGAATTAAGATGACTTTCGAGTAGTAAGACATGTATAAAAGCAACAGATACCATTAATAAGAAGGGGCTAGACGCGTCTGATATGATGAGCTACCGAGTGGCTAGGACAAGCAAACCCCATACTATCGTGGAGGACTTAATTCTTCCTGCTACTGCGGATATGGCTGGGACAATGCTGGGAGAAAGGCTAAAAAAAACTATACAGACAATGCCTTCATCAAACAACACTGTTTCACGAGGAATCAGAGACATGGCTGGAGATGTTTTGAAACAAACCAGTGAATTATATGCATTACAGCTGAGTCAACAGATGTGGCGGGCCACGCACAGCTCCTTTGTATATGTCCGTTACATTTATGGGGGGTCAATTAAGGAAGACATCCTCTTCTGCAAACCACTGTAAACCAGGACAACATGAGAGGATATTTTTTAAAGTACTGGAAAGCTTTATGACATCAACTGGACTTTGGTGGTCAAAATGTGTTGGTATCTGTACTGATGGTGCAAACGCCATGACAGGGAGACATAGTGGAGTGGTAAGCAGTTGCAAGCAGTTGCTCCTGACGCCACTTGGGTCCACTGCAGCATCCACCGACAGGCTCTTGCTGCCAAGGGAATGCCTGACAGCTTGAAATACATTTTGGACACTACAGTGAAAATGGTTAACTTTGTTAAAGTAAGGCCCCTGAACTCTCGTGTATTTTCTGCATTTTGCAATGATATGGGCAGCGACCATGTAACGCTGGTTATCAATTTGACACGTTTTTACAAAAAAAATTAAATTGAGAGACGAACTTAAAGTTTTCTTTATTGACCATAATTTTCTCTCATCTGACCGCTTGCATGATGACGAGTTTCTCACACCACTGGCGTATCTGGGTGAGGTTTTTTCTCGCCTGAATGATCTGAATCTAGAATAACAGGGTCTCTTCGCAACTATATTCAATGTGCGGGACAAAATTGAGGCTATGATTAAGAAGTTGGAGCTCTTTTCTGTCTGCAATAACAAGGACAACACAAAGGTCTTTCCACACAGGTCTTTTTGTATGATTTTTTCGTGTGCAAATGAACTCAAGCTTACGGACAATGTCAAATGTGATATAGTGAAGCATCTGAGTGACCTGGGTGCGCAATTACGCAGGTACTTTCCCAAAACGGACGACACAAACAGGATTCGTCATCCCTTTCATGCCCGGCCTCCAGTCCACTTACCGATATCTGAACAAGAGAGCCTCATCGAAATTGCAACAAGCGGTTCTGTGAAAATTGAATTTAATCAGAAGCCACTGCTAGATTTCTGAATAGGGAGCTCTGAGTTTCTTGCCTTGGCAAATCGCACTGTTAAGACACTGATGCCCTTTGCAACCACGTACCTAAGTGAGAGTGGATTCTCGGCCCTCACTAGCATGAAAACTAAATACAGGCACAAACTGTGTGTGGAAAATGATTTAAGACTGAGACTCTCTCCAATACAACCCAACATTGCAGAGTTATGTGCATCCTTTCAAGCACATCTCACATCTCATTCTCATTAACCTGTGGTGAGTTATTAACAATTTTTGATGAACAAATGACAAAATGATTATTATTATATTATTGTTTGTGCCTTGGTCCTATAAGAGCCCTTTGTCACTTCCCACGAGCAGTGTGACAAAAGCTCATTCTCATGTTTAATGTATGTATCATAAAGTGTGTGTGTGGCAGACTTACAATGATGGCAAAAAAACAACAATTGGAAGTGCGCTGACCCTGGTGCTGAGGTTGAATGTTTTGAAGGGGTACTGGACTACAAAAAGTTTGGGAACTTAGACAAATGGCGAGACATTCAGCTGGATAAATAGCTCACTGAAATGTTGTGTCTTCCCTTGCAATGCGAGGTCCCATCCTGCACAGCAGGTCATCGAACTGGGCTTCATCAAGCCTGAAATAGCCCTGGAACATCACATCGTCAAACCGCACCTGTACCAGAGGATGGTACTCTCCATACTGGCTGCGGGACATCAGGGCGGGGGTGAACCCACCTGGAGCTCCGTCGCCGCAGGTTCCAACGTTGATAGATCGCCGCAATAGCGAAGAGTTTCCTCAGTTTGCAATTTCATGATGGAAATACAGATATGAGGACAAAATCACTATTTATAGGCAAATTCTCTTAATTCGGTGTCAAGGTGTCAATAATGTTGTCTTTAAGAAAATGTGCCGATTATATGCAAATAAACAATTAAGTACATTTTCTGCTTTTAAACACTGTTTACCCGTGAATAAATTCATTAAATGGAGAACGGATTAAACTACTTAACTCATTTCATATCCAGACCTTCTTACAAACTTGCTATGCTGAATTCTTGATGCACAATCGAACGCGCTGCTATGTGCTGCCAGCAAGCCCACAAGCAAGCCACTCTGGGCGGCCTAAGCGGCACACAGCAATTTAGCTCATGCTAGTGAACACGAGCCATAAAAACCCTTTGCTGCTAAGAAGGTGTCTTTATCTCAAACGCCACTCTTTTATGTAAACAGCTGCAAACCTCTGGCAAGCTAAACAATTACCAGCTGTAAAAAGATACAGGGAGGTACCTACAATTAAACAACAGAACGGTCAGTACTGAAAAGAAGCTTCGGCCCAGCAGTAGCATAGTATACACCAGGGACGCAACTTTCACTGGGGACGGGGGTTTCCCCCACATTCTGAAGTAGCATTTTTGTGCTTTAGGACCATGCGAACACCTCCGAGCTGTTGGCTAGGCTGTTTGGAGTGTTAATATGACTGGATTTGAAAAAATCATAAAATAAAAAGTCATGCCCCCTCCACTTCTAAAACCAAAGTTGCACCCCGGGCAAACACACTAGTGAATTGTATTAAAATATAGGTTCCATTTGTTTCAACCTATAAATTGGGATTTGGTACAAAAAGCATTTAAAAAAAGGATTATCCTTATCCTTCTAATAACTCTATGCATAGTTATTGAATTGGTGCGTATCAGTGGATGTCATCGAGGCCTTTATTTGACAGGTCTGTGAGAATGACCTACAAAAAAAGACCGAAAATATAACATTAGCTCAACAGCTCCAGGGGAATGTTCTCCCATAACAAGTGTGCCTCTAAAATGTTTTCTGGGTGAATATTGTTTTAATTTAATTTTGTTCAAATGATTCTCCGGCCTCTCAGTGACTTCCCATTTCGCTCCTTCATGCTGTGTCAACATCCCCGCTGGCAGCCATGCGATGTGATTGGAGTGTATCATAAACTGATGTCAGTTTTGGTTTGTCTCTAAGTGAATCCAGTTCTGGTACACCTGTTCACTCCTCTTAGGCAGGGAGAGGGAGGGAGGTAGGGGAGGGAAGGATGGAGAGGCACAGGGAAAAAGGGATAGTGTAACGTGTGCGCTGAGAGTCGGGAAGCAAGTTCAGGGAGCGAGTGTTTTAATAAATAAACTTAACATAATACCAAACAGGAACAACGCACAGAGATGACACTGGAACAGATTACACAACGATGCCTGGGGAAGGAACCAAAGGGAGTGACATCTATAGGGCAGGTAATCAAGGAAGTGATGGGAGTCCAGGTGAGTCTGACGATGCGCAGGTGCGCGTAACGATGGTGACAGGTGTGCGCCATAACAAACAGCCGGGTGACCTAGAGGCCGGAGAGGGAGCACATGTGACAGATAGGGAAAGAGGGGCAGAGAAGATGGGTAGGAAAGCACCAACAAAAAAAGAGAGGATAATATGGATAATAGTTTCATTATTAGATACTTTATGCCAGAGGAAAGAAACAAGACACGTCTTGACGCTCTCTTGTCTACTCTCTTTGTTCTGCAGTAGGCAACTCAACAGTCAACACAACACACATCTAGAACCATTCCTAAAGAGATGGAGAGGTACAGGAAAGAGGGACAGGGGAAAAAGAGGAAGAGAGAGGGGATAGAAAGGGTGGGAAGGCAACAAAAAGGAAGAAGAAGCTTTGTGCCAGAGGAAGGAAACAGGACAGTCCTGATGCTCTCTTGGCTACTGTCGTTGTTATGCCGTAGGTAGCTCAACAGTCAACGCAACACACCTAGGATCGTCCCTAAAACTAGTGGGACGAAACACTTTAAAAAGCCTAACTTGAAAAAAGTTCACAGCTCTAAAAGACAATGTGAGGAGCAAAGGCATTACTATATACCATATGTGCTGTGTGGCTTCTCGTTGTGCAACCCAACCATATCATATGGTTGCAATGACATCAGGCCGGGTATCAAACTCAGGTAGTCTGTGGAGCTCAAGACTCGCCTTCACTTGGACAATGTGACAGGATTATTCAGTCTGTCAGACCTACAGATAGAAGATGTTTGCATATAGCGCTAAAGCTTACAGTTGTAGCCACGAGGGCTGCCAAAACTGGTTTTATTGTCTATCAGCCTGTCGCATTGTTACTAACCTGGCTATCTGTTTGTTTTTGTAAGTAATCGTTTTGCATACTCAGTGTCAACTTGCACTCTTTCGGATGAATCTAAGAAGACAAATGAAGTGAAGTAAACATACGGCGGGTGTGTGACTAACTGACAGATACATACAGATGCTCATCTGCCGGACAGGTTCTGTAAACACTGTTAAGACTGCTACCCGTTTCTCTTCTCCAACGGTCTTTTTTGGCACCCAATCTATAAAGTAATGATTGTAGTGAGTGTGTTTGTGTGTGTGCCTCCTGCTTTTGAAACATTTAGAGACGTGTATCAAACAGGTCTGAGATGATAATAATACTGTAATTCATCAGGCTAGATCATAAATGAACAGTTGTCCAGGCAGAGGCGTGAGTTTACGAATTCCCGGTTTATTAACCAAACTCAACACAGGCTACTGTTTGGCCGGAGCCCACGCCAAATAAATCAAGGATACCCGTATAAAACAACCGTGACCATCTCTTGTTAAGACCAAACGTAAGAGAGAGAACAATGGAACAATTGATACTTTTACCTGTCTCCTTGGGATGACCATCTTTGCTGCAACATTTTGGGACAGGAACTGTCTCATTACTGATAGGGTTAGCAGCCACACAGCTGTAGGTGGAGTTGTAGTTCTTTCCCTCTACCTCCAAACGGAGCGATAGATCGGTGGTGAGATCAGGACTGCTGGTCTGGTTTAGTATGTCCTCTCCCCTGTACAAGGTCAAAGTCACAGCACACTACATGAGCCGTTGTCACACTCTGTCACCTGAGGTTTGGAAACATCATGCACCCGCACCCACACCCACACATACACATACATTTACAGTAAAGAATGAGGTTAAATTTAGGTGCTCTCTTCTTTCCATCTTTATTCTCCACAGAATAAACCCCAGCATCTTCTATCTGTAGGTCTGACAGAGTGAATAATCCTGTCGCATTGTCCCGGTGAAGGCGATTTTTAAATCTCTCTTCTGGATCTATTTGGCTTTGTCCATTGAGCACAAATGCATGAGTGTCTTCTCCGTACCTTAAATAGCCCGTTTTAAACACTCTCTCTGGAAAAGATAACGACTGGCCCACGATGCCATTCACCCGCTTGAGTCTCAGACTGGACGGTTGGTTGGGAAGCACAGAGTACTGTGGACAGAGAGAGACTCAATATCAACACAATAGCAGTATTCCAGGACGTCTGCAAAACACTAAATCTCACAACACCTGGATAAGTGTTTGACATGTCAGTAACCACATCCACATGATATTGCAATCTGACTGCAAATAACAATGACATTCAATCACGGGTTGATTTGTGCAGCACTTCTACAATGTAGCCGCCTGGAACAACACTATTGACTTGAGTATTACACTTCTTCTTTTTCTTTATTTCACCTTTATTTAACCAGGTAGGCTAGTTGAGAACAAGTTCTCGTTTGCAACTGCGACCTGGCCAAGATAAAGCGTAGCAATTCGACACATACAACAACACAGAGTTACACGTGGAATAAACAAAACATACAGTCAATAATACAGGAGAACAAAAGAAAAGTCTATATACTGCTGCTCTGACAGCTGGTGCTTAAAGCTGATGAGGGAGATGTGAGTCTCCAGCTTCAGAGATTTTTGCAATTCGTTCCAGTCATGGGCAGCAGAGAACTGGAAGGAAAGGCGACCAAAGGAGGAATTGGCTTTGGGGGGGTGACCAGTGAGATATACCTGCTGGAGCGCGTGCTACGAGTGGGTGCTGCTATAGTGACCAGTGAGCTGAGATAAGGCGGGGCTTTACCTAGCAGACTTGTAGATAACCTGTAGCCACTGGGTTTGGCAACGAATATGAAGCGAGGGCCAACCAACGAGAGTGGGTTAGTGTATGGGGCTTTGGTGACAAAACGGATGGCACTGTGATAGACTGCATCCAGTTTGTTGAGTAGAGTGTTGGAACCTATTTTATAGATGACATCACCGAAGTCGAGGATCGGTAGGATGGTCAGTTTTACGAGGGTATGTTTGGCAGCATGAGTGAAGGATGCTTTGTTGCGATAAAGGAAGCCGATTCTAGATTTAATTTTGGACTGGAGATGCTTAATGTGAGTCTGGAAGGACAGTTTACAGTCTAACCAGACACCCAGGTATTTGTAGTTGTCCACGTATTCTAAGTCAGAGCCGTCCAGAGTAGTGATGCTGGACGGGCGAGCAGGTGCGGGCAGTGATCGATTGAATAGCATGCATTTAGTTTTACTTGCGTTTAAGAGCACTTGGAGGCAATGGAAGGAGAGTTGTATGGCATTGAAGCTCGTCTGTAGGTTAGTTAACACAGTGTCCAAGGAGGGGCCAGCAGTATACAGGATGGTGTCGTCTGCGTAGAGGTGGATCAGAGAATCACCAGCAGCAAGAGCAACATCACTGATGTATACAGAAAAGAGAGTCGGCCCGAGAATTGAACCCTGTGGCACACCCATAGAGACTGTCAGAGGTCCGGACAACAGGTAATAACAGGCCTGATGTGATGGTGAAAATCAGAAAACAAAGTTTTAGGCCTGGTAGTTGAATATGCTGTCAGAAATTGAGTTCACGTGGAAATACATTCCTTGAGCAAGGGACAATCTTCCACCAAATGACTTTTTTATTTTCTTTCCCAAATAAAAAGAAATCAAGGATCACTGAAAAGCACATGACAGAGGGATATTGAGCAAATTTCCACTAGCTAAATAGGTGTGGCTCAAAACTGTGCCCCACCTGTCCTGAATGACGGGTAGCCAATGTTCATGCCACGAGAGATACCGGTGTAACGATTGTCGTAGGTGGAAGAAGCAGAGGACCAAGGTGCAGCGTGGTACATGTTCATGATCTTTTAATTACACTGAACACTAGAACAAAAATAACAAAACGGCACAAATGAAACAGTCCTGTCTGGTACAGAAACAGAAAACAACTACCCACACCCATAGTGGGAAAACAGGCTGCCTAAGTATGGTTCTCAATCAGAGACAACGATAACCAGCTGCCTCTGATTGGGAACCATACCAGGCCTAAACATAGAAACACAACACCTAGACATACAACATATAATACCCACCCACATCACACCCTGACCAAACGAAAAATAGAAACATACAAAGCAATCTACGGTCAGGGCGTGACAACCGGATCCTGGAAAATTCTGTACGTTTCAGAACGAAACTGAGAGGTGCCAGATCCTGTTCTCAAATGAAGCACTAGTTTCATTGTCACATCTGTTGAAGAGACATATGCTTACTGTAAGTGGCATGTGGGCTCAATAAGCAATAAGGTTACCCAGGTTATTAGCTCAATGTACATAATGTATTTGTCCTTCTATAGTGTAAAACTGTAAAAAGTGTATATAGTGTGGTCGGGAATTATTGGATCCCTTGATAAAGATGAGCAATAAATACTGTATACTGAATTATATTCTTTGCTCCAAAAATGTAAATATGTATTATTTTATACTGACACAATTGTTCAGGGTAAGAGATTTTGTTTAACAAGTAATACAAAAAAATCGTAAAAAGATGGGGGTCACGATAATTGTATCTCCTGTTTTCAAGCCCCCCCCCCGCATGCGAGGAGAACAACACTGAGCCTTTCTATAAAATGTTTTATGAGATTGGAGAACACAATGGGAGGGATCTTAGACCATTCTTCAATACAAAATCTTTCCAGATCCTTGATACCCTTCGTCTGTTCTTATGGACTGCCATTTGTAATTCAAACCATAGGTTTTCAATGGGGTTCAAGTCCTGAGACAGAGATGACCATTGCAAAATGTTGATTTTGTGGTCAATTAACCATTTCTTTGGGGATGATTTTGACGTGTGCTTGTGGTTATTGTCTTGCTGGAAGATCCACTTGTGGCCAAGTTCCAGCCTCCTGGAAGAGACAACCAAGTTTTTGTCTAAAATGTCCTGGTAATTGGTAAAGTTCATGATGCCGTTGACCTTAACAAGGACCCAGGACCAGTGGAAGCAAAAAAAAAAGCCCCATAATATCAAAGATCCACAACCATATTTTACAGTAGGGATGAGGAAATTTCAACATATGCATTGTTCTTTCAAAAGCCAAACCCAGCGCTGGTGTGCATGGCGAAAGAGCTCTATTTTCATGGCATATGAACATACTGTAGCACTGGTTTCAATCCAAGTGCCAAATGCCAAGATGCCATTTCAAAACATTGTTTTCACGTTTTCTAAGCGAATGAGGCATGCAAATCGGTAGAGATGAACATAACGTTCATCATCACCGATTTGCATACTAATTTGCTTCGAAAACTTGTTCTGCCTGTTCTTCAACAGAAGGAAGCCTTCAGCGTACATACTCCAGGCACTTGATAATAAAGTATGCATACGGTATAAACCTAATATGTTTCTGTGTTTATGTCTCACCCACACAACAAACACATTTTCATCTAAAATTGTTTAGGATCCTATTCACCTGAATTTTCCACTAGAATTCCACTACTTACTTAAAACTTCAATAGTTTCTACTCCATATGACTTGCATGAGAGAAAACAACAATTTCTCCAATTCTAAACATTTTATTTGAATATTCTTATTGTGGTTCATGTTTTTGATGCCCAAAGACTATCTTACATGGAAAACAAGGTGACTTAACAGGACCTTTAAAGAATCCTGAAAGGGGCACTGGTCAACAAAGCCCCTAGCCCTGCAGTCACACACTGAAACACAGTACAAAATAGGTGATCTCACTTTTCCTACAATTGTTCAAAATCTTCCTAGATTAAATCACAATCCAACATAGAAACACCACAATCATTACTATCGCTATGGGTGCGTTTACAAAGGCAGCCTAACTCTGATATTTTTTCCACTAATCAGACTTTTGACCAATCAGATCTCCTCTGAAAAAGATATGATGTGAAAAGGTCTAATGTGATTGGTCAAAAGACCAATTAGTGGAAAAAATATCCGAATTGAGCTGCCAAACACAGCATATGAAGGGCAGAACCAGAGGCTAACACAAAAAAAAAATGATAACAAGTCATTTCAATGGATTGGGCAGCCGGAGTCCATGAACCAACAATAGTTGGTTGTATTCTGTTCAAGGATATTCAAGAGATGTATCCAGAGGATGTCCATGAGGTTTGAGTCACATCTATGGTAAAAATGAATTGATATGGGGTGGAAGCTACTGAAGTTTTAAAGAAGTCATTTTAATGTAGTCAATTAAATTTTTTTTAAAATAGACAAAGTCAAAATCTACAGAATAAATTGCTGTGGATTGGAGGGAGGAGCCATGAAACAATGACAGTTGGTTGCATTCATGTAAGTCATATAGTGTGGAAGCGATTTAAGTTTTAAATAAGTATTTTCGACAAAAAAAATACAAAAGTAAGTGCTGAGCGATCAGTACTTTTTGAGGTCGGTTGGGTTTCAGTTTGATTAATAAAACATAATCATGATTTCCGAATTTGGTTTTGATAATTTTTTTTACATTACAGTGCATTTGGAAAGTATTCAGACCCCTTGACTTTTCCACATTTTGTTTACTTTACAGCCGTATTCTGAAATCTATTAAATAATTTTTTCCCTCATCAATCTATACACAATACCCAATAATGACAAAGCAAAAACAGGTTTTTAGACATTTTTGCATATGTATTAAAAATAAAAACAGTAATAGCTTATTTACATAGGTATTCAGACACTTTGCTATGAGACTCGAAATTTAGCTCAAGTGCATCCTGTTTCCATTGATCATCCTTGAGATGTTTCTACAACTTGATTGGAGTCCACTTGTGGTAAATTCTATTGATTGGACATGATTAGGAAAGGCACACACTTGTCTACATAAGGTCCCACAGTTGACAGTGCATGTCAGAGCAAAAACCAAGCCATGAGGTCGAAGGAATTGTACATAGAGCCCAGAGACAGGATTGTGTTGAGGCACAGATCTGGGGAAGGGTACCAAAAGCGGTATTATGTCTGCAGCATTGAAGGTCCCCAAGAAAATCATTCTAAAATGGAAGAAGTTTGGAACCACCAAGACTCTTCCTAGAGCTGGCCGCTCGGCCAAACTGAGTAATCGGGGGAGAACGGCCTTGGTCAGTGAGGTGACACTCTGAAAGAAGCCCATATGGTCACTCTGAAAGAAGCCCAGAGTTCCTCTGTGGAGATGGGAGAACCTTCCAGAAGGACAACAATATCTGCAGTACTCCACCAATCAGGCCTTTATTGTAGAGTGGCCAGGCGAAAGCCACTCCTCAGTAAAAGGCACATGACAGCCCGCTTGGAGTTTGTCAAAAGGCATCTAAAGGATTCTCAGACCATGGGAAGCAAGATTCTCTGATCTGAAGAAACCAAGATTGAACTATTTGGCCTGAATGCCAAGTGTCATGTTTGGAGGAAACCTGGCACCATCCCTACAATGAAGCATGGTGGAAGCAGCATCATGCTGTGGGGATGTTGTTCATGGACTGGGAGACTAGTCTGGATCGAGGAAAAGATGAATGGAGCAAAGAGAGATCCTTGATTAAAATCTGCTTCAAAGAGCACAGGACCTCAGCCTGGGGTGAAGGTTAACCTTCCAACTGGACAATGACCCTAAGCATACAGCCAAGACAACACAGGAGTGGCTTCGGGACAAGTCTCTGAATTTCCTTGAGTGGCCCGGCCATAGCCCGAACTTGAAACCGATCGAATATCTCTAAAGAGACCTGAAAATAGCTGTGCAGCAACTCTCCCCATCCAACCTGACAGAGCTTGTGAGGATCTGCAGAGAAGAATGGGAGAAACTCCCCAAATACAGGTGTGCCAAGCTTGTAGCATCATACCCAAGAAGACTCAAGTCTGTAATCGCTGCCAAGGGTGCTTTAACAAAGTCCTGAGTAAAGGGTCTGAATACTTAGGGAAATGTGATTTTACATTTTTAATACATTTGCAAAAATGACTAGAAACCTGTTTTTGCGTTGCCATTTTGGAGTATTGTGTGTAGATTGATGAGGAATTTTAAAAAATATATTTTTTTAGAATAAGGCTGTAACGTGACAAAATGTGGAAAAAGTCAAGGGGTCTGAATACTTTCCGAATACACTGTAAATGCACCACACATTATGTGGGTTGAATGCTGTATCAACGTAGAATAACAATTAACAAAAGTCCCATGACGGTAGTAAGCTATTGTATGTCCGTCTAACTGCCCTGAATTCCTCTGCTGATCCTACAGCTAACGTGTGCAGTAATCATGTGCCTATGAACCAAGGTTATTGATGTGGTTTTGAGTAATAGTTTGACACTCTTACTTTAAAACAGTATCCAAATCAATCGGATGTAGTAATCACAATATAGAAGCCATATCTAGGAAAACCAAAGTTCCAAAGGTTGGGCCTAATATAGTGTATAAGAGGTCCTGCAAGAAGTTTTGTAGTAAATATTTGTTAGTCTGTGGTGTGTAATGAGGAGCAACCAGATGCTGCACTTGACACATTTATGAAATTAACCAATTAAGAAAATGACTGTAAAAACGGTCAAATCCCAATGGATTGATGAGAAAAATAAAATATTATGGTTGAGAGGGATGAGGCAAAAGGAGTGGCAAATAAGAATGGCTGCATAACCGATTGGCCAACGTACTGGAAGTTGAGAAATGTTGTGCAAAAAGGGAAACTCAGCTCCATAATTCATTGAATTCATTCCATTCTTCAAAAAACCCAATTACTGAAATGATTTTGTTCACTGGCAAGATTAGCAAACTTAGCCATGAAATGCCAGCAACAAACCCTGACACCACACATCCAAGTATAACTGATCAAATTATGAAAGACAAGTGTTGTGATTTTGAATTCCGTAAAGTGAGTGTGGGAGAAGTGAAAAAAAAAAAAACATGGTTGTCTATCAACAATGACAAGCCACCGGGGTGTGACAACTTGGATGGAAAATTACTGAGGATAATAGGGGACGGTATTGTCACTCCTTTTTGTCATTTCTTCAAACCTAAGCCTACTAGAGAGCGTGTGCCCTCAGGCCTGGAAGGAAGAAAAGGTCTTTCCACTACCCAATAATAGTAAAGCCCCCTTTACAAGGCTCAGAGCCGACCAATCAACCTGTTACCAACGATAAGTAAAACTTTAGACTTTCAGAACGCTTATAGGGAATGTCATTCAACAAGCATGGCACTCACACAAATGACTGATGATTGGCTGAGAGAAATTGTATTTGTCAAATGCACGGAATACAACAGGTATTCCTTACAGTGAAACGCTAACTTACAAGCCCTTAACCAACAAGAGTTGGTTCAGAATAGAGTTCAGAAAATATTGACAAAATAAACAAAAAAAATTAAAAATTAATAAAAGAGCAACAAAATAACAATAACAATGGTGCAGCTGTATACATTTTTGTGGATCTAAGGACCCATGCCAAATCTTTTCAGTCTCCTGAGGGGGAATACAGTGAATTGCAAAAGTATTCATCCCCTTGGCGTTTTTCCTATTTTGTTGCATTACAACCTGTAATTTAAATTGATTTATATTTAGATTTCATGTAATGGACATACATACAATAGTCCAAATTGGTGAAGTGAAATGAAAAAAAATAACTTGTTAAAAAAATTCTTAACAATAAAAAACATGTGCGTGCATATGTATTCACCCACATTGCAATGAAGACCATAAATAAGATCTGGTGCAACCAATTACCTTCAGAAGTCACATAATTAATTAAATAAAGTCCACCTGTGTGCAATCTTAGTGTCACATGATCTGTCACATGATCTCAGTATATATACACCTGTTCTGAAAGGCCCCAGAGTCTGTAACACCACTAAGCAAGGGCACCATGAAGAGCTCTCCAAACAGGTCAGGGATAAAGTTGTGGAGAAGTACAGATAAGGGTTGGGTTATAAAAAAAAACTACACTTTGAACATCCCACAGAGCACCATTAAATCCATTATAAAAAATAGAAAGAATATGGCACCATACCAAACCTGCCAAGAGAGAGCCGCCCACCAGAACTCACGGACCAGGCAAGGAGGGCATTAATCAGAGAGGCAACAAAGAGACCAAAGATAACCCTGAAGGAGCTGCAAAGCTCCAAAGCGGAGATTGGAGTATCTGTCCATAGGACCCCTTTAAGCCATACACTCCACAGAGCTGGGCTTTACCGAAGAGTGGCCAGAAAAAAGCCATTGCTTAAAGAAGAAAATAAGCAAACATGTTTGGTGTTTGCCAAAAGGCGAAAAACATCAAACATCAAATCAAATTTATTTATATAGCCCTTCGTACATCAGCTGATATCTCAAAGTGCTGTACAGAAACCCAGCCTAAAACCCCAAACAGCAAGCAATGCAGGTGTAGAAGCACGGTGGCTAGGAAAAACTCCCTAGAAAGGCCAAAACCTAGGAAGAAACCTAGAGAGGAACCAGGCTATGTGGGGTGGCCAGTCCTCTTCTGGCTGTGCCGGGTGGAGATTATAACAGAACATGGCCAAGATGTTCAAATGTTCATAAATGACCACCATGGTCGTATAATAATAAGGCAGAACAGTTGAAACTGGAGCAGCAGCACGGTCAGGTGGACTGGGGACAGCAAGGAGTCATCATGTCAGGTAGTCCTGGGGCATGGTCCTAGGGCTCAGGTCAGTTGAAACTGGAGCAGCAGCACGGTCAGGTGGACTGGGGACAGCAAGGAGTCATCATGTCAGGTAGTCCTGGGGCATGGTCCTAGGGCTCAGGTCCTCCGAGAGAGAGAGAGAGAAAGAGAGAATTAGAGAACGCACACTTAGATTCACACAGGACACCGAATAGGACAGGAGAGGTACTTCAGATATAACAAACTGACCCTAGCCCCCCGACACATTAACTACTGCAGCATAAATACTGGAGGCTGAGACAGGAGGGAAGAACATATGGAAGATATGGAAGAAGGTACTCTGGTCAGATGAAACTAAAATTTAGCTTTTTGGCCACTATGTCTGGCGCAAACCCAACACCTCTCAACACCCCAAGAATACAGCATCATACTGTGGGGATGTTTTTCATCGGCAGGGACTGGGAAACTGGTCAGAATTGAAGGAATGATGGATTGCGCTAAATATAGGGAAATTCTTGAGGGAAACCTGTTTCAGTCTTCCAGAGATTTGAGACTGGGACCGAGGTTCACCTTCCAGCTGGACAATAACCCTAAGCACACTGCTAAAGCAACATTCAAGTGGTTTAAGGGAAACCATTTACATTTTAAATTTAAAACCAGTGGAACCCATCCTACTTGAAGGAGCTTGAGAGGTTTTGCCTTGAAGAATGTGAAAAAATCCCAATGGCAAGATGTGCCAAGCTTATAGAGACATAACCCAAGAGACTTGCAGCTGTAATTGCTGCAAAAGGTGGCTCTACAAAGTATTGACTGGGGGGGTAAATAGTTTTCTGTTTTTTTTGTCTTATTTCTTGTTTGTTTCACAATAAAAAATATTTAGCATCTTCAAAGTAGTAGGAATGTTGTGTAAATCAAATGATACAGACCCCCCAAATATCCATTTAATTCCAGGTTGTAAGAAAACAAAATAGGAAAAATGTCAAGGGGGTGAATACGTTTGCAAGGCACTGTAGGTATTGTTGTGCCCTTTTCCTGTCTTGATGTGTATCGACCATGAGTTTTTTGGTGATGTGGACACCAAGGAAGTTGAACCTCTTAACCTGCTCTACTACAGCCCCATCGATGAGAATGGGCACGTGCTCGGCCCTCATTTTCCTGTAGTGCATGACCATTTCCTTTGTCTTGGTCACGTTGAGGTAGAGGTTGTTGTCCTGGCAACACACTGCTGATGCTGAAGAACACGGCTGCCCTGACAACTGTAGAGCTTTCAAGTTTGACAACTACTTGCAACAACTAAGGAAGATGGTCCGTTCAGGGACGAGGCGAGTTGTGCAAATTTGCAAGAATGCACCTTTAGAGCTTCTCCCCGCCAACAGGGTATCAAAATGAGACGGCCAAACACTGCCTACATACTTAATGATAGGTGTGAGGTAGTGAGCCATGAATATGCCTCTGATTACTTACCTCTACAGGGTGTTTCAGCATCTGGAATCTTACACGCTGAGTCCTTGTGACTCAAGATTGTATTGGACTTTCCGCACCACTACGAGGAGCACATGAATGCGTCTCAGTGCAAAGAGCAGTCTTGATAAGCGAGGTATTATACTTGAGGACCATGGCACTCGTGTTCGGCTTACCATCTTGCACAGCCTGTAGCAAGTCCCATTTAACCACAGCCAAGTTCAAAAGCTGTATTAGTTTTGCAAACTAACTTGGCTGGTAAATCAAGAGACTGAACCGTGTGGAATTGGTGTTTTGTTTTTCAGGTCTGATACGCACACGCAGGATCATCAGGTTCAGGCGAGTTCCCCTGTTTATTGTCTGGCAAAAAAGCACACAGTGTAGCGTGCGTTAGAATCAGACTATTATGAATTGACATTCCTCCAGCTCCGTCTTCACCCTAATCATAACTGAAAGGGGGCAAATAATGGCTATAATAACACAATGTGATCTTATAGTTTTACATAGAATAGTTTCAGTACACACATCACCAGAACCATTTTCAATTTGTTCAGTAAAGAGACAAAAGGCTCAAGATAGGAGTACAACAACTAGCTAAATTCAGAGCTCAGGTCGTTGGTGGCACCTTAATTGGGGAAGACGGGCTCGTGGTAATGGCTGGAGCGAAATTTGTGGAATGGTTTCCATGTGTTTGATCGATGCCATTCCATTGACTCCGTTCCATTCATTATGAGCCGTACTCCACTGGTTCAGCGATAGCGTGATAAAAAATAGTTTTTCAACACAGTAAATACACTAAAACATAGCCGGCAATAAAGCCCACGGTGTAGGTGTTCAAGTTAGAATCTATTATAAGTGTACATTCATCCAGCTCCTGTACATGAAAATTTAATAGTCACCACTTTGTTTTGACTGCTCATCGTAACGTTCGTCATTTCACGCCTCATTAGCAATCAAAGTAAACATTCAGAACGTTTAGCGCCAAGTAGGTAGCCAGCAGTATGATACAAAATACGTTAAGATACTGAGATGTAAAAATATTGGAGTCTGATTTTCACACAGTTTGATCCATATGCATTTAGAAGGCCCTTTATACAGTTAGACTTGTATGAGGGTTGTGACGTTATGTCACAAAAAGGAGCTGAGCTCAACTTTCTACATACGGTCTTCGCCATAGTCATAAATGAAAGGTAACTCAAATATGGCGGCAACGGTGCATAAAAGCCTTGGATAGAGACAGCATCTTGGAAATTATTCCATTTAGAATGAGAATATCATATTTTGACAAACTTCATACAAATACATATATGTTAAAACTGCTCCAGCTACATGTACACACATATATTTACAGTTTGTGGGTGTGTGATATGGGGGTTGGAGACATAGTTTTGGGAAACAGCTTGGAGATTTAACGATGCTCCGACTAAGGTTCGAACAATGAACTGAAGATGCTTTTGGGAAACCGGGCCCTGGCTGTTGTTGAAATTAACCCACTACTATAGTGTATTTTGTGTGTTTACTTCATCTGACTGAGTCTACCTTTAAACGTAATCTAACCTGTGACCTGCCCCATATCCTTATGCATTACAGCCCCACGAAGGCAAGAAGTGACATCCCCGAAAACACAAAAACTATCACATAAATACGTGTCTTTCTGTCCCTAACACTAAAACGAAATAATATACAAATAAAGAAATGTTTTTTATAAAACTTAAACTAAATAAAAACTCGTCGGTCATTCCAAACACCTCAATAGTTGAGAATAATTTCATCAGAGGTGAGATCATCACAAAATTCAAAGGAAGATTCCGAGACAGACTGCAGCAGGACAGAGAAACAGGAACTCTCACCATCAGAGATCTCACCCTCCACAACTCTGGAGTTTATCAGCTAGACATTTTCAATACACACAAAACATCTCATAGATCCAATCTAACTGTCTGTCTATGAGTGTTGGTTTTACTATATATATATATATATATAGTATGCCTCTGTCTTCCACTGAAACTGAACTGGGCCTGTCATCAACCTCAATGCTCACTTCCACTGAAACTGGGCCTGTCATCAACCTCAATGCTCACTTCCACTGAAACTGGGCCTGTCATCAACATCAATGATCACTTCCACTGAAACTGGACTGGGCCTGTCATCAACCTCAATGCTCACTTCCACTGAAACTGGACCTATCATCAACCTGGATATTAATAATATAATATATAAATTACTTAATAAAGGCCCAATTTTGAAAAACTACAAAAACACAGCAGCAGCCCCACTATTTCATATCAAGTCAATGAATGACGACGACACATTTTTTTTTGTGTGGCTTTACTCGCCGTTCACACCAGACTGTTGGCATGAGCTTCAGTGCATTGTCTAGTAAGAGGCGAAGTGGTAGGAACCGTGGCGATGAGGATCATAGCTTGCAAATCCCTGTAGCCATATTCTCCTGCACAAAATATGCACTGATACTCAAGTGATTGCCATTAACCACAAAATCTCCACAGGATGGCGAAATATAGGCATTCAGAGCTTTGCTAGGCGTCAAATTTGAGTTTTTCCGAGAGCCGGTTTGAACTCCCAGTTACTGTAGTTACGGCTTTACCTCAATTATTTCTTTCTGGTACATTTACACATCAGTAGCTGACCAATAGTATTTACATTTCACTCATACATTCTGATACAACATGTTGTATTTGTAACACATTTAGGCACATATCTACCGCTTCGGCTGAACTGTCTTTGGCTTCGCTATCCTTTCCGTCTAACGTTGACGTTACTCTTTTACCCGCGAACCGGGATGTGGCATCTTCCTCTTGTCGGTCTAGCACTTCGATGTTAGCGTCGGCGGTACCTAGTACTACCACTACAGAATAAGTTGCTTCGTTTTTTATATTTACTTGCATTTGAGTGAAGACTTTTGACTCTTTTGCCTTAACTTTTCAGCCCCACCCTTAAGTTTTTTACTCTGCTTTTCCATTTTTTATTGTAGCTAGTTTTCGAGCTGACAGTGTCAAAGTGCGTGTGGGTGGGGCTAAGGGTTGCATAGACCCCATAGTTCGTTTGGAATTGACCAACAGGAAAGTGGGGGTTGGCCCGTGTTGCTCAATCTTCTGCCACCTTTTTTATTAGCAGTTAAAATATATATAAGGAAGGCGGCTCCCCCTGTAGCCAGCCGCTATTGCTTTCAACCATGGGGGATGTCCGGCCTACGAGACGGTTTGATCAGGCCTCCGAGCCAATTCATAAATACATTGTATTAAAAAAAAAATATATATAAAACCTCTAGACGTCGTTTTTTCTCAAAAATATTAAGCCTTGGCGCTACCAGACAGCTCGTCATCGTCGAGCACCTGTACATCAGGAAAATGGCTACAGTAAATAAAAGAAATGTAGATGCGGAGTGTCGCGTTTTCCAAGACAAATGTACAAATGAATGTTTTGTGGTCGAAGTGAAAGGCAAACCTGTACGCCTAGTTTGTGGGGATGCACTTGCAGAAAGGAAAAAGGCAAATTTGGATCGTCATTACAGCTCGAAAAATGCTAAACTGAATGAGTTGCAAGGACAACTTTGTGTGGATAAAGTCATTGCTCTTCAGCGGGGTTTGGGTGCCCAACAAGCCGCCTTTACGAAACCTCGTTTTGATAGGGAAAATGTTATGCAAGCAAGTTTTGTGGCGAGCGAGCTTATCGTAAAGAAACTGAAGCCTTATTTGGAAGGAGCATTTGTACAAAAGTTGCTAACACCAGACTAAGTAAAAATGTTCCAAAGTGCCAGTTTGTCTCGAAGAATCGCCACAGAGTGGATAACTGACATGGCGCAAGATATCGAAAAAAAAACATTTGAAGGACTCCGCAAGAGATGTCGAGTTTTTCTCTTTCGCATGAAACGACTGACGTAACAAATACCGCCCAATTTTTATGCGTGGAATTATCACTGAATTGCTGTCTTTGGAAGCCACGCATGGCACCGCCAGAGGTGAGGACTTGTTTGAGAGACTTGTCTCGGATATGAGCAAATCTGAGCTACGGTTTGAAAAATTAAGTGACCTTACTACAGATGGAGAGCCAGCCATTGTTGGCTCGAAAAAGGGGTTACCTGCATTAGTGAAAAGGTAAATGAGTTGTCTCAGGCTTGATCCAAGTGATTTAATTGTATGCAACTGCATCACACATCAAGAAATTCTGTGCACAGTCCCTGAAGCCGAACAATGTAATGGCAACTAGTGTCGACCATCAATTTTATCAGAAGCAAAGGGCTGAACAACCGCCAACTGAAGGAGCTATTGAGAGATCTTGAATCGGAGTATGGTGATCTGGTTTACCACTGTGAGGTGAGATGATTGAGCCGTGAAAACACGCTCGCGCGGTTTTACGGTCTGAAGGATGAAGTAAAACAATTCATGGCGATGAAGGGGAAACCTGTCGCGGAACTGAGTGATGACAAGTGGATGTCTGATTTGGCCTTCATGGTGGACATAACCAAGTATCTGTCGGACTTGAACGTCAAGTTCCGTTTAACGTCGAACCAGCGGATGTGTGGGACGGCCTACAACACGAAGTCATTGAGCTGCAAAGCAATGACGAGCTCAAAGCCAGGTACAACCACCTCCCTCTTCTTGAGTTCTACAAAATGTACGTTATCGCTGAGCATGTTCATGTTCTGAGGAGACATGCACTTACGTTTGCATCTGTTTTCGGGACAACCACCTGCTGTGAGCAGTTCTTTTCCAGACTGACTCTTGTAAAGACTCGATTCTGCTCAAGACTGACTGACACAAACCTGGAAAACCAGCTACTGGTAGCGTCATCTTCACTGCAAGCTGACAAACGCCTCGTCAAAAAATAAGCAGTTTCAGCAATCCCATTAGAGGTGAGTTTGAACAAGTAATCATAATATAACAACATTATTTACAATACTAATATTTATTTAAATAAGACTAGCACATTTCTAAATACTCAAGGACACAAGAAACATAAGTCATATTTAAACTATAAAACCAATGCCAGTGATTAAAGTCACATTAAAACATGAATAATGCAGAAAATAGCTAATTTTAATAATATGGCCCCTGAATGAATTTATAAATATCCAAATGGCCCTTGATGGCAAAAAGGTTCCCCACCCCTGAGCTAAAAGCACAACCAAATTCAAATTGAAAAACAATGTGATTTTTTAAAATAAAGTTGTCATTAAAATATGTTATCGCTGTGGTTTCAACCATTTAAAAGCACAACAAAGTTAAAAATATATTTTTTGTAGTTTTATAAATAAGTGTGTTATCACTGTGCTTCATCCAATAGCACAAGCAAATTATATTACAATTACAGTATCTTGCAGTTGAGATTACATTAAAAGTATATAGTGAAAGTGTTCAATGCACAGTCAACTTAGTGTATGTAAACTTCTGACCCACTGGAATTGTAATACAGTGAATTATAAATTAAATAATCTGTCTGTAAACAATTGTTGCAGTTTACATACTTAGGTTAGTTATTAGTTATTAAAGTTATTAAAACTCGTTTTTCAACCACTCCACAAATTTCTTGTTAACAAATTATAGTTGTGGCAAGTAGGTTAGGACATTTACTTTGTATGACACAAGTAATTTTTCCAACAATTGTTTACAGGTGAGTCACAGCAGCTTCTGAGGCACACCGCCATTTCGTGTGTGTGTCGGTGCGTGCGTGTGTGTGTGTGCTTAGCACACCTGTGTTTTCTGATGCATGAAATAAATCAGAACATAATATTTTAACTAAGTCCCTTTTATTGTACACTTAAAGTAGCAAATAAGTTCTAACCTATTTTAGTGTTCCGTTTCTTGTTCTCATTCTCCACATGAGTAATTTAGGCATGTGTTAAATTTATTCCTATCACCTACCATGTTAGGCTGACATCACCTAATCTGCCATTTCTCTCGGTCACAATGAAGGCCAATATCACCCTGGCTCTGAGCACGCTCTGTCTGGTCGTCCTGATCTTTGTCCATGAAGCCATGCCTGCCTCTGATGGAACTTCCTACAGTGACACACAAACTGAAAAGACGAGCGTGAGAGATGGACATTTGAATGAAACCAGGAACTCCACTGAACAATCCGCACGAGAAGCATGACAGAGGAATGCATGGTCATCATACTGTCGTCATGACAACAGACTCTCCGAATGGTACATCCACAGATAGACATCTGCAACATCAGGTAGCTAAACCCAGCAGACTGAAAAGAACACATCACTCCCACCCCTACACAGACAATCCCTATCTCTTCCCAAGACCCTCCCACACCACCTCAACTTCTCCATCCCGTACTAAACCCACATCTGTTCAGTTAAATATGGGTTCCATTGTGGTCCTCATTCTTCTCCTACTGATTATCATACTGTTCTTCTACAAGTGGAACACTTGCCACTCAGGTCAGGTCAGCTCCGACTGTTATTGGGGTCAGAGCGCATGAGGGCTGGGGTTAGAAGCCTGGAGGAAGTGCTGGGGTTCCGCCTCTGGCCTGGAAAGAGAGTGGTGGTGGGGGACGATGGGAAGAGTGGAGAGGCTGCTGTTGGAGTGAGAGGGGGACAGAGGGAGGAGGATGATGGAGATTCCTCAGACGACTACTCCAGTTTAGAAGGTATTTGACCTCAACGATAGCCAAGAACCTAGAGGATGAGGAGGCCAAGATAACATGAAAGGAGAGGACTGATGGAAGGAGGGTGGTGAAGAAGAGGGAACAGGGGAAATCCCCAGAGGAGAAAAGTGAGGGAGAAACTTGTGACCTCACAGCACTCTAAGGAAAGAGGGAGGAAGGGGTTAAACTGGTGATATTTTCCACCATAATTTGCAAATAAATTCATTAAAAATCCTACAATGTGATTTTCTGGATTTTTTCCCCCCTCATTTTGTCTGTCATAGTTGAAGTGTACCTATGATGAAAATTACAGGCCTCATCTTTTTAAGTGGGATAACTTGTACAATTGGTGGCTGACTAAATACTTTTTTGCCCCACTGTAGGTTTTTGGTAATCCATGTTCCATTTGTGTTTTAATTAACTGACAGATCCCCTACTAGATTAGATGAGGTCAAATATTGGCACCTTTTGCACAATTCACCAATTCTTTTAAAATAAGTTGAAATTGAAAAACTTTTCAACTGTGTATTTGTTTGATTTACAACTGCACCTAAAAGAGATTTGCACTTCAAAGTAAAACATGTCCTGGACTAAACTATTCTAAATTTAAATTAATTTGGGTGAAGGTAAGTGATTCTTGTTTGTCATTTCTCACCTGTGGTAAGTTGCAGGTGCCGACTGGTTTAAAATATCCATTCAATCAGTTTAGTAAAGAGAACATTACATTCTGCTCCATGGAAGTGCAAAGGCGCCAAAATACACTGAGTATACAAAACATTAAGAACACCTGTGCATTCCATGAGACTGACCAGGTGAAAGCTATGATCCCATATTGATGTCACTTGTTAAATCCACTTCAATTAGTGTAGATGAAGGGGAGGAGACCGGTTAAAGAAGGATTTTTAAGCCTCGAGACAATTGATACTTTGTGTTTCATTCAGAAGGTGAATGGTTTGTGCCAAGAACTGCAATGCTGCTGTTTTTTCCCCATGTGTATCAAAAATGGTCCACCACCGAAAGGACATTCAGCCAAGCTGACAATTGCGGAAAGCATTGGAGTCGACATGGGCCAGCATTCTTGTGGAACGCTTTCAACACCTTGTAGAGTCCATGCCTAGACGAATTGATGCTGTTCTGAGGGCAAAAGGGTGCAACTCAATATTTGGAAGGTGTTCCTAACGTTTGGTATACTCAGTGTTTGGCCGCAACAGTTGTGTGAAAGAACTTTTCAGCGATTGTTTATCATTGTGTTGAAATGAACTAATTATTAGGACTGACCCACAGGTCAATTGCACACAGTTAGGGAAATATATTCTACATTACATCTGGACTATGGAGGCTGTTGTTCAATTCCTGTGACAGACAGACATTGCATTAAATCACAATTAATAGCACATTCATACCACAGAGTTCAGACATTCAATGTCTTTATTCTTCAGGATTCTGCAAACCTATTTTCCTCACAACCACATTAGCTGCAGGAAATACAAAAAACTGATAAACATTCCACTTAGATCCAGAACATGTCATCAGTCCATTAAATAATACTATTTTTTTTAATGAAATGTGTAAATATTATTTCCCTCCCCCAGACCCAAATATGACTTTCAATGATAGAGGTCTTGTCTTCCAAAGCTAGTTCTCACAACAGTATGACAGGATGGTTGATGAAAGAGCCACGGATAAACAGAGTTCGGCAAACTGTTTCAGTTGGAAGAATGTGAATGGGTGCCATGTTGGCACCAGACCTGGGTTCAAAATCAAACGGTATCAATTTTCTTTGGTCATTTGATTGACTGGAAAGCCAGATGGATGGCGTTTGGACTATTCCATTGGTCCCAGTGTGCCAGACAAGCTCAAATCAAGTGAAACTTTAGCTCAAGGAAGAAAACAAATACTATTTGAACCCAGGTCTGCCCACATGTACAATAGTTTGCTAGAACTCTGTAGATCTATGGTTCTACATGATATGAGTGCTTGTTAAAAAATAAAAGGCTAATTCAACTTCGCTTCAGACACATAGGACTCAAATGAGTCGGATTGCTTTACAGCTGTAATACGAGCTTATGTATAAATGCGGTCACTTTCATAATCAAAAATACTCATCTTTTTAGTATTTTAAAAGATTATCTTAAGCAGAGTATTTTATAGTGTTTTTAGAAATGTGCGTCATTCAATACTTTCATTCCTGCATTATGACAATGATCACTAGTCTAAAAATCAACCTTTTAAAGGTCGACTTTGGGCGTGAAATACGGTCCAACTCTGCCTATTCCTCAATTTTCAAACAGGAATGGGCCGTGCCTTTGGTGGTTCATTGTGTTATTGTGGTCAGGCGTGCCGCAAACAACATTGCTAGTTCATTAGCTACGCGAGCATGTAACTCTTCCAGTACATGTGGACATCATTTCACATGACTTGATTTTGGCCGGAAACTGTAGATCAGTAAGAAATGGCACATCTATAGTCATATCTTATTCATCAATTTTTTTTTTACAAATAAATTAAATAACCTGGTATGATGGCACATTGATCAGTTATACAGTTTAAAGCTGTTCTTTTTGCCCAAAATCGACCTTTTAACATCTTGATAATGGCAATGTCAAATGCTTTGGCAGTAGTTGGTGTTCTCTTTGCTTATGTGGCAAGTTGAGAAAAATGTCAAGTGAAGTGGCTGGATCCCAAACTGATAACCCAACCTGTTCCCTAAACCCTTGTTGACTTCCCTTTGTGGCTCTGTGGCAACTGGCCATGGAAAAGCAGTGGCTGGTAGCATAGGAAAGGTTGGGGTCAATTCCATTTTAAGTCAATTCAGGAAGTAAACAGATATTGACCCCACCCCTGGTAGGTGATTCTGACTAGAGGGAGTACAGCTACGACTGAAAGTGACATTTATGCAGCAGGTTAGGATCATTAACGTGGCAGGTTAGGAATTAAGGTTAAGAAAAGGGTTAGGATTAGCTAAAATGCGACAGTCACGTACGGTTGTAGCTGTACTCCCTCTAGTCACAACCCTGGTAGGTGGAGGTGGGCACCAGCCTAGCACCAACACACCTGATACTACTAAACTAATCATCAAGACCAGGAGCTGAATCAGGTGTTAGTGCTTGACTGGAACAAAAAAGCTGCACACCCTGTAGCTCTTCAACTAAGCTCACCCCCTATTCAGACCTTAAAGGAATGAGTCAATGAGGGTATAGGGGGAAGGGAGCGAGTGTGCAGTATGGGGGTTTGAGACCCAGCCTGTGAGAAATACAAGGCCCCCTGAGAGCGGCCGCGTTCCAGACGGACTAGCAGTCGTCTGCCAGACGTCACAATGCCTGGATAGGTGTTAAACATATCAACTACCCACATCGTATGGTATAGCAACATGCGCCCAACTGTCTGACGTGGCAATCAGCCATTGGCGGATGCGCGCGGCACGTCTGCAAAGTAGTCGGCCTGGAACGCGGCCAAAAGTTCGGACTCCTCCCGACTCTGCTTACTCCAGTTCATCTCCGGTTACACTTCTGCTTCTTGTTCCGGCCTGGTGTGCTGATTGGCTGTGTGGCGCCGTTGTCGGTGGGCGGGGTTGTTGGCGGGAGACGGAACGAGGTCTGGGAGAGAAGGTCCGACTCGCTCTCTCCTCCTCCTGTGGACTTGGCGAATGACCCGGGGAGAGAGAACTTGAGAGGACTGAGGAGCGACAATATGAACAATAATAGAAAGAAATGGGAAGAGACATTAGATAAGGGAAATGCATATCAATCATGGTGTGTGTGTGTACAGCGTGCATGTACAAATGTGTGTATGTATATGCACTCCCCTAAGTATTTGGACAGAGAAGCTAAACCTTTTAATTTGCCTCTGTACTCCAGCATTTTGGATTTCAGATTAAACGTTTCATTTCAAGAAAAACTAACAGGTCTGTGAGAGCCGGAATTCTTACTGGTTGGTAGGTGATCAAATATTTATGTCATGCAATAATATGCAAATGAATTACTTAAAAATCATACAATGTGATTTTCTGGATTTTTGTTTTAGATTCCGTCTCTCACAGTTGAAGTGTACTTGTGATAAAAATTACAGACCTCTACATGCTTTGTAAGTTGGAAAACCTGCAAAATGTGCAGTGTATCAAATACTTGTTCTCCCTACTGTAAGTGAGTGTAAGCCCATGCATGTGTGTGTGTGTGTCACCTGATGGGGGTGCGTGGGCTGCTGTTGTGTCTGCGTATGGGACGTGTCCGTGGCTCAAAGGAGAAGCCCTCCTTCAGACTCTCCAACACAGAGGGAGCCACGTAGGTAAAACCCTGGACAGACAACATCCATTAATTAATTATGTAGGATGACAAGCAATTCTAGCAACACTTACACTACTCTATTCTGTTTGGGAAATACCTGAATAAGAGGTGTTTTGTTCCAGATGAGAACAGGGTCGTGTTCAATAATACTTGCCAGGGTTCTGGGTTCAAATCCCATGTGTGACCAGTACGGAAAATGTACGCACTCACTGACTCTAAATCGCTATGAATAAGAGCATCTGCTAAATGACTAAAATGTAATCGTCTCACAGCGAAGGCGTGTTCGTGCTGGTGGCTGATTGTGGAGTCGTCAGGACTGTCCACCGGAGTCTGCTTGGTGAACCTCGTGTCAAACTGACTCACGTCCTCGTCTGACTGCTACAGGGGGTGAAGCGAGAGAGAGAGGAGAAAGAGGGGGGAACGGGTTGAATGGAGAGAGAGAAATGGTGGGAGAAAGTTACGTTTACATGCACACGAATAATTTGACATTGAACCGATTACGTAGTATGGCAATACTCATGTAAACACTTTACTCTGCTTAACTTCAATCAGCGTAAGGTCAAAACCAAGGTAAGTATACGCCGAATAAAACCTGGTTTTCTGAGCCATCGTTCAAGTTATTAGGACATGTAAACAGCTTAATTGGTGTTCCAGCGGTGTATTTGATCTGTGCATGTGCCAGCAGGGCAAGCCTCTGTCTAATGCGCGAGAGAAGTGAGTTCGGAAAAACAATCCACAGTGCATTCGGAAAGTATTCACCCATTGACTTTTTCCACATTTTAATACTTTATTTAAAAAAAAAAAATGTTTTAATCCTCAATCTACATACAATACCCCATAATGATAAAGCTGAATCAGGTTTTTAGAAACTTTTGCAAATGTATTAAAAATGAAAAACAGAGATTTTTAAATAAGTACTCAGACCCGTTGCTATGAAACTCGAAATTTAGCTCAGGTGCCTCCTGTTTCCATTGATCATCCTTGAGATGTGGTAAATTCAATTGATTGGACATGATTTGGAAAGGCACATACCTGTCTATATATAAGGTTCCACAATTGACAGTGCGCGTCAGAGAAAAATCAAGCCATGAGATCGAAGGAATTGTCATAGAGCTCCGAGACAGGATCGTGTTGAGGCACAGACCTGGGGAAGGGTACCAAAACATTTCTCTAGCATTGACGGTCCCCAAGAACAGGGTGGCCTCTATCATACTTAAATGGAAAAAGTTTGACTCTTCCCAGAGCTGGCCGCTCGGCCAAACTGAGCAATCGGGTGAGAAGGGCCTTGGTCAGGGAGGTGACCAAGAACCCGATGGTGACTCTGACAGAACTCCTGAGTTCCTATGCGGAGATGAAAGAACCTTCCAGAAGGACAGCCATCTCTGCAGCACTCCACCATTCAGTTCTTTATGGTTGAGTGGCCAGACGGAAGCCTCTCCTCGACAGCCAGCTTGGAGTTCGCCAAAAGGGGGGAAAGGACATGGGAAACAAGATTCTCTGGTCTGATGAAACCCTTTGGCCTGAATGCCAAACCTGGAGGAAATCTGGAGCCATCCCTATTGTAAAGCATGATGGTGGCAGCAGCATCATGCTGTGGGGATGTTTTTCAGCAGCAGGGAGTGGGAGACAGCCTACAGGGAGGAGGTGAGGTTCCTGGGAGTGTGGTGCCAGGAAAATAATAATGGCATCTTTATGCTTTCATTAATAAAAAATAAAAATATATAAAATACCATTTCAAAATGCCGGTGTTTATTTAGTTAAGGATCCATAAATTACTATGGGAAATATCCTCCAATCCTCTATATGTAATTATTGGTGGAGAGTCGCGTCATATTTTTCAGTATACTGTAGGCCTACCGTAGACGACATGAGTCTCACTAGTGTTGAGTAATGTGCTGTTACGTGGTGTTGGTCTTATTTATATAAAGAGCATATTGAAGTTAGAAGCAATAGCCTACAACTATTTTAGCACCGTTTCGCGCTGCTCTGAGACAAGCATGGGGACTGGTCTTGATTAATCAATGAGATTTTTATTTTCACTTAATCTCCATTTGGGTGTTGGATAGACTACAATTAGGGTGTAGAAATGGTATGCTCTTCGTGCAACCTTTATTTGACTAGGCAAGTCAGTTAAGAACACATTTTTATTTACAAGGACAGCCTACTCCTTCCTCCCCATCGGGGAATTGAACCCCCGTCTCCCGCGTGCCCTGCCCGCACAACATGGAGATTCTTTAGCTAAATAGCCCAGTACTGTACTCATATTTATATATTCTTAATTCCATTCCTTTACTTCAGATTGTGTGTACTGTTAGATATTACTGTACTGTTGGAGCTAGAAACATGAACATTTCGCTACACCCGCAAAAACATCTGCTAAACACGTATGTGCCAAATAAAATGTGATTTGATCAGTCAGGATCGAGGGAAAGATGAACAGCGTAAAGTACAGAGAAATCATTGATAAACCTCCACCAGAGCGCTCAAGACCTCAGACTGGGGCGAAGGTTCACCTTCCAACAGGACAACGACATTGAGCACACAGCCAAGGCATTGCAGGAGTAGCTTCTGGACAAGTCTCTGAATGTTTTTGAGTGGCCCAGCCAGAGCCCGGACTTGAACCTGATCTAACATCTCTGGAGAGACCTAAAAATAGCTGTGCAGCGACGCACTCCATCCAACCTGACAGAGCTTGAGAGGATCTGCAGAGAAGAATGGGAGAAACTCCCCGAATACAGGTGTCCCAAGCTTATAACGTCATACCTGAAAAGACTTGAGGCTGTAATCACTGTGTTCGGTGCTTCAACAAAGTACTGAGTAAAGGGTCTGAATACTTATGTAAATGTAATATTTCATTTTTTTAAATTGTAAAAATTATCTTTTTTTTGCCTTGTCATTATGGGGTATTGTGTGTAGATGAGGAGAAAAAAAACGTATCAATTATAGAATAAGGCTGTAATGTAACAAAATGTGGAAAAAGTAAAGTGGTCTGAATACTTTGCATCTTATAGTTTTCATAAACTTTATATGTCTGAACTCAGAATCTAATAGACTTCTGTAGAATGTTTATTTTGATAGGCCATTTTCTGCATTTGTCCCATCAGTTAGCCAGGATTATTAGGGAAATAGTTGTTGTTGCAAAGCATTTAAACGTTTTTAAACAAACTTATATTAATCTGACTATCCACAATAATCATATTATTGTGTGCATGTATCCATGCTCAGATAGCAGGATGGAGAAACCGTGCTCATTGAGTGGTACGACACAGTTTCAACCTTAAAGGCACCTCCTCAATTATTTAAAAGACCCAGCTTAGATTGGACATTTTAGCTATTGAGACAGTGACAGTAGAATAGTGGTCATACCAGGCATGGCTTGTAGGGCGGCTCACACCTCTTATTCAGCAGATCGTCCCAGTTGATGTGTCTGAAGAAGGGATGCTTCTGTGAAACCAGCAGAAAAACGCTGCACTTAGAATCCATCCCTGTACAGTGCAGGTCTAGGCTCATGCGCTATTGGATTTTGTTAAATTAGCATCCGTATAAGCACTGATCATAACAAAGCAGGGTTGGAGGCAATTTCATTCAAAGGAGGTAGACATTTCTGTTTACTTCCTGAATTAAACACAAGCCTATTATACAGCTTTATGATGTCAATAGAAAACATAGGGAGTTGGAGTGAACGGGAGATGTGTGTGTGTATCACCTGTATGTCTTTACAGTCTGCCACACTGGAGCCTAGCCTCTGAGAAGGACTCTTCTTCAGCAGCTACAGAAAGGAGAGCGAGGTAAAGCGAGTGCGAGCGAGGGGCAAAGCGAGAGCGAGCGAGGGGCAAAGAGAGAGCGAGCGAGGGGCAAAGAGAGAGCGAGCGAGGGGCAAAGAGAGCGCGAGCGAGGGGCAAAGAGAGCGAGCGAGGGGCAAAGAGAGCGCGAGCGAGGGGCAAAGAGAGCGCGAGCGAGGGGCAAAGAGAGAGCGAGGGGCAAAGAGAGAGCGAGCGAGGGGCAAAGAGAGCGAGCGAGGGGCAAAGAGAGAGCGAGCGAGGGGCAAAGAGAGAGCAGCGAGGGGCAAAGAGAGAGCGAGCGAGGGGCAAAAAGAGCGAGCGAGGGGCAAAGAGAGAGCGAGCGAGGGGCAAAAGAGAGAGCGAGCGAGGGGCAAAGAGAGAGCGAGCGAGGGGCAAAGAGAGAGCGAGCGAGGGGCAAAGAGAGAGCGAGCGAGGGGCAAAGAGCGCGAGCGGGGCAAAGAGCGAGCGAGGGTAAAGAGAGCGAGCGAGGGGCAAAGAGAGCGAGCGAGGGGCAGAGAGCGAGCGAGGGGTAGAGAGCGAGCGAGGGGTAGAGAGCGAGCGAGGGGTAGAGAGCGAGCGAGGGGTAAAGAGAGAGCGAGCGAGGGGCAAAGAGAGAGCGAGCGAGGGGCAAAGAGAGAGCGAGCGAGGGGCAAAGAGAGAGCGAGCGAGGGGCAAAGAGCGCGAGCGAGGGGTAAAGAGAGCGCGAGCGAGGGGTAAAGAGAGCGCGAGCGAGGGGTAAAGAGAGAGCGAGCGAGGGGTAGAGAGCGAGCGAGGGGTAGAGAGCGAGCGAGGGGTAGAGAGCGAGCGAGGGGTAGAGAGCGAGCGAGGGGTAAAGAGAGCGAGCGAGGGGTAAAGAGAGCGAGCGAGGGGTAAAGAGAGCGAGCGAGGGGTAAAGAGAGCGAGCGAGGGGCAAAGAGAGAGCGAGCGAGGGGCAAAGAGAGAGCGAGCGAGGGGCAAAGAGAGAGCGAGCGAGGGGCAAAGAGAGAGCGAGCGAGGGGCAAAGAGAGCGAGCGAGGGGCAAAGAGCGCGAGCGAGGGGTAAAGAGCGAGCGAGGGGTAAAGAGAGCGAGCGAGGGGTAAAGAGGCGAGCGAGGGGTAAAGACAGAGCGAGCGAGGGGTAAAGAGAGCGAGCGAGGGGTAAAGAGAGCGCGAGCGAGGGGTAGAGAGCGAGCGAGGGGTAGAGAGCGAGCGAGGGGTAGAGAGCGAGCGAGGGGTAAAGAGAGCGAGCGAGGGGTAAAGAGAGCGAGCGAGGGGTAAAGAGAGCGAGCGAGGGGTAAAGAGAGCGAGCGAGGGGTAAAGAGAGCGAGCGAGGGGTAAAGAGAGCGAGCGAGGGGTAAAGAGCGAGCGAGGGGTAGAGAGCGAGCGAGGGGTAAAGAGAGCGAGCGAGGGGTAAAGAGAGCGAGCGAGGGGTAAAGAGAGAGAGCAAGGTAAAGAAAGCAAGAGGTAGAGAGAGTGCGGTAAAGAGCAAAGAGGGAGAGGTAGAGCGCAGTAAAGGTAGAGCGCAGTAAAGCGAGAGCGCGATAAAGAGCAGTAAAGAGAGCGTGCGGTAGACAGGTAAAGAGAGAGATTGTACAACTGAAGATCAACACAGGAAGACATTGGTCAACACATTGGTCTTTTAACTCACTCTCTCAATCTTAATCGTGCTAAATTCAAATTTGCACATTTGTCAGCTAGCGTACCACCTAGCTCCAACTGTTTACTGGTGGCAACCATAGCAACACCACCACCAGAGACAGATACACCCCCCCCTTTTTGAATTTCCAGCAGAAATCAAAATCAGAGAAGGTAGGTAGGTTACGGGGGACTGAGGAGATTCACCTTTTTTTTAACATTTATTTTATTTCACATTTATTAAACCAGGTAGGCCAGTTGAGAACAAGTTCTCATTTACAACTGCGACCCGGACAAGATAAAGCAAAGCAGTGCAACAAAAACAACAGTTACACAAACAAACCTACAGTCAATAACACAATAGAAAAATCTGTATACAGTGTGTGCAAATGAAGTAAGGAGGTAAGGCAATAAATAGGCCATACTGGTGAAGTAATTACAATTTAGCAATTAACACTGGAGTGATAGATGGGCAGATGAGGATGTGCAAGTAGAGATACTGGGGTGCAAAAGAGCAGGTTTTAATAAAAAAAATCATATATATATATATATATATAAGGGATGAGGTAGATAGTTGGTTGGATGGGCTATTTACAGATGGGCTGTGTACAGCTGCAGTGATCGGTAAACTGCTCTGACATCCGATGCTTGAAGTTAGTGAGGGAGATATAAGTCTCCAACTTCAGTGATTTTTGTAGTTCGTTCCAGTCATTGGCAGCAGAGAACTGGAAGGAAAGGCGGCCAAAGTGGTGTTGGCTTTGGGGATAACCAGTGAGATATACCTGCTGGAGCGCGGGTGGGTAGGTGTTGCTATGGTGACCAGTGAGCTGAGATAAGGCAGAGCTTTACCTAGCAAAGACTTCTATATAACCTGGAGCCAGTGGGTTTGGCGACGAATATGTAGCGAGGACCAGCCAACGAGAGCATACAGGTCGCAATGGTGGGTAGTATATGGGGCTTTGGTGACAAAATTGATGGCACTGTGATAGACTGCATCCAGTTTGCTGAGTAGAGCGTTGGAGGCTATTTTGTAAATGAAGTCGAGGATCGGCAGGATAGTCAGTTTTACGAGGGTATGTTTGGCAGCACGAGTGAGGGAGTCTTTGTTGCGAAATAGGAAGCTGATTCTAGATTTAATTTTGGATTGGAGATGCTTAATGAGTCTGGAAGGAGAGTTTACAGTCTAGCCAGACACCTAGGTATTCATAGTTGTCCACATATCTAAGTCAGAACCGTCCAGAGCACCTATTGCTCACCTCTTGGCCACAGACATTGACCCTTTCTCTCTCAGCTCATTCACTGTCAAGCCACTAACACATCTGTCTGATCACAGCCAAATCACTCTGTTCCTCAAAAGAATAGACATGGAAACAAGCACACATTCACAGCCCAGTAAGCTATACAACATCAGAAATTCATACAGATGGGCCCAAAACAGCGCAGAAGAATACCAGAAAGCAACCTGGAACCAAAATATCCAAAACACTCTTAGATACGTTTCTGGATCCCACATTCACTCACAGTAAAAAAAAGGCATCAATCTAGCAGTAAAAAACATCAACTATATATTCAGGCAAATGTCAAAAGAAGCACAACTGAAATTGACAATCTTTTTTTGTTTGTTTAAAGATCACGAATAACAACTGGTTTGATGCAGATTGTAAAATAAGGAAATAAACTTAGAACACTATCCAGCCAAAAGCAGAGACCAAAATAATGGTGAATTACACCTTCATTACTGTGAGATTTTAAAACTCTATAAACGTACACTCAGAACCAACAAAAGCACAGTACAACAGCAAGCAGCTGACACTAATTGAGGAGTCCATAAACACAAACAACTTCTGGAAAGATTGCTCAATATTTGAGAGGTTGAATGGATTAGAAAAAGCTATAAAAAGGACAATCAAAATCCATCGGACTCCCCAATTACTGATCAGGAGCTCTACAAGAAACTTCAAGCCCTCAAATTTAAAAAAAATCATGTGGACCTGATAGAAAGTACAAACAATGCACGCAGGGCAGAATTAGGCCAATATCCACCAATAATAAAAACTCAGAGCAATTAAGTTTTGGAAACATCTAAAATACAGTGACCCCCTCTCATATCATTACCAAGCCCTGCAGAGCTGAGCAAAGAAAATAGTCCCCTCATCCAGCTGGTCCGGAGTTCACAAACCTGTTCTAACACACTAAGCATCAAGACCAGAACATCCATTCAATCAGAATAATAATAATAATAATAATAATAATAACAACAACAACAGTCAAAACTAAACTACATTGCTTATTGGGAAACACAAGCACAAGCAAAATGCAGTGCTATCTGGCCCTAAATCGACAGTACACCGTGGCTAACTATTTGACCATAGTTACTGATCAAAACCTTAAAACATTCACAAAGTACAGTCTCAGTGAGCACAGCCTTGCCATTGAGAAGGGTAGACACAGGAAAACCTGGCTCCGGGTAGAGGAAAGGCTGTGCAACCACTGCACAACAGCAGAACCCAAGACAGAGCTGCATTTCCTGACAAAGTGTCAAAAAATATAAAACAACTAGAGAGTGTCATTTCCACAAATTTGAAACCCTTATTCAAGGTTTCAAAGACCTACCTCTCTGATGAGAGTAGGCTACCCGTCCTGTTGGGGGAGGACGCAGAGAGCTATGGGTTGGCAACGCACTACATTGCTGCCTGCCATAAGTTGAGGGAGAGTGTCTGACAGACCAATCAACCTGCACTCTACTAAATGCTTATTGTTCAATGTATGGTTATTTTGACCTTTGATTATTCTTGTTACTGTTGTCCTGTTGACCATTTTGATTCTTATTAGTTTCATATTGTAAATATCCAAAGTAAGCTTTGGCAATATGTACATTGTTACATCATGCCAATAAAGCAAAATGAATTGAGAGAGAGACAGAGAGGTAAAGAGAGAGAGACAGAGACACCGTGAGCAGGCAAACAGGCACAACCCACCATTCTTACACTAGACCAAGCCAATCGCATGTACCAGATAATCACACTTCATGGTCTGAGGCCAGACCCCACGACTAACAACATTGGATACTTTATGGAACACAAAGCCTTCACTCTCTCATCCTGGAATATCCAAGGCCTGAGGTCATTGGCCTTTGCCTAAAAGAACAGGAACCTGGAACGAATAAATCAGAAATATAGACATCGTCATCCTACAAGAAACACGGTATAGAGGAGATGGACCCACTGGTTGCCCTCTAGGTTACAGAGAGCTGGTAGTCCCATCTACCAGGTGTTATTATTGTTATTTTACCAGGTAAGTTGACTGAGAACACATTCTCATTTACAGCAACAGCCTGGGGAATAGTTACAGGGGAGAGGAGGGGGATGAATGAGTTAATTGTAAACTGGGGATGATTAGGTGACTGTGATGGTGTGAAGGCCAAATTGGGAATTTAGCCAGGACACCGGGGTTAACGCCCCTACTCTTACGATTAAGTGCCATGGGATCTTTAATGACCTCAGAGTCAGGACACCTGTTTAACGTCCCATCCGAAAGATGGCACCCTACACAGGGCAGTAGGATATTTTTTTTAGACAAGAGGAAAGAGTGCCTCCTATTGGCCCTCCAACACCACTTCCAGCAGCATCTGGCTAATTGGCTTAGTTGATTTCAAAAAAGCTTTTGACTCAATTTGGCATGAGGGTCTGCTATACAAAATTGATGGAAAGTGGTGTTGGGGGAAAAACATACAACATTATAAAATCCATGTACACAAACAAGTGTGCAGTTAAAATTGGCAAAACATTAAATTCTTTCCACAGTGCCTAGGGTGAGACAGGGATGCAACTTAAGCCCCACCCTCTTCTAGAGGTCGACCGATTATGATTTTTCAACGCCGATATTGGAGTACCAAAAAAAAAGCAGAGACCGATTAATCGGCCGATTTTTGAAAAAAAATGTCTTTATTTATTTGTAATAATGACAATTACAACAATACTGAATGAAGACTTATTTAAACTTAATATAATAAACCAATAAAAATCAATTTTGCCTCAAATAATGAAACTTGTTCAATTTGGTTTAAATAATGCAAAAACAAAGCGTTGGATAAGTAAAAGTGCAATATGTGCCATGTAAAAAAGCTAACATTTAAGTTCCTTGCTCAGAACATATGAAAGCTGGTGGATCCTTTTAACATGAGTCTTCAATATTCCCAGGTAAGACGTTTTAGGTTGTAGTTAATATAGTAATTATAGGACTCTCTCTATACCATTTGTATTTCATATACCTTTGACTATTGGATTTTCTTATAGGCACTTTAGTATTGCCAGTGTAACGGTATAGCTTCCGTCCCTCTCCTCGCCCCATACCTGGGCTCGAAGCAAGTGGAACAACTACTTCAAGGTCTCAGAGCGAGTGACATCACCGATTGAAGTGTGGGTAACGATGCTTGGGTAGCGTGCACCCCGCTAACTAGCTAGCCATTTCACATTGGTTACACCAGCCTAATCTCAGGAGTTGATAGGCTTGAAGTCATAAACAGCTCAATGCTTGAAGCACAGCGAAGAGTTGCTGGCAAACGCACGAAAGTGCTGATTGAATCAATGCTTACGAGTCTGCTGCTGCCTACCACCGCTCAGTCAGATTGCTTTATCAAATAATATACTTAATTATAACATAAAAACACACAAATACGAGCCTTAGGTCATTAATACGGTCAAATCCGGAAACTATCATTGCGAAAACAAAACGTTTATTATTTCAGTGAAATATGGAACCGTTCCGTATTTTATCTAACGGGTGGCATCCATAAGTCTAAATATTCCTGTTACATTGCACAACCTTCAATGTTATGTCATAATTACGTAACATTCTGGCAAATTAGTTTGCAACAAGCCAGGCGGCCCAAACTGTTGCATATACCCTGACTCTGCGTGCCATGATCGCAAGAGAAGTGTTTCCCTAGTTTAATATTGCCTGCTAACCTGGATTTATTTTAACTAAATATGCAGGTTTAAAAAATATACTTCTGTGTATTGATCTTAAGAAAGGCATTGATGTTTATGGTTAGGTACATTCGTGCAACGATTGTGTTGTTTTTTCTCACAAATGCGCTTTTGATAAGTCATCCCCCGTTTGGCGAAGTTGGTCTTCACACAGTTCGCAACGAGCCAGGCGGCCCAAACTGCTGCATATACCCTGACTCTGTTGCACAGAACGCAAGAGAATTGACACAATTTCCCTAGTTAAAAGAAATTCATGTTAAGCAGGCAATATTAATTAAATATGCAGGTTTAAAAATATATACTTGTGTATTGATTTTAAGAAAGGCGATGATGTTTATGGTTAGGTACACATTGGTGCAACGACAGTGCTTTTTTGCAAATGTGCTTGTTAAATAACAATTTGGCGAAGTAGGCTATGATTCATTGATAAATTAACAGGCACCGCATCGATTATATGCAACGCAGGACAAGCTAGATAAACTAGTAATATCATCAACCATGTGTAGTTATGTTAAGATTGATTGTTTTTTTATAAGATACGTTAAATGCTAGCTAGCAGCTTACCATGGCTCCTTGCTGCACTGATGTAACAGGTAGTCAGCCTGCCACGCAGTCTCCTCGTGGAGTGCAATGTAATCGGCCATGATCGGTGTCCAAAAATGCAGATAACCGATTGTTATGAAAGCTTGAAATCAGCCCCGATTAATCGGCCATTCCGATTAATCGGTCGACCTCTACCCATTTTCAACATATATATCAACAAATTGGCGAGGGCACTAGAACAGTCTGCAGCACCCGGCCTCACCCACCCCACCCGCCCTAATAAGTCAAATGTCAACTGATTATCTGGTGCATCTGTCCCCAACCAAGGAGGGCCTACAGCAGCAACTAGATCTTCTGCACAGATTCTGTCAGACCTGGGCCCTGACAGTTAATCTCAGTAAGACAAAAATAATGTTGTTCCAAAAAAGTTGCCAGGACCACAAATACCATCTAGACATCGTTGCCCCAGAGCACACAAAAAACTACACACACAAACACCTCTGCCTAAACATCAGCGCCACAGGTAACTTCCACAAAGCTGTGAACAATCTGAGCGACAAGGCAAGAAGGGCCTTCTAAGCCATCAAAAATCGACATACCAAATAGGATCTGGGTAAAAATACTTGAATCAGTTATAGAACCCATTGCCCTTTATAGTTGTGAGGTCTGGGGTCCGCACACCAACCAAGAATTCACAAAATGGGACAAACGCCAAATTGAGACACTGCATGAAGAACTCTGCAAAACATGCCTCCGTTTTACGATGTAAAAACATCAAATAATGCAGAGTCAGAATTAGGCCGATACCCGTTAATGATCAAAGTCCGGAAAAGAGCCGTTCAATTCTACAACCACCTAAAAGGAAGCGATTCCCAAACCTTTCATAACTAAGCCATCACCTACAGAGAGAAGAACCTGGAGAAGAGTCCCCTAAGCAAGCACTGTTGTTGCTCTGTTCACAAACAGACCCCCAGGACAGCAACACAATTAGACCCATCCAAATCATGAGAAAACCCAAAAAGATGATTCTTTCCAATGTGTCAAGTAATTAACAACAAAAAAACAGAGCAAACTAGAATACTATCTGGCCCTGACCACTGTGACTGACAAACTTAAGGAAAACTTTGATTATGTACAGACTCAGTGAGCATAGCCTTGCTATTGAGAAAGACTGCCGTAGGCAAACCCGTCTCTCCAAGCGAAGACAGGCTATGTGCACACTGACCACAAAATGAGGTGGAAACTGAGCTGCACTCCCTAACCTGCCAAATGTATGATCATATTAGAGAGATATTTCCCTCAGATTAGACCCAAAAAGAATTTGAAAACAAACCCAATTTTGATAAACTCCCATATCTATTGGGTGAAATACCAGTGTGCCATGACAGCAGCAAGATTTGTGACCTGTTGCCACAAGAAAAGGTCAACCAGTGAAAAACAAACACCATTGTAAATACAGCCCATATTTATGTTTTATTTATTTTCTCTTCTGTACTTTAACCATTTGCACATATGACATTTGAAATGTAAATTTCTTTGGAACTTTGTAAGTGTAATTGTTTATTATCCATTTCACATGCTTTGGCAATGTAAACATGTTTCCCATGCCAATAAATCCCTTAAATTGAAATTAGAGGGAGAAAAAGAGATGAAGGAAATGTAGAGAGAGAGTAGTACAGTGGGTTAGAGAGGAGAGAGAGAAAGAAAGACAGAATAATAGAGAGATTGAGTCTTGACCTCTATTCTTAGGATGATAAATGTTCTTAAACATAACGAGAGATGGGGACGGGCGGGCGCCTTTACCTTTTTGATCATATCTCGGGCATCCAGTGTGAGGTAGGGCGGTAGGTTGACTTTACACTTCAAGATCTTATCAATGGTCTTTTTCCTGTTCTCAGCAGTGAACGGAGGCTATGGGGGAGTGACAGGGACAGGCAAGAAGACCACAGATGTTTGAGTCAAAAGTCTTTCAAATGGTACACCCCATCCCTCTTTACACCCCCCCCCCGTCTCTCACCGAGCCCGTCATCATGTCATACATCAGGGCTCCAAGACTCCACCAGTCCACCGCCCGGTTGTGTCCTGTACGCGTCAGAATCTCTGGAGCCCTGAGAAAGAGAGTGAGGGGATAGAGAGCGCAGGGAAGAGACACTTTAGTAGAAGAATCCCAGTATTGGCTGTGATTCAATGATCAACCTTTTAAGTGTGAACTTTTCACTCCCCTTCATGGATTGAAAGAAAATCCAATATGAGACAGATTTTTATGCGAACATTCTAAAAATCAGAATAAATAAAATAAGCACATTTTCCCACCAGTGGTGTTTCCACCAAACGGAATAAAAATCAGTGTGGATGACTTAGTTCTCATGTACGAAATCAAAATCTAAAAGTTCAATGTGTTTCCCATAGCATTTTCAACTCTAGAGTTTTGTCACAAAAACTGTTGCGTTAAATAGCAAACGTGCCTACTCTGGTCTTGGCACGTGAACTCAGATACAGTAGGCCTACAGCGCAGGTAGGCTGCGTGGGTAGGCTAGTCTACATGATGAAACTATATTACAGATAGAGCGACAAATATTTATATTTTGTCAAACGGCAGTCAAGCATCGATCATCATGTCACCAGAATCAGACTCTTTATTTATTGGTTAGGAGCATCAATATCAATGTGAACTTTCACCACCCTGTGAAGATCATGTCATTTCATCTGCAGCCAAATAAACTGCATGTTTTCCAAGACGTAGTGGGAGGACCACACACGCCATATCATCTTATGACTCCCAAGTTTACTTCAATATGATGGTTATAATATTGATATTTGCACTTTAAAGCATTTCCACTGCCATGTCTCATATGATTAATTTTACCGACACAAAATGATCCCATGTCGATGGAACAAATTATCTGTCAGCATTTATAAAATTGTACCATCATAGTTGTCGTGATATTTTTTTTGATACGGTATGACCTTACTCGCATAAAAAGTTTGAAAAACAACATGTATTTATTTATTTAACCTATAATTAACTAGGTTATTAAGAACAAATTCTTATTTACAATGACGGCCTACCTCGGGCCAAACCCGGACGACGCTGGGCCGATTGGGAGTCCCATAGGGCAGCGCACAATCGCGGCTGGATGTGATACAGCCTGGATTTTGAACCAGAGACTGTAGTGATACCTCCTGCACTGAGATGCAGTGCCTTAGACCGCTGCGTAGCTCGGGAGCCCAGTTTAGTTAGTGTACGGAATATGGTGGAAGACCATGCAGCCCATGGACAAATGTAATGTTTTTAAATGCACACTTAACTTCAGGGAGGAGGGGGAGAATTGTACTATAACTAGTCTGGTGAACACAGACCTATCTGAACTAGGATTACTACAGCGACCCCTACTGTCATTCAAAGAAAGTGCAGTCTCAGAGCGACAGCTGACTCAGAGACAGCATCCTTATCTCACATCAGTGTGGCACTACACTCACATGTACTCTATGGTCCCACAGAAGGTGTGTGTGACAGCGCCGTCGTGAATGGACTCCTTACACAGGCCAAAGTCAGTCAGCTTGATGTGTCCTGGGAGACAGAGACACAATATCTGTCAATTGTAATCAAAAGCCAATCCATAGCAGATCAATGATCTATTTTTTACATTTTTAAATCATATTTTCATCTCAGGGACATTGATTTCTAAACTCAAAAAGAAAATGTCCCTGTTTCAGGACCCTGTCTTTCCAAAGATAATTCATAAACATCCAAATAACTTCACAGATCTTCATTGTAGAGGGTTTAAACACCTTTTCTCATGCTTGTTCAATGAATCATAAACAATTAATGAACATGCACCTGTGGAACGGTCGTTAAGACACTTAACAGCTTACAGACAGTAGGCAATTAAGGTCACAGTTATGAAAACTTAGGACACTCAAGAGGCTTTTCTACTGTGACTGAAAAACACCAAAAGAAAGATGCCCGGGTCCCTACTCATCTGCGTGAACATGCCTTAAGCATGCTGCAAGGAGGTATGTGGCCAGGGCAATAAATTGCAATGTCCGTACTGTGAGACGCCTAAGACAGCCCTACAGGTAGATAGGACTGACACCTGATCATCCTCGCAGTGGCAGACCATGTGTAACAACACCTGCACAGGATCGGTACATCCGAACAGTACACCTGCAGGACAGGTACAAGATGGCAACAACAACTGCCCGAGTTACACCAGGAACGCATAATCCCTCCATCGGTGCTCAGACTGTCCACAATAGGCTGAGAGAGGCTGGACTAAGGGCTTATAAGCCTGTTGTAAGGCAGGTCCTCGCTAGACATCACCGGCAACAATGTGCCCACAAACCCACCATCGCTGGACCAGACAGGAATGGCAAAAAGTGCTCTTCACTGACGAGTTGCGGTTCTGTCTCACATGGGGTGATGGTTGGATTCACGTTTATCGTCGAAGGAATGATTAATTTGGAGGTGGAGGGTCCGTCATGGTCTGGGACGGTGTATCACAGCATCATCGGACTGAGCTTGTTGTCATTGCAGGAAATTGCAACGCTGTGCATTACAGGGAAGACACCCTCCTCCCTCATGTGGTACCCTTCCTGCAGGCTCATCATGACAATGCCACCAGCCATACTGCTCGTTCTGTGTGTGATTTCCTGCAAGACGGGAACGTCAGTGTTCTGCCATGGCCAGCGAAGAGCCCGGATCTCAATCCCATTGAGCACATCTGGGACCTGTTGGATCGGAGGGTGAGGGCTAGGGCCATTCCCCCCAGAAATGTCCAGGAACTTGCAGGTGCCTTGGTGGAAGAGGGGGGTAACATCTCACAGCAAAAACAGGCAAATCTGGTGCAGTCAATGAGGAGGAGATGCTGCATTAAGTACTGCAGTGCTGGTGGCAACACCATATACTGATTTTGACCCCCCGTTGTTCAGGGACACATTATTGCATTTCTGTTAGTCACATGTCTTGTTCAGTGCATGTCTCAGTTGTTGAATCTTGTTAAGTTCATACAAATATTTACACATGTTAAGTTTGCTGAAAATAAATGCAGTCGACAGTGAGGACGTTTCTTTTTTTGCCGAGTTTATGTAACAGACAGACACACCTTGGTGGTTCAGCATGATATTCTCTGGTTTCAGGTCTCGGTAGATGATTCCGTTTGAGTGGAGGTGTCCCAAAGCAAGCACAATCTCACCCAGATAAAAACTATTTGCCAAAGAAGGAAAAACATGTATTAACACTCCTCCTCATACACATGCACAAGACATACGGTCAAGTTCTTATTTTCTCCTCCTCTTCTACAAAATGTTCACATGGAAATTAAACTGCTGTTTATGGCCTCAGCCTCACACTTGTATCCTTTCCCAATGATAACCTGAAGCTGAGCATCTCTCTGTCACTCTCTCTCTTACCAGGCAGTGTCCTCCATGAAGATTCCTTCTTTCTCCAGCTGCATGAACAGTTCTCCACCTGATAAAGAAACAAAAACAACAAGATTAGGGAGATAAGTGTCGAAGTTGAAGTGCCAGGATTCAGAGATAAGACATGGTTGTCCTACCCAGATCCTCTCCCTCCAGGAGGTCGAAAGCGTACAACAGGTCCCCCTCCCTCCCCCCATCCCTCTCTCACCACTGAGACACTCCAGGATGAGGTAGAGTTTACCCCCGGTCTGGAAGGCATACAGCAGGTCAACGATGAAGGGGTGCCGCACCGTCTCTAGAATCTCCCGCTCCGCACGCGTGTGGGCCGTGTCCTTGGCATTACACACTATCTTTGCCTGGCAGGGAGAAAAAGGAGAGAGGGATGAGTGAAAAGAGGGATGGGTGGAAGGAGGTGGAGGAAGTTGTGCATTTAGATATACTACATTTTGCCCTGGCACCGTGGCAAAGTTTAGAACATACTTTCGACTGAGAAGAACGATTAAGAGGAATCGCACGGACCTTCTTTAAAACCTTCATGGCGAATATCTTCCCCGTCTGTGTACCCTGCACTTTCCGTACCTGGAAAACCTGCAAGTAGAAATACAATTGTTAAATAGGTCGATGACAAATGGATTGAGTTTCTGATCAAGAGCTTGGTGTATATCCAAGTAGATTGTGAAACTGAAATTCTTAGAAACGCACTGATTGATTGACTGACGTGCACACACACACACACACACACACACCTTGCCATAGCCCCCCTTGCCCAGCACACTTAGCAGCTCAAAGCTGTCTGGTCCGATCCTCTCACTGTCTCTGTTGACAATGGCACTGGTCAGCTCTATCTCTTCTGTTTGAACACTAAGAGAGGGGATGAGAGAGAGAGTTAGGAAGAAAGGGAATGAGTGAGTGTGAGGTTATATGATTCAGTAAAAGATATAGGCTCAAGCATGAAATGATGGACAAGTGACTAAGTAAGTGTTCCACTTACGGGTCTGTCTCTGCTACGGTGAAGTCACAAATGTCATCCTACAGAACACAAGGAGGATAGAAGAGAGGATGTCAAAGTTAATTCACTGTAGACAGGTGAAGAAGGGCCACTGCTGATAGACTGAACATGGCATTATGTAATATCACAGATCCTGCATGCATCTTTTATTTTGGGGAACATTCTTCATAGTTTATATGCTCTGTTTATTACTAGCTGCAATTGTCTGGGCTTTTTCGTCACTACATTGAACACAGCCTTGATCTGACACTCTAATAACAAGTTAGTTAGGTTTTCCTAATTTAACAACAACAACAAAAAGTGTCCTCAAATCCCCCACCTCTGCATCGCTAAGGTCGTCCGACTCCAAGTCAATATCGAAAACACCTGCCATCCTGCGGAAGAAATTACAGTTATAGCTTAGCTATGCGTGATGTGATTAAAAACACAACGGCCCCGAGAGCTAGCAATGTGAAAACACGCATTTATTGTTGTTACTATCTAGTTAGCTATGCCTGACAGGTGCAAACACTAAGCAGCTAAGTTACACTGTCAAAGCTGGACAAGAAGCGGGCGTAAATCTAACGTTAACCTAGATGGGGTCTAGGCAGGCTAATCGGACTCATGGGTGAAGTTTACGTAAAAGGGAACATTTCTTACTGGGCCCGCTGGCAGGGAAGGCAATATACGCTAGCTAATGCTGTCGAGCGTCGTCCAACAGGCATGGTTGGAGATAGCCGAATAAACTCAAGGATTTACGGTAGAGTTGAGCGGTGACTAGTATGCGGGGACTGGAGCTCCGACGTAACATACAAACGACGTTATCAAAAACTAGCTACAAGCTACTACCCTGGTACAGAATAGTCCTACTGAAAGCAGTAGTTGGTGATTTTAAAAAACAAACAAAAAACTTCATTTTATGTGATGTCTGGGCTCCAGTCTGCCCACGGCCACACACCTCCATCTTAAATCTCAAGAGTTGAGTTATATCGGCCGGATTCGAGAGAACCAGAGTCCGAAAGCTAGCCAGCTCGTGTGAAACTAAGCTCGGATTCTGGGAATGTTGAAAGAAAAGAGAAAATCAAGTTTGTTGTGTCACTTATGCTAGTTAAAATGACTGAACTGACTGTATCAATGTAATATTATATAACGGGTCGTGAACACATCGGTTTGAGAGCTGGTTTGACAACTAACGTTAGCTAGCTAGTTAGCTGATTACGACGACTCGTAGGTGGTAAGTTACCGTTCGTTAGCTACCCAAGCATTTCACCTCGCCTCATACCTTCACTCTCAGCTGCATTCGTCGTGACCACTGAGTCAGTGAGCTTATAAGTGGCTGATTCCACTTGTCTTGCTGTGTCGCTCCCACAAGTATCGTTGGACCTAAACTGTAGTCGTAAATAAGAATTTCGATTTTCTGTCACCTCTATCTGGTCTTTGTTGATGTTCTGTTGTTTGTTTCTCTTGGCGTGTGTGATTGAACGTTGACCTTTTTTTAGCTACGTCATCAGTAAAATACTTTCGATTGGCTGCTATTTTATTTTATAGCGGTAGATCAATTCATGGCACTGCTTTATTTTATTTTATTATAAACAGAACAGAACAAACAATATACAATCACAAATAGAGCAAGTGACGTACGTGAAAAAAAGTTTTTATAAAAGTGGACATGGGCATTTTGACAAGTGCAGACATGGGTCAGAAAGGCAATTCCCATTGGGGAAAAAATTGCATTCCAGCTGAACAGAAGCTGTTCTGGGGTCAGGGACATTGTGGTCTCTCCACCAACTGGCTTTATCCCAGTTTCAGTAACGAGGTTATGGCCATTGTGTATGCGGCCCTGACACCGTATTGTAGAGCACCTATAGGGCTCTGGTCAAAAGGAGTGCACTACACAGGAAATAGATTGCCAGGTTTTTGTTATTATAAGGATTACAATGATATTTACATCTATTGAGACTTTGGAGACAATTAAACTATTTTATCAAACTGATAAAAAAGCAACAAAACCTACGGGGGAAAAACACTCCAACAGATGCGCTACCTCGCCTATTAGGAAAGTAACAAGCAATCTTTGATTTCGTCATTGTCTCTGGCTTTGTCTGTATCAATCAAAGGCAGTAGCTCTTTGGGTGGTTTCGTTTCCAGGGTTAACAGAAGTGAGAGAGAGAGAAAGGTCACTTAGGCCTACAACCTACACACCCCTGTGGGCGCAGCTTCCTGCAATACCTGTCCGAAACACACCAGCTCAGAAGCAACTGTTGTTTCTCCTATGAGAGTACAACACTTTACCAACACCAAACCATCACACTATGCATGCTACCACGTATGACAAAGCTTTTTGTTGGGTTTTAGGAGGCTTAGAGGCAATTTTTTATAAACAAAATCATATTTTTATTTTTAATAATCGTGTTTTAAAGTATGACACTAAAGGTTTGCAAATGGTAAAGCTAAGTTGAGCTGATAACACTTTTAAAAAAAAAGCAGTCTACATCTGAAAGGAAGTGGAACTTTCACGGAACTAGAGGTTTTACCAGTGAACATGAAACTGTCCATTGTCAGGCTGTAACTTGTAACCTGTGACCTGTAATTCTGCTTGTAATAGCACACAGAGAATGGCATCTCTTTGGTTTATCTTGATGATTTGTGAGTAAAATGTATTGGATTTTCAGAGGGTCTTCTTGATGAATAGCCTGATTTGATTATACACATGTTTTTTCATTTGATTGTAATAGATTACAACACATTAGGCAATTTTCTATCTATCAAACGGTGTTCATCGTCAAGCTACGGCAGTCTGTGGAGGAGTCTGTGTTTCGAAAGGTCCAGCTTGGAGATACTGCCATTTTCCCCTGTGATATCTCTTACCATTACGAGATAACCCGTTATCTTTGGTCACCAACACAATCTTCGTTTCGAGGCACAGATTGCCAACAGGTCATTGGCATTTAAAATCAAGACTGTTGAGGATGCAGACCTTGGATTGTATTACTGAATGGGAAAGGTTGGAAAAATGATGATGCTTGGGGGAGAAAGCAGAATTCATGGTAAGAGGAGATTTTTGATAATCAAAAACATATGTGTATTTCTCACAAAATACCATGCTCCTCAATTTAGAATATACCATTTTAGTTGTTAAATCTGTCACAAAATGTTATTCTCACATCTAAAACGTTCTGCCTCAGAGACTTTATGTTCAGTCTCTCCAACTGTGACCTTAACAAACCTATTTATCATCACTGGTGGTACACCTAATCATCAACCGATCTCATTAGTAATTTATGTCACTATTGTTCAGTGTCTGGCCTAGAAACTATAAATGAATATTTTACCACTTGTGTACAAGGTAACATAAATATATATACTAAATTATATTACAGCTTAAATACTAAGTCATACTGCATTTAACACAAACAAAAATGAGCCATGCAATTTTCCTAATGTAGCATAATTTCAGCAGGTAAAGCTAACCTCGCCTCCCTCCTCCTATACTTCTCCTTTTAGCTTCGCCTGCAATGTCTATTGGTACTAACGGTCTCTCCTTATTTCATCTGCATGCAGTTTTTAAGTTTTAAGTTCCTCGGCGTACACATCACGGACAAACTGAAATGGTCCACCCACACAGACAGTGTGGTGAAGAAGGCGCAACAGCACCTTTTCAACCTCAGGAGGCTGAAGAAATTTGGCTTGGCACCTAAAACCCTCACAACCTTAACAGATGCACAATTGAGAGCATCCTGCCGGGCTGTATCACCGCCTGGTATGGAAACTGCACCGCCCTCAAACGCAAGGCTCTCCAGAGGGTGGTGCGGTCTGCACAACGCATCACTGGGGGCAAACTACCTGCCCTCCAGGACACCTGCAGCACCTGATGTCACATGAAGGCCAAAAAGATCATCAAAGATCATCAAGGACAACAACCCTGCTATCATCCAGAAGTCGAGGTCAGTACAGGTGCATCAAAGCTGGGGCCGAGAGACTGAAAAACAGCTTCTATCTCAAGGCCATCAGACTGTTAAACAGCCATCACTAACACAGAGAGGCTGCTGCCTACATACAGACTCAAATCATTTGCCACTTTAATACATGGATCACTAGTCACTTTAAATAATGCCACTTTAATAATGATTACATATCTTACATTACTCATCTCATATGTATATACTGTATTTTATACCATCTATTCCATCTTGCCTATGCCGCTTGGTCATCCATATATTTATATGTACATATTCTTATTCCATCCCTTTAGATTTGTGTGTATTAGGTAGTTGTGTGGAAGAGTTGGATTACTTGTTAGATATTGCTGCACTGTCAGAATTAGAAGCACAAGCGTTTCACTACACTCGCATTAACATCTACCAATCATGTGTATGTGACCAATACAATTTGATTTGATTTTTGATTTGAGCTGCAGTTGGACTGGGTCTGGTGGGGATGATACTGGCAGTTTGCATCACTCATCACAAGAACAAGAAAGGGAACACGGCAACCTTAACGGTACGGTCCAAATAAGCTGCTCTGTATGCTTTACTTGCCCAGTGTGTTTCAGTGTCTGATTGCAATATAATATACGAAGAAACCCGAATGCCATAGTCCTACAGCATGTACAGTGGGGCAAAAAAGTATTTAGTCAGCCACCAATTGTGCAAGTTCTCCCACTTAAAAAGATGAGAGAGGCCTGTAATTTTCATCATAGGTACACTTCAACTATGACAGACAAAATGAGATTTTTTTTCTCCAGAAAATCACATTGTAGGATTTTTAATGAATTTATTTGCAAATTATGGTGGAAAATAAGTATTTGGTCACCTACAAACAAGCAAGATTTCTAGCTCTCACAGACCTGTAACTTCTTCTTTAAGAGGCTCCTCTGTCCTCCACTCGTTACCTGTATTAATGGCAACTGTTTGAACTTGTTATCAGTATAAAAGACACCTGTCCACAACCTCAAACAGTCACACTCCAAACTCCACTATGGCCAAGACCAAAGAGCTGTCAAAGGACACCAGAAACAAAATTGTAGACCTGCACCAGGCTGGGAAGACTGAATCTGCAATAGGTAAGCAACTTGGTTTGAAGAAATCAACTGGGAGCAAAAAAAATGGAAGACATACAAGACCACTGATAATCCCCCTTGATCTGGGGCTCCACGCAAGATCTAGTGAATGACCTGCAGAGAGCTGGGACCAAAGTAACAAAGCCTACCAGTAGCCTATCAGTAACACACTACGCTGCCAGGGACTCAAAACCTGCAGTGCCAGACGTGTCCCCCTGCTTAAGCCAGTACATGTCCAGGCCCGTCTGAAGCATGCTAGAGAGCATTTGGATGATTCAGAAGAAGATTGGGAGAATGGCATATGGTCAGATGAAACCAAAATATAACTTTTTGGTAAAAACTCAACTCGTCGTGTTTGGAGGACAAAGAATGCTGAGTTGCATCCAAAGAACACCATACCTACTGTGAAGCATGGGGGTGGAAACATCATGCTTTGGGGCTGTTTTTCTGCAAAGGGACCAGGACGACTGATCCGTGTAAAGGAAAGAATGAACGGGGCCATGTATCGTGAGATTTTGAGTGAAAACCTCCTTCCATCAGCAAAAGGGCATTGAAGATAAAACGTGGCTGGGTCTTTCAGCATGTCAATGATCCCAAACACACCGCCCGGGCAACGAAGGAGTGGCTTCGTAAGAAGCATTTCAAGGTCCTGGAGTGGCCTAGCCAGTCTCCAGATCTCAACCCCATAGAAAATCTTTGGAGGGAGTTGAAAGTCTGTGTTGCCCAGCAACAGCCCCAAAACATCACTGCTCTAGAGGAGATCTGCATGGAGGAATGGGCCAAAATACCAGCAACAGTGTGTGAAAACCTTATGAAGACTTACAGAAAACGTTTGACCTCTGTCATTGCCAACAAAGGGTATATAACAAAGTATTGAGATAAACTTTTGTTATTGACCAAATACTTATTTTCCACCATAATTTGCAAATAAATTCATTAAAAATTCTACAATGTGATTTTCTGTTTTTTTTCTCATTTTGTCTGTCATAGTTGAAGTGTACCTATGATGAAAATTACAGGCCTCTCTCATCTATTTAAGTGGGAGAACTTGCACAATTGGTGGCTGACTAAATTCCTTTTTGCCCCACTGTATGCTGATTATTTATCTGAAGACAATCGTGTTATTTTCAAGAGCTCACGAATTTGGGTCAAGTTTATCAGGAAGGAAACCACCCATCTTTGCTTTTCTGCTTTATTAAAAGCTGAGGTCTGGAACTCCCTCCAGGTCATCTCTCTCTCCATTCCTTGGCCTTGGTTGCCTGGTTTTTAAGCACTACATTCATTCATTGTGGAGAACAAACATCCGTTTGGCCAGAGCGATGTGGATGGGTAGCCTTGGTACATAAATATTTTTGCAGGACAACTCCTGGGAACCATGTACATATGTGGGGCCGTTTCAGCTCCAGATGACACAAGAGGGTTGCAGGTCTGCAGTCATTCATTTTAATTAGAGAAATATCCTATAAACCAAACTGTTTTAACTGTCAATGTACTTTATTGCACACAATCCTCAAATAAAATCGAGCATAAATAAAAATCTATGTATTTACATTGGGTCTAATGTGTGTGTGAGAGAGAGTGAGGCATGTTTCTCAACTCCAAGAAAAGCACACAGAATTTCCTCAAACTGTACATATTACCACATTATCACATTTGAATTTGATAGATATTTAGAGTAATTATGTAGATACTGACAATGGACAGACAGGCGTAGATATCTCCCATCCTAAAATAAACTGGAGCATCCATAAAATAAACAAGTAATTACAATTTCTTTACATTGGGGATAATGTGTGTGTGTGTGTGACAGAGAGAGAGAGAGTGTGTGCATGTTTTATTTTTCCTTGTCAGCCACCATCTCTGCTTTATCAGTCTTGATAGGCCCAGTGTATGCACTTCTGGGTGAGGCTGTCGGGCAGTGGTGGAGTGCATGGCAGATCTGAAAGAGTGATGCACATAGTGACAGTAAGTGTACAGCTCAACGACATGTCTGTGTGTGCACATCTGTTGGTGTGAGTGAGGATATGTGTATGGAATATAATTCTGAATTACCTGAATCCATCTGGGAATCCTCACAAGTTTCTCCCTTCACGGCTACTGTAGTAGGAACTGGTGCAGGCGGTAAATTAAATGCCACAGCAGAGGACTGCTGTGACTGCAGCTGAAATGCTGAGGGTGGCAGATCTAAAAGAGAGAGGCACAATTTTCTCAACTGACAATAATCATACAACTAAACAGACTGAATGAGTGTAAGGCCTAGATCCAATCAGATCAAGTGTTAACCGATGATTGCTGACACCACAGCTGATGTTTTGGCGGTGTCTGAGGTGTAACTGAGTTGGATCTGTCAAAATTGGTAAGCAGCAGCTCTTGATCATTGTCATGAAGCTACACCTGTCCTACTCGTGTTACAAGTTCAGAACGAGAAAGTGAAGCCTATAGATATCATGATGCTCAAATTCAAAATCATTAAACAAAATAGTGAGGATTTCTATCAGCCTAATCGAGATGTAGATTAAATCTCACATTCCAGTGTTCAAACTTGTAAACAGGTCCGCATGAGATTTCTGTTGATGCAACTCGGTGCAGCCAATGGCATTGTCCGCTTTCTGTATAATGCCAGGAGCCGCTTGTGGATTTCACAGCTCTAACACAGTTCCACCTCAGACACCACCAAAACAACCGCTATGTGGATGTCGGCTAAAGTGGACGTGATTGAATAGAGCACCAAGGGAGGGAGAGTGTGCATGTGTGTATACATGCATGTGATGATTACCTGTATCACCAGTCGCTGCAGCAGATGCAGGGACAGACGACTGCAGCTGTGGGGTTGTAATAGGGTTGTCAGATCTAAATGAGAGAGGCACAATTTTCTTAAGTGAAAAGAATGACACAACAAAACAGAGTGAGCGATTGAGTGAGTGTGTTGACATGTGTGTGATCATTTTTTGGACCACATCACACAGCTTCAGGTCTACAAGCCTCTGGAAGTTCCAGCGTGCCACTCCAGGGCTGGAACAGTTTGGTGGGAACACCCACCAAGTCTGGTTGTCAGATCTGAAAGATAGGCACAATAATATTTTAATGGCAAAGCCTCGACTACACATTAAACTAATTTAAGTGTGTGCTTGTGTATATCGGGCAACCACACAGCAGACTTAATTTCCCCAACTGCTCATTGTACTTGCCCTCGCAATCTGTGGTGTGTGTGTTCTGTGTTATTGACTCAGAAGTGTGTCATCCTGACCACATCCTTGTAGTAGGACATTCAGTGATTAGCTATTAACAGTGTACAGTAAAAAGGATATCAAATATTCAGATCTGGAATGACAAGTAGGCTAAATCAGTTTCAAAACCTCTAGGGCAGGAGTGGGCAAACTTTTTGGCTCGAGGGCCACATCTGGATTTTTAAATTCAACGGAGGGACACATTTTTTGGGGGACCAATTGTTTGTTCAAATCAATTTGCGGGGGCCTCCAGAGTGATGCAGAGGTCTTGAGAGTGGTGTAGTGGCTTGAGGCATCACCACAGACCCAGGTTCGATCCCAGGCTGTGTCACAGCTGGCAGTGACTGGGAGACCCATGAGGTGGTGCACAATTGGCACAGCGTCATCCAGGTTAGGAGAGGGTTTGGCCGGCTGAGATTTCCTTGTCCCATCGCACTCTAGAGACTCCTGTGGCGGGCCAGGCGCATGCATGCTGTCACGGCGCCAGGTGTTCTTCCAACACATTGGTACAGCTGACTTCCGGGTTAAGCGGGCATTGCGTCAATAAGCGGTGCAGCTTGGCTGGGTCATGTTTTGGAGGACGCACGGCTCTCGAACTTCGCCTCTCCCGAGTCCGTACGGGAGTTGCAGCGATGGGACGAGACTATAACGTACATTTCTGTCTTAACTACTAGCTTCGTAACATAATGGTCCGTTTAATCATAATCGGAATAATGCATTGGTCATTCACAGAAAATGTCAAACGGAAAGGGGGGTTCAACCGATGTCTTGGCTAAATTCCCAACCTGGCCACATTCCATCATGGCCAACTAATCATCTCCCTCATTCCTAATTGGCATATATCACTCCTCACCTCTCCACCTGATAGCTGACGTGGGGTGAGCGTTCTGGCAAAAAAAATGGTCGCCGTGCATCACTGAGGTGGGCGCTACACATTGATGGTGGATAAGGTGAGTTTCACCCTACTATGTAAAGAGCTTTGAGCACCTCAATTGGTAGAAAAGCGCTATAGAAATCCAATCAACTATTATGTATTATTATTATTTGTATACGATCACGTCTCTCTATTATGAGTGGGAATATTTGGGAACAGATTTCCAAATTTAAAATCACTTGGAGCTGATGTCCCGGTGTTTGTATAGTATTTTATGTCCGGCAAAATTCAACAATACATGTGTATACACAAATTATTATTTTTTTGCTCAGAAACTTGGGGGGCAGTTGGGGAACCCTGTGATAAGATGTTCAATACATTTGTATCCTGACATTGTTTACAGTCACAATCTTTTCAGATGTCATGTCATTACATTAAAAAAATTATAATCAACTCTGATTAATGTCATAGTTAGCTTATCACATGAATCTGTTTAACGCTTGATGATTATTGCACTTCAGTCTATATCTTTTTTTACTACTGGAAATGAAACCATTGAGTAAATCTGCCAGTCTGTGTGGTGAGATATAACCATATTGTCCAGCAGAGGGCAATATCACCTTGTTTGTATTTCAGTTCAATTCATTCGTCATCTGTGAATCACATCATGTCAAGCTTTTGAAAGCTCCACATCACAGACCTATTTGGCTGTTTAAATGATCACCTCCTCATTTGTACAATGGCCCACACCCTTGCTCGCCTCATGATCCCAACCCCCAAAAAAGTGTTTGTTTTCGGACATTGTGACCATAAAAGTGCAACAGGCGTGGGCAAAATGGAGATAATGTGTGTTCGCTGCCAAGTAGAATTTGTGTAATGAAGGCTGGCTCCATCCAACAACCCTCCAACTCCTAGCCTAATTCAATGGTGCACTTATTGGTCCGCACAACACCGAGGACTGCCAGGGCCTTCTCCAAGAAAAATACAATACATCACATCACACATTTGTTGTATGTATCTGAAAGTCTTTATTTCATTCCTCAAAAGTACAGATCTGGGGAAGGGTACCAAAACATTTCTGCAGTATTGAAGGTCCCCAAGAACACAGTGGCCTCCATGATTCTTAAGTGGAAGATGTTTGGAATCAACAAGACCTAGAGCAATCGGGGAAGAAGGGCCTTGGTCAAGGAGTTGACAGAGCTATGACAGAGCTAAGATAAAAGCCATTCCTCAGTAAAAGGCACATGACAGCCCACTTGGAGTTTGCCAAAAGGCAACTAAAGGACTCTCAGAATGTGAGAAACAAGATTCTCTGGACTGATGAAACCAAGATTGAACTCTTTGGCCTGAATGCCAAGTGAAAAGTCTGGAGGAAAACAGACACCGCTCATCACCTGGCCATTACCATCCCTACATTGAAGCATGGTGGTGGCAGCATCATGCTGTGGGGATTATTTTCAGGGGCAGGGACTGGGAGACTAGTCAGGATCGAGAGAAAGAAGGACAGAGAGATCCTTGATGAAAACCTGCTCCAGAGTGCTCAGGACCTCAGACTGGGGCGAAGGTTCACCTTCCAACAGTACAATGACCCTAAGCACAAAGCCAAGACAACGCAGGAGTGGCTTCGGGACAAGTCTTTGAATGTCCTTGAGTGGCCCGGCCAGAGCCCAGACTTGAACCCAATCGAACATCTCTGGAGAGACCTGAAAATAGCTGTGCAGCGACGCTCCTCATCCAACCTGACAGAGCTTGATTGGATCTGCATAGAAGAATGGGGGAAACTCCCTGAATACAGGTGTGCCAAGCTTGTAGCATCATACCCAAGAAGACTCAAGGCTGTAATTGCTGCCAAAGGTGCTTCAACAAAGTACTGAGTAAAGGGTCTGAATACTTGTGTGTGTGTGTGATATTTGAGTTTTTTATTTGTAATAAATTTGCAAACATTTCTGAAAATTAGTTTTGCGTTTGTCATTATTGGGGGGCTGTAATGTAGGAAAAAGTGAAGGTGTGAATACATTCTGAATGCTCTGTAGATGGGCCAATTGGCCAGTCCCCAACTTTATCCAAAGCTTTTTGCATGGCCCAGCATCTTTCCGCAGATAGTTTTGCATTTGCAATGTACTTAATATAGACCAGGGTTCCCCAACTGGTGTGATTTGATTTGGCCCCCCAACTTTTCTGAGCAAAAAAAACAAACACACTTTTGATTTTATTTTTGTTTTTATTGTTGGACAGAGAAGACTGGAGAAACACAAGCAAATGAGTTCCAAGTGATTCCCACACATAATAGGGAGATGTGCACTCATGCTATTGTGTTTTGCTTGCAATGGAATTACAGTATGCGTGAGTGATTTAAACGTCATAACATTCCTTCAAAGTCATATCGGAGGCATGATTAACGTATCCTTGTTGGTTCATTGACAGAAAGACATTGTATAGACAGCCTATTGCTGTGCTATAGTCTAAATATTTTGGGAAAGGGACAGACATTTAGTCTGGGATTTGGTCTAATATCAGCATCTGATCTTTCTGCGAGTGACATAACCCCTCTTATGCTTTTGTAATCAATCCAAATCGGTTTGGTGTTACTTTGTTACTGCATGTTAATACAAGTGAAATGAAAAGATATGTGTCCACTTCACTCCAATAGATTAAAATGAAACAACAGAAAGCCCATCACTGCCTGCACACCCCAGCTTGCCGTCACAGCTAAATAACCTCTTAAAACTAATGAAGATGCGCAGAGAGAATGGATGGAGAGAAGCAGCTGAGTAGGTTCATGGCCAGCACAGGACCACCACTTCTGGCTTCTTCAACTACAGGATCGTCTGAGACCAGCCACCCAGACAGCTGATGAAACTGTCTGTAATAAAGCCCTTTTGTGAGGGAAAAACTCATTCTGATTGGCTGGGCCTGGCTCTCCAGTGGGTGGGCCTATGCCCTCCAATGCCCATCCATGGCTGAATCCCTGTCCAGTCATGTGAAATCCATAGATTAGGGCCAAATGCATTTATTTCAATTGACTGATTTCCTTAAATGAACTGTAACTCAGTAAAATCGTTGACATTGTTGCATGTTGGGTTTATATTATTGTTCAGTATTTATTTTCACTTATTTACCCAGTAGGCTAGCACAATTTTGGTTTCATGTATAGGTATGAAAATAAACACAACTGAACAATTAGCTATTTAGAGCATTTCCCCAAAAGGCATGTCCTGTTTTTGCCTTCATAGATGATAACATTTGTAGGTTAAAACAAATGTGCATTGTCATGCAGTGACAGAACAGACCTAATTGATACTGCAAGTCATTAATGATGACTTAGTTGGACTAACCTTTTTGAATTTGCTGTTGGCCTTATTCATCTGCCTGTATTCCTAATCCCTACCTGCCCCTGGTCCTATGAATTTCCACCTCTCACTGTATCATTCTTGCTTGTCCATCTTCCTCAATTAAAATGAGTTATTCTTACAGATCAATCTTGCTGGCAAAACGTCATTAAATATTGCCAGAATATTTAGCTATAGCGTGCATTTATGGATGTTAAAAAAAAAAAATATTTATATATAATAATAATAATAATAATGAGCACTCACTTACTGCGTAGGCATACAGTAATGAGTGGGAAACGCAGAGACACCGTCGTCTTCACTGTTTTGGCGTTCCACAAGGGTGGCTTTATATAGCCTACAGTAGGGGGGTGGCCATGTACAATATATCCTACCTACCGTTTCTAAAGATCTGAGTGCCAGTTATGATTTTCATATACTCATTTTAGGCTACCTAACTGTGCCCCGAAATGTATATGGGCACATAAAGGGAAAAAAGTCTATAGCTGGCAACTGAACATAGGCGCTGTCCATTCAGCACCACACCACGGAGTTCCACTATGACCACCTGTCCGGAAGCGCAGTCCATTCAGCACCACACCACGGAGTTCCACTATGACCACCTGTCCGGAGGCGCAGTCCACTCAGCAGTGCTGAATCATGTGTAGATTTTCCTTTTGTATTTCGTGAGTTTCGTCATTATTTGGTCGAGTTGTTTTTCTTCATGCATCCCTTTCGAACGGTAGGCCTGAGTCGGCTTAAGTCCTCTGATGTATGCATTTTATTTCAATACATGTGCAGAATGTATCTGTCATAGTTTTCCTTCCCTGTCAACTGTTTTATGCATCGGTTGCTTTCACATTGATATTTAAAGTCGGCCTTGTTGTTATTTGATAGCGTGCGTGGCGTTCCAAAAGTAAATTAATCAATTTATGATGAGGTTGTGTAGCTAACCTTGTACACACCGTTCCACGAACCTTTAAACCTTATATTGAGGTGGTAATTAATGGCTTAAGACATTTTTGTTTGTTTTTGCTGTTCTCCAAAATACCATTTTAGTGTTTTTAAATTGTGTAGAACTGCAGTAGCCCTAAATGAGCTTCAACTTACCCAAAACTCAGTGGAAGCTTTGAAATCACCCCAACCCACCTCACCCCACTTTGCCATTCCCTAGGTTTAGCTGAACTGACGCCACTACATTATTTAGTGCTGGCACAGGGGGGAAAAGCTGTTCGCGCCTCTACTTTATAGCCAAATGTGTTACGCTCTGCGTCTGCGCACATTTCGTCAGACCCTTTTCGTAGTTATGAAACTTCTAAACTCAGGTTTTGTAATCGAGGCACGCTGGCCAATCAAGGCACTGAGATGCCGTTCACGTGATCGCATTTTTACGTAACAAACGGGTGTAGTAGACCTGTATGTTGCCAAGTCTCTACTGGCACATAAGCTAGACACGTTGTAGGTTATAGCAATGGCTAAACACATTTTTAAAATATATTTATAATAACCGGAACACATTGTATGCAGATCATCTATCCTACAATGTCGGTCCAACACCCCGAAGGAGAGGACGCCGTCGAAGAAAGAAAAATATTCTTCATTGAGCCAGAATACGACTGGGACGAGGAGCAGGACAATGTCGACAACCACATACTTATTTTACAAAAAGCCGATGCACTGGCATCAGAAAACCGTCTCAAAGAAGCCATCTATGTTTACTCGATGGCCTTGAGAGATGGTTCTGTAGGGCCGGAGCAGATGAGCACTTTAGTGGATTGTATTCTGCGCAACTTTAAGAGAAAGCTGGAAATTGATGAGGCGCCTTCGGAACGAACGCCACATATTATTGATATCGCCGGGGAGGAGGACGTTTTTGACTGCCCGAAATGTCATAGATTTCTAGGCGAGCCCGTGACTATCGGCTGTGGACATTCGTACTGTAAAAGATGTTTACAACACCAGCTACTCTCCAAATGCAAGCTGTGTAGCGAGGTAGGAGGCAGGCCGACGGAGCTTAAAACGAATGTGATTCTATTCGGACTGTTGGAAAAGTGGTTTCCCGAGGAGCTGAAAAGGTCTAGAGCTATTAGTGAAATTGAAGACCTGTCTAGAAGGAAACATTTCGAGGAGGCCGTATCACTAGCAACAGATGTGATTGAATCTGGTGAGTCGGGGAGGAAAGGCTTGTGGAGACCACCAGTCACTTCGCATCCTTGTTTTATATGCTATGATGAGACGTTTAGGATAAAGCATGAAAACAAAGTGTTATTTTAGTCATTCCCTATTACTATTTGTGGTCTTTATTATCGAAGAGTAGGGAAGGGGAGTTCCACTGACCAATATTAAGGGTACCCGCTTGTCATGTGTTTGACTGTAGGTCCTTTGGCTACGTTTACAGGCAGCCCAATTCTCATCCCTTTTTTTTCACAAATTGATCTTTTGACCAATCAAATCAGAAAAATATCTGATGTGGTCAAATGACCAATTAGTGAAAAAAAATGTCAGAATTGGGTAACCTGCGAGAACGCAGCCTTTGTGCCACTGATGTAACCCATGTGCCACCCTGTTACGAAATGTCGTAAGTTGGGCATGCGCACAAGCAGCGAGTTTCATAAGGCAGGTTGTGAGATCGTGCTGGGTTTGCCAAACAATCATTTTATAACGTTTGGTCCCCTCTCAAATATTTCCCGAAGTCCGAAAAATATACTAAAAAAGGCTAAATGTGCTGCCCAATCAAGGCATGGCGATGCAGTACACGTGATTGCATTTCCACGGAACAAACGTGTTTATACCTGTATGTTGCCAAGTCTCTACTGGTACATAAGACACTGAAAAGTAAAAGTGCAGAGTGTGTCAATGCAATACAAAGTGACAGCACGGAAGTCTATAGTCATTGGTGTAGGCTATGTCTAGATTCCTTCAATTAATAGATTACTTGAGGTTTTAATGACACCAGACATACAATTAGTTATACTTAAAACATAAATACCTAAGAGTTTCCTGAAAGTTGTCATTCAGTCTCCTAAATATTTTATTAAAGTAATGTGAATAATTTATGGTTAATAAGTAATGGGCAGTCACTAACATCTTGGTACTTGATATTTATTGTTTTATTATGTGTTACAGCATTCAACCCACAGTGCATTTAATGTTAACAATGATAGTTTAAAAAAAATACGTGATTATTTTGTAACAATCGAATTGAAACCGAACCTGCCTCAAAATCTCCTTGACAGCCATAGGCCTTGTTTGATGGTTCAGCTTCTCGGAAAGTAATTTATTCTTGGAAAATAATTCTAAAATCGATCAGATCAACAGTTACAGATACTAACCAAGGCAATGCTCTCCATAATGTGAAGGCCTTCTCCGGAATTCGAATAGCACCTATACGAGCAGTATGCTTTGCACAATAACATGCTACATGGAGAAAAAAATTGGCAAACAATCTCTTGTAATGTTGACCTCACAATTAGACCAAAGTATGCAGAGGTTGTTTCTTTAGAATATGTTTTTTATATATTTATATATATATATATATATATATATATATATATACAGTGGGGCAAAAAGTATTTAGTCAGCCACCAATTGTGCAAGTTCTCCCACTTAAAAAGATGAGAGGCCTGTAATTTTCATCATAGGTACACTTCTACTATGACAGACAAAATGAGAAAAAAAATCCAGAAAATCACATTGTAGGATTTTTAATGAATTTATTTGCAAATTATGGTGGAAAATAAGTATTTGGTCACCTACAAACAAGCAAGATTTCTGGCTCTCACAGACCTGTAACTTCTTCTTTAAGAGGCTCCTCTGTCCTCCACTCGTTACCTGTATTAATGGCACATGTTTGTGTGTGTGTGTGTATGTATATATATATATATATTGTAATATACACGGTATGCTATTGTAAACATAAGGGCAACAGAAGCTATAGCCTGCACAGCATATCAAACAAGCAAGACACACAGGCAATCATTGCAAACATTTGCTAAACAGGAAACAGACTGCTGGCTATTCGTATTTGTAGCCTCAGTCATGTTATGTCACCTCCAAGACCCTTGTCCCTCTGTCACTGAAGATAACTCATCAAGCTGCACAGGCTCCCCTCTCTCTTGACATTAAACCCATCTCACTTGTTAATAAAGAATTGACAAGTTATACATTGGCCAATGACAAATATATGAGCACTTATTGCGTATAAGTGTAGCCTAACGCTACTTTCTTTGATTTGCGTCTAATTGAGCGCAAAGAACATGGTTAGGTCTGGAGGTGGAATGTTATGCCAGTATCTTTCAACATTGTTTAAGGCGTAAATGTTGGCAACTGTGGGACACTGTAGCAAGTGTAAGAGCCCATAGCCAGTGTGGCACTTTGGGTCAGCTAAGGACTTTGCCTAGGTGACTTTGGTTTTGGGGCCCACACGCTTGTGGCACAGTCAGTCACTGCCGCAGAGCGGCAAGAACCAGACTAGAGGTGCCACCGCTATGACATCACTGTCTCTGTCTGAGGCTTGCTGAGCTAGCCAAGCCTGAAGCACATAAGCTAATATGGAGTAATCCCGCTTGTCGTGAAGTGAATCACACAGTCATTATTGAAATCTGTCTTTTCCCCCATGCAATGGAAAACCCACCGGGGTGCATGTCAATAGTCTAAAGGGGCTTAGTTTTCTAGACCTTGTCCTTCCTCTGTACTGGTCGACAAAGACATGATAGGTTAAATAAAACCAGACAGTGTCTCCTGTCCAGGGGTCATGCTGGACAGGAGACGGTGTGGGTGAAGGAAAGGAGACTGGGAGAGGAACTATGGAGATGCAACCCTTGTGTGTTTTGGAGACATGTCACCTCCAGCCGCAGGCTCAGAATCAGAGAGGCCCATCTTGCACCAAAAGACCGCAAACAAGATGTCATAGTGTCTCTTGTCTTGCCAGCAACGCACATGATTTTGAACATTTATCATAGAAGACCAGATAGGCCTAGTATATGACCTCCACTGAAAGCTGGGCAGCTTAACCTGGTCTACAGTGAATTCCCTGTGTTCATTTAGCTGCCAGTATTTTTGGTATTTTTATTTGATTTAACTAGGCAAGTCAGTGAAGAACAAATTCTTATTTTCAATGATGGCCTAGGAACAGTGGGTTAACTGCCTTGTTCAGGGGAAGAACGACAGATTTGTACCTTGTCAGCTCGGGAATTCAATCTTGCAACCTTTCGGTTACTAGTCCAACACTCTAACCACTAGGCTACGCTGCTGCCCCAATGGCTGGTTTACTGACATGCTACGCAGGGTATATGCCCAGGGTTCCCGATTGGGGTCCCTGTTGATTTTGTTACAGTGTTTGAGCATAAGAACACAGAAATAGCCATTGCAAAATGCATAGAATCGCAGGAAATTAGCTTCACACTGCAAAAGTTTTTTTTCAGCTTCATGGTAACATTTATAGAATGCAGGATGCTTCTCTCTGCCGCCAATTCTGGACTGATTTAAAACACCGTCCGGACCAATGTCATGCCTTGGATCATTCATTTAAATAGGCTAGGTCTACTCCTTGACAGGATTGTCAGTCTTCACAGACCCCCTGTGTGCGGTCTGGAGCGTGAAGTCACGAGCTCTGCTGGTCGGCTACTGCGTAGCAAAAAGCCCTGGTCTGCCCTAGAATGTAAATTAAGATTGCGAGAACAGACCAGATTTTTTTTAATGGCCATTTTTTGTCTCTAAAATGTGTTTATTATGATCAAGTTTGATCCCCGTGGTAAATTCTTTAAAAGTTTGCTACCAATCAAGATATTTCATTAAATAGTGTTCCATTCTGACCATTTTGTCACGTGCTGACACAGACCAATCAAGGGCCGGCAGGCTAAGAGGTGGCTAGCAACCTCATGCAAGCTCATTGCACGTGGTAGTCACGTGGTATCCGGTGTGGACGCCGACGTCATCTGGCAGCGTTGGGTTGACTCTCTCAGGCAGGATGAAAATGACTACTTCGACCATCATCCTTTGCTAGTTACGGCCACTTTGACCAGGATCCTTAGACATTTTTTGGTGTCATTCAGCCCCATTAAGCAATATGGCACACTTCAAATTCAAATATTTCCGTCTTCTTGCGCCATCAGGAGTTTTCCGTACGAAAATGTGAATGAGGTACAGTTCATTCAGAAAGTTTTCAGACCCTTTCACTTTTTCTTGGTCGGGGAGGTTACCCAGAACCCGATGGTCACCCTGACAGAGCTCCAGAGTTCCTCTGTGGAGATGGGAGAACCTTTCAGAAGGACAACCATCTCTGCAGCACTCCACCAATCAGGCCTTTATGGTTGAGTGGCCAGACGGAAGCCAGTCCCCAGAAAAAGGCACATGATAGTCCGCCTGGAATTTGCCAAAAGGCACCTGAAGGACTTCCAGACCTCCCTGGTCTGATGAAACCAAGATGGAACTCCTTGACCTGAATAGTCACGTCTGGAGGAAACCAGGGACGGGCACTGTATACCTGGCCAATACCATCCCTTACGGTGAAGCATAGTGGTGGCAGCATCATGCTGTGGGAATTTTTTTCAGCGGCAGGGACTGGGAGACTAGTCAGGATCGAGGGAAAGATGAACAGAGCATATTACAGATAGATTCTTGATGCTCCAGAGTGCTCAGGACTTCAGAATGGGGTAAAGGTTCACCTTCCAACAGGATAACGACCCTAAGCACACAGCCAAGACAACAAGTGGCTACGGGATAAGTCTCAATGTCCTTGGAGTGGCTCAACCAGAGCCCGGATTTGAACCTGATCAAACATCTCTGGAGAGACCTGAAAATAGCTGTGCAGCAATGCACTGCATCCAAACCTGACAGAGCTTGAGAGGATCTGCAGAAAATAATGGTTTCGAGGCTGTAATCACTGCCAAAGGTTCTTCAACAAAGTACTGTGTAAAGGGTCTGAATACTTATGTACATTTGCAAAAATGTCTAAACCTGTTTTTGCTTTGTCATTATGGGGTATTGTGTGTAGATTGGGGGGGGGGTTATTTAATCAATTTTAGAATAAGGCTGTAACGTAATAAAATGTGGGAAAAGTGAAGGGGTCTGAATACTTTCCGAATGCATTGTAAGTGCCTTCACTATCTCCTGGTTTTAATGTCTATAGGTCTTCATGTCATGTGTTTGACATGAACCATTTTATGGATGTAGCCTAAGCTTTCATTCCATCATAATTTGCTATTATGTTGAATGTATGCAATTCTCATTACACTGATATTTCGCCCTGGAGTTATGGTCATCTTCGGTGACAGATCAAAAGATATTTGTAAAATGGTCTTTGTCTGAAATGGTCTGTTTTTTTGTAAATCAAATAATCTGTCTCTCCTCCTTTATTCTTCCATCCTTTATTCCAGATCCTGGGGATGAGGCGGTGCGGTGGTCACGGGTCAAGGCCTACACCGGGCTCCTGCAGTACCGATTGGCCCTGGAGGACGCTGAACTCTGTCTTAGCTCCACCCACTCTGCAGAGGTACTAATGCGGGAAACTGTGTGTTGAGTTCAGTAGGACACAAGTGGAGAAAGAAAAAAAAAAAAACTCTTTTTTTGTTGGAAATTAAAACAAATGTTTTTGGAAATGTTAAGTTTGCTGAGGCCTACTTCATCCACTTGTCAGCTCCCCCAGCGCTATAATTATCCTTAGTCCTTACCAGGCACCCTGGGGCACTTTGAAACAGTTCAAGTCTACAGCTCCGATTATATCCGCCACGCTTTACTACACCGTGTGAGGCGTCATGGAGGGAAAGTGGAGGCTGATTAGAGGCTCAGCCAGCTGTTAGTACGTCTAAATGGGTTAACAGGCCATCTTGAATATGAACCGGTAGGATATATTCTAGGATATCTTAGCGCTATTAACAGCATTGTTCACCATGTCCTCTAATTCTATTTTTCAGTCTTGATCAATTCTAATAGAATATTACTGTATAACCTTCTATACCTTTAGACATTTTGTCTGTATCAAAGGTTGATTTGTTTTTTCCTTTTACATAACCTTTTTTGATTGAGTGTTCAGAGCCTCTCATTTGGGAGATGTGCATTTATTTGTTACACATTTGGTCACACTTCATGTTTACTGTACCTTGAGCTGTTTTAAATGGTCCAATGCCAGATGTTTTTATCTTAATATCAAATCATTTCTGGGTAACAATTAAGAACGTTACTGTGATTGTTTTCAATTTAACATGGTCCAAAATAATTTAAGAAATACATTCTTAGCAAAGAGAAAGCAAGAATTTTGCCAAGACTGTCTGGGATTGGTTTGATTGGGGAGGTGAAAAACTAGCTGTTATTGGTAGAGAGGTTTGAAACTTGCTTTGTTATTGGTCTCATTTACCGCCTAGTGATGTCACCAGGCAGGCCAAAACTCCATCTCACCAAAGGCTGAAATTTCAGGCGGTCTTTTCAAACAGCTCTTATTGCCCTTTTAGTGGATCACAATTTTCATAATTTCACAGTATTATTCCAAACTGTGGAAATATACAGTGGGGTCTGAAATTATTGATACCCTTGATAAAGATGAGCAATAATGACTGTATAAAATAATGAAAATACTTAGCTATATTGTATGTGCCGAAAAATTGGTAAATTATAATATTTTATACTAATTGTCACGTTGTTTAAATGATTGGAGACAGGCGCAGGAGTACGTAAAAGTGGGTTTTAATACTCCACCCAAAAACGCAACATGCCATGAAAAGGGACGAAGCCCAAAACAAACACGTGTACAAAAACACAGGGATGTAAACCCAAACAAAAGAGCGAGGTTAAACCTCTAATAAATACACGGGACGAGACCCGTAATAACAATACACAGGACGAGACCCGTAATAACAATACACGGGACGAGACCCGTAATAACAATACACGGGACGAGACCCGTAATAACAATACACGGGACGAGACCGTAATAACAATACACTACACGGGACGAGACCCGTAATAACAATACACTGGACGAGACCCGTAATAACAACACAATACACGGGACCCGTAATAACAGACGAGACCCGTAATAACAACACGCGGGACGAGACCCGTAATAACAACACACGGGACGAGACCCGTAATAACAACACACCCGTAATAACAATACAATAATAACGAGTACACAATACACGCAGTACGAAAGCCGAAACCACAAAGCACAGGTACTCACAAGACCAACGGACATGTGGAAAAAAATAACCGACAAGACAATGGTGAACAGAGGGCTCATGTATACAATTGCCAGTCTGGGGAAATGGGAGCCAGGTGTGCATAATGAAACAACAGTTCGGTGACGCCTAGAAGGCCGGTGACGTAGACCTCCCGAGCTGGTGCACGGAATGAGCAGCAGTACCGGGGTAATCCGTGAGGCTAATGCAATTGCTTAGAGAAAGAGATTTTGTTTTAACAAATCATATTTCTCAAAAAGGTAACGGTCACAATTATTGAGACCCCTAAATAACCTTGTAAATAAAGTAGTCAAAGTTCAGTATTTGGTCCCATTATTTGGTCCCGTTTTGGTTGTGTTTCAGATGATTTTGTACCCAGTAGAAACGAATGGTAAATAGTGTATTGTGTCATTTTGGAAGGACTTTTATTGTAAATAAGAATATAATACGTTTCTAAACCCTTCTACATTAACGTGGATGCTACCATGATTACAGATAACCCTGAATGAATTGTGAATAATGACGAGTGTGAAAGTTAAGAGGGTCAAAGATCATACCCACAAGGCATGCTAAACCTCCCCTGTTCTTCTTAATGGTGAGAGGTTAGTTGAAGAGGTAGAAATATATAGTTGGGGATAAACATAAAGGCCCAAGCTAGTAGCCACACAGGGTACACCTTTTATTTCAATTTCTATTTCGCATAACTGCTGATTTTGTTGGTAATGTGTAATTTAGCAAACTAGGCTAGAGCAAGAGTCATGCCTCCCCTAGAGAGGAAGACAAACAGGTTCAGGACCAAAAGGGGTTAGGAATTTTTGCAATGTATGTTAATCCTATCCAGTGAAGCCTGAAAAAAACTGAATTGATGTTGAGTGATTCAGGTCAATGTTGATTCATGTTGTCAGGCTACCTGCATTGTGTTCTAACTAGGGTCCCTTCTCTCTCTCTCTCTCTCTCTCTCTCTTGTCACTCTCTCTCTCATCTCTCTACCGTTCTCTCTAGCGGTTCACCCTCTGGCTGTCGCTCAAATACAGTATTGTCCAGTTGAAATGCAGCGACGTAACCTATCTCTCCCTCTCTCCACTGGAAGTCTTGTGCTCTTTATAACCTCCCCGTCCCCCCTGTCTCACACTCTCTCTCTCTCTCTCTCTCCCAGGGTTTCTACTGGAAGGCCAAGGTGCTCCAGGACATGGGCCAGGTTGACGACTCGTTGCAGGTTTTCCTCCACTGTCTAGCCCTGGATGAGGACTTCACCCTGGCCAAACGAGAGGTGGAAAATGTGAGAGAAGGAGTTGGAGGGAGAGTGGTGGTGGTGTTGTTGAAGTCATTTGCTTTGGGACTTGACTTGAGTGCAAGAAAGCAAGGAGATATTGCATCTTCTCAATGCCTTTCTTTGAGCCAAAGTCTAGACCCCCTTAGCGCCACAGTCCGTTTCATAAGGAGCCAGGCGCTCTCTGAGTTCTCCTTTTTTGTCTTACTTAAGCCAAGCGTTTCCCGGCACTGATTTGCCTACCATCCATGAAAAGGAACACTGTGCATTCCTTCGCTGATAGCCTAGCCTAGGTTATTATCCTCGGCATTGGCCTAATGGAATTAGGTCGTAAGGCGCTTGCGTGAGAGATGGAACATATTGGGCTTGCAGAGAAAAGCAGCTGTTTTTTTTGCGGGTGACGGAAAACGTGGTGACGACGATTCGCCGCGAGCTATGCTTCCGCGATGAATCACCTGTCAGACTGAGTTGAAGTTCAGAGCGCAGTGAGCATATTTCTTTTCCGTAGTACACCCTGCTGAATAAGAGTTGGAATGGGCGTAGTTATGCCTATCCATCGCTTTGACACTCTTTTTTTGGTGACATTTATTTTCCTAATACCTCTGTATCTGTTTGGTATGTGCTATGAAAGGACTTGGCGACAGTTGGGGCTTTATGGTATTCATTACAATTACAATTGAATCCCCACGACGAAGAAGTAAGTCTTGGGGTAGCGGTTATTTATGCTGTAGTCACTAATTACTATCGTGTCTCAGTTAAAATAAAGCGGTAAAAATCTATCCCCCTCCCCTCAACACAACATCCCAGCGAAGACTCCCATGTTTTTGAGGTTTTACTTCCCAGTGGGTCAGCCCTCGTGACTCTCCCCTCCTGTCATGACATTTAACCCCAATTAGTCAAAGGCTTCATCCCAAATGGCACCCTTTCCGTTTTGACCAGAGACCTACGGGGACTTTGGTCTATGTACTCTGGTCAAAAGTAGTGCGCTATGTAGGGCGCGGGGGTGTAATTCGGGACCAAGACAAAGTACTGTGACGGAACCGTGGACCGTTGTCCGATCACCATCGCTGACAGGGTCTCCCAGGCTGCGTTAAATGTTAGGGTATAATACTCTGGGTTGTGAGAAAGTAGGCGTTTCTTTGGTCGCGTCGTTGATGTGTGGATGTGCATTCTTCTTGTTTCACTCTGTAAGAGGAACTTTGATTGGTTTGAGTATAGTTGAATGCAAATGGCTTCTCTTTCTGCTCAAGAAGGGTGTTGTCTGAAACCTGCTCTCGAAGTTTGATGGGAAAGAGCTATATGGGATTTGTCTGTGTGTGATGTTTGTGTCTGGGTGCCTCAGCAAAGGTGTGTTTCTGTTTTCTTTAACTCGTATAGTACAGTGAGTAGCCTACATCACAAGGTCCTAAAACATCTCCCTTTTAAATGCTGATGTAAACATAAATGATCCTTCTTGTGATCCTGGACGGGCACCAGGTTAGCAGATACAAAGGTGGACATGTTGTGTGTCTGGGAGTACAGCGGAGTGGATGTGGATTAGATAGATTTATATGGATTGGAGCGGGGCCCGGGTTGTTCGTCAGCGTCTAATAACACGTAAATGGACTCTGAGAGAGCGAAAGAAGGTGAAAACACAGAAGATAAAAGGGAGAAAGAGAAGATACAGGGCCGTGAGCAGGAAATGAAACGTTGATATATATAGGAGGAGAGGGATTGGGTGGAAGGAGAGTGACCGAGCTGGTGCAACAACAAACACGTGTTTCTTTCCTACAAGTGAACTTTACTGCAGATTTAACGTCAATCATGTTATTGTGAAGCCAAAGGCATATTTCCACAAGTACATTTTTCTAGACAAGTACATTTTTCTAGACAAGTACATTTTTCTAGACAAGTACATTTTTCTAGACAAGTACATTTTTCTAGATCTAAATATACAGGAAGGCAGACTGGGCCTGTGGTCACTCCCAGTCTTGGCCAGCCACTTTTCTGCATTTAAGTGAACTTTGCTCCTGTTCTGCCATTTTTGTCTGATTTAAATTTTAAAATAAAAAATATCCAGTTGACTGCTCTTATGGCTAACGCAATGTGTATCACAGATACTGTGCGACCTGCTGTCTCCGGCCGGCGAGAACGTGAAGGTGGGTCTGAGGGAGACGGCGCAGAGCACATCGCCTCGCCTGCGTAGTAAGATTCCGGTAGCGGATGCCGAGGCCAGAGCCCAACAGCATCAGGCCGAAGCCAAACACTCTGCCCTGCACCAAGTCCAGGCTCGCACCTCCTCGGCACACCCTAGCACCGACGCACAGCACGAGGTACGCTAACTGGACAGTGTGCTTGATACAGCCCTGTAGGCCGTCGTTGTAAATAAGAATTTGTTCTTAACTGACTTGCCTAGTTAAATAAAAGGAAAAATAAATAAAAAGCCCTGAACCACTAGGGTGCCTTCAAAGTTTCCAAAGTCAATGTTTTAATATTTTTTAGGTGTTTGTTCAGTTAAAATGCATCAACAATGTCTAACACTCCTTTTAACATTCTAATTCTTTCTTTTCTCTCTCTCTCTCTCTCTCTCGCTTCTCCTCCCCCCCTCCTCTCTTTCCGTACCAGAAGCCGGGTCGCTCAGGGAGCCTGGAGCGTTCGGGCCTCGGCCGCGCTCACTCGATGCGAGCCCACGGGCCGAGGCCGGGCGGCGTGGATGAGGGTCTTAAACGCGTCTGCTCCGCACCCCAGCTGGGGGACCAGGAGAAAGGCGTGCTGCTGAAGCGGAAGCTGACGTTCTCCGAGGGTGGACCCCACGTCATCTACAGCCACGGGAGCAAGCACAAGAAACAAGGAGGTAGGAATCAAGACTGCTGCTAGTATGTCGTAATTAGAAAGGGAGTAGTTTAGCTCAGGGATCGTCAACTGGATTCAGCGGTGGAACGTTTTCTTTTCTTGAGCGGATGGTTGGGGGGGGGGGCCCCAAATTGTAGACGGCAAATTGACCGCAAGGAGCCCAAATGGATATAGTGTCTGACTAAAGCTGACTATTTCAAACCTTGCTTACATTTGTATATGATCATGTTTTTTGGGGGGTGGGGGGGTCTTCGAACACTTTGAGGACCATATACACCCACCCGCGGGCCAAATAAAACCAGCCGCGGCCCAAATTCAGCCGCCAGTTGTGGAACCCCTGGTTTAGCTGGAGTGCTGGCTCTTTATATTGTTTTAAATGGGATTATTCCTGGGTGAAAGCAGCTAAAATATGCATTCCCTCTATATCAGTGGCAGAGCCGCAACCGCCACAGTACCAATTAGCAACGGTCCCATTAGCCATTGCCAGGTACCTTTGCTGTGTCTGTGTTTGTATGCGTCTGTCTGCGTACTTGTGTGTGTGTGTGCGCGTGTGAAGTGCTTGACATTCTCCTGTCGCTTCCTCTGTAGTGGCCTGTGGTGCGTCGAGCCAGGGAGCCTCAGCCCGAGTTCACAGAGTCGTACCCAGAGACCTACTGGACCCCAACGACCTGGAGTGTTCCCTCTGCTTTAGATTGTTCTACGAGCCAGTGACCGCGCCGTGCGGTCACACCTTCTGTAAAAACTGTCTGGAGCGCTGTCTGGACCACACTCCCCAGTGTCCTCTCTGCAAGGAGAGTCTGAAAGAGGTAAGAGGACACTACCACCAACCACCACCAACTCAAATGGCATCCTATTCCCTATATAGTACACTATTTTTGACCAGGGCCAATAGGGCTCTGGTCAAAAGCAGTGCGCTAAATAGGGAACATGATGCCATTTGGGACAAGGCCTAAGACAATTAACTTGGGGAAGACCTCTTCTTAAATGACATGTCCTCAAAAAGAAAACCTTAATCTCCCCCCAGTATCTGGCAGCCAGGAAGTACACAGTCACCAGTGTGTTGGACCGAGTGATAAAGCAGTACCTGTCTAAGGAGCAGTCAGAACGGCAGAGGACTCACCTGGAGGAGACCCAAGAGCTCGCAGAGTGAGTTGTCCTCCCGACATATCATTCTGTCATAAAATGAACCTAGAATGTCCATTCTGGTAGTTGTACTGCTATGGCTTTCTGCCTTCTCTCTGAACCCTTGTCTTTCTTTCTCCCTGTTGTCCTACTTTTTATTTTTTTTAAACATGAAAACGGAAAACCTGCAAAACACACAGCAGACAGGTTCACCTAATGTTAAGCACTGACTGTTCGAATGAATTCTGTTGATCTATTTTTACATCATCTTTGGAATGCATATGTCACATTTGAATCACTTCACTTGTGAGAGATGCTCGAGTGTCTTAGCATCATTCTTAACTCTCTCTCTTTCTCCGCAGCCTGATGAAGAAGGTGCCCATCTTTGTGTGCACCATGGCCTACCCGACCGTGCCGTGTCCCCTGCACGTCTTCGAACCGCGCTACCGTCTCATGATCCGCCGCTGCATGGAGGCCGGCACGCGCCAGTTTGGGATGTGCATCAACGACGCTCAGAAAGGGTAGGCACAGTGGTAGGCACAGTGGCACCCGATACAAGCACCTAGGCCAGCACGCACACATTTGCACATAAAACACTCACTCAAATGCACACTCACCAATCTGCTGCGCACTAATGTGTCACCTTCTGTCACCTCACCCGAGAGAGACAGACAGACAGAGGAATTATGAAACTACTAGCTAATAGGATTTTGACTGAATATCAAATCCAACTTTGAAGCATCCTCCTGATGGGGAAATAAAACGATTTAAGCATATATATGCTAATATTTACATTTTTCAAGATGCCTTAGGCTACTATACCTTCTCACAAATGAGTTGAATGCTGACGTTTGACTTGACTATGCAATGGCCCTGTGAAAGTTCACTTTTTCCCCCAAAATGACATACCCAAATCTAACTGCCTGTAGCTCAGGACCTGAAGCAAGGATATGCATATTCTTGATACCATTTGAAAGGAAACACTTTGTGGAAATGTGAAATTAATATAGGAGAATATAACACATTAGATCTGGTAAATGATAATACAAAGAAAAAAACATGCATTTTCTCCCCCTAAAAAGTTGTTCCATCATCTTTGAAATGCAAGAGAAAGTTAATTATATGATTTAGGATTCTAGGCGCAATTTAGATTTTGGCCACTAGACGGCAGTAGTGTATGTGCAAAGTTTTAGACTGATCTAATGATCCATTGCATTACTGTTCAAAATGTTGTATCAAGTCTGCCCAAATATGCCTAATTGGTTTATTGATACATTTCCAAGTACATAACTATGCACTTTTTAGCTCAAAGAATAGCATGGTATTCTTTCACTGTAATAGCTCATGTAAATTGGACAGTGCAGTTAGATTAACATGTATTTAAACTCTCTGCCCGTATCAGATATGTCTATTTCCTGGGAAATGTTCTTGTTACTTACAACATCATGCTAATCACACTAGCACACGTTAGCTCAACCTTACCCAGAGGGGGGGCACTGATCCTGTAGAGGTTAAACAAAATAGGCCATTGACCAATCACTGTAATTGACTGCTCACAATGAGCCGGTAACTTTTCACAATGCTTTGAATGGCTGTCTGATTTGACTCTGCAACGACCATATGCAATATATTTATGGTGTTCTTTAGCTCAGTTGGTAGAGCATGGGGCTTGCAACGCCAGGATATTTGGTTTGATTCCTGGGACCACTCATACGTAAAATGTATGCAGGCATGATTAAGTCGCTTTTCATGAAAGCGCCTGCTAAATGTATATATGCAACTTTAATAATAATAATTAAAGCGCTGCTCTGCCTTAACAACACTATCAACTAGGCAGGTCCTACAGGCCCTGGTTTTGTCGCACCTGAACTACAAAGAGGGACTTGGAAAAAAATTGCAGTTGGCTCAGAACAGGGCAACACGGGCCGGGCCCTTAAAAGTACACGGAGAGCTAACGTTAATGACATACATGTCAATCTCTCCTGGCTCAAAGTGGAAGAGAGATTGACTTCCTCATTACTTGTTTTTGTAAGAGGTGTTGACAAGCTGAAGCTACCGAGCTGTCTGTTTTTAAAATACGAGCACACAGCTCAGACACCCATGCATACCCCACAAGACAAGCCACCAGAGGTCTCTTCACAATCTCCAAGTCCCAGAACAGACTATGGGAGGCGCACAGTACTACATAGAGCCATGTCTACGTGGAACTCTAATTCACATCAGGTAACTGATGCAAGCAGTAGAATAAGATTTAAAAAGCAGGTAAAAATACACCTTATGGAACATCGGGGACTGTGAAGAGACACAAACATAAGGCACACACACATGATAACATACGCACTATACACACACATGATAACATACGCACTATACACACCAGATAACATACGCACTATACACACACATGATAACATACGCACTATACACACACATGATAACATACGCACTATACACACACCAGATAACATACGCACTATACACACACATGATAACATACGCACTATACACACACATGATAACATATGCACTATACACACATGATAACATACGCACTATACACACACATGATAACATACGCACTATACACACATGATAACATACGCACTATACACACACATGATAACATACGCACTATACACACACATGATAACATACGCACTATACACACATGATAACATACGCACTATACACACACATGATAACTAACGCACTATACACACACATGATAACATACGCACCATACACACTATACACACACATGATAACATACGCACTATACACACACATGATAACATACACACCATACACACACATGATAACATACACACTATACACACATGATAACATACGCACTATACACACACATGATAACATGCGCACTATACACACACATGATAACATACGCACTATACACACATGATAACATACGCACTATACACACACATGATAACATACGCACCATACACACTATACACACACATGATAACATACGCACTATACACACATGATAACATGCGCACTATACACACATATGATAACATACGCACTATACACACACATGATAACATACGCACTATACACACACATGATAACTAACGCACTATACACACACATGATAACATACGCACTATACACACACATGATAACATACGCACTATACACACATGATAACATACGCACTATACACACACATGATAACATACGCACTATACACACACATGATAACATACGCATTATACACACACATGATAACATATGCACTATACACACACATGATAACATATGCACTATACACACACATGATAACATACGCACTATACACACACATGATAACATACGCACTATACACACACATGATAACATACGCACTATACACACACATGATAACTAACGCACTATACACACACATGATAACTAACGCACTATACACACACATGATAACATACGCACTATACACACACATGATAACATATGCACTATACACACACATGATAACATACGCATTATACACACACATGATAACATACGCACTATACACACACATGATAACATACGTACTATACACACACATGGATTTTGCATTGTAGATATGTGGTAGTGGAGTATGGGCCTGAAGGCACGCACTTAGTGTGTTGTGAATTCTGTAATGAATGTATTGTAATCTTTAAAAAATTGTAGAACTTCCTTAATTTTGCCAGACCCCAGGAAGGGTAGCCACTGCCTTGGCAGCAGTTAATGTGGATCCATAATAAATACACATTTAGAAATAAAGGCCATTTGCAAAATCACCTTCAAATGACTACATGATTACAACAAACAAAGATTCAGAATGTTCCCGTTTCAGTTTTGTGGACTACGGCTGTATGCTGATCATCCGGAGTGTCCACTTCCTCCCAGACGGGCGTTCCGTGGTGGACACCGTCGGAGGGAAGAGGTTCCGGGTGCTGACCCGCGGGATGATGGATGGGTACTGCATCGCCGACATCAAGTACCTGGAGGATACCAGGGTAAGAACACATGTTCTCTGACCCCAAAATACTGTTTGGGATGTTTTTATTATATGGAGAGTTTCTGTTCTTTGTATTTTTTGGATATATATATATATATATACACACACATTTGGTTAGATTTTTATTTGTAAAGAAAGGATGACAAAATAATACTAAATTATACAATAAAAAACACAAAAGCATAGAGAAAATTACACTTGAATCCATTTTCCATTGGTGTGAATACCTCTAATATAACTCCCACTCACAACTTTAGCACAGCTTGAATTAGCCAAATATTTTAATTTGAATAATCTACTTTAGATTATTCTACTTTCCATTATTCACCCTTTGATTTAAAAGGTCTCATGTAAAAACAAACTTGTATTTTAGTTTATCAGAGGCCATCTGTTAATGCATTATGGTAGTGTGGTGTTCTGGCGAATGCTACACTGTGATCTGTATAGTTTTCATTTTCACGTGACTACCCTGCTTTCAAACCTAATGTCCCTCGTGTATGGTTAAGATAAATTGATTGATTGATTGACAGGTGAGCGACAGCGAGGAGTTGACACAGCTGCAGCAGCTGCACGACGCCGTTTACGAACAAGCGCACACCTGGTTCCAGAACCTCAACAACCGCTTCAGCCACCAGATCCTTCAGCACTTCGGCGCCATGCCCGAGAGAGAGCCCGACATCCAGGTGAGCTGAGACCCAGATCTCTTCCCCCGGCATATAGTGTTCCCCCTCCCCTTCTCCAGGGTCGTTCATTAGGGCATACTGTAGCAAAAGAATTTGCAGCAGAATATTAATATGATTGTTTCTTACGGGATAAGTTCAGTTAGTCCCTTGCTGTTTCAGGCTTTCCTCCAGTGTCACTCCCTTGGCAATATAATCTATTTCTATGGTTGCTCCACTGCTCTAGAAGAGATCATTGTGGGTAATTCTTAACTCATCCTCTGGAGGAAGGTGTTATGTCACTATCCTCCAGAGTGTCCTTACAACATCCCCTCACCCTCTATACCACACACACACACACACACAGACACACACACACACAACATTGGATGCGCAATATCCAATGGAGGCATAGCATTTTGATGGAATGTTCAAGTGGCTTGCGAAAGTATTCACCCCCCTTGGCATTTGTCCTATTTTGTTGCCTTACCAACCTGGAATTAAAATAGATTTTTTTTTTTGGGGGGGGTTGTATGATTTGATTTACACAACATGCCTACCACTTTGAGGATGCCCATTCTTCAAGGCAAATCCGCTCCAGCTTCTTCAAGTTGGATGAGTTCCACTGGTGTACAGTAATCTTTAAGTCGTACCACAGATTCTCAATTGGATTGAGGTCTGGGCTTTGACGAGGCCATTCCAAGACATTTAAATGTTTCCCCTTAAACCACTCGAGTGTTGCTTTAGCAGTATGCTTAGGGCCATTGTAATTTTGTTCTTTAAGCAATGGCTTTTTTTCTGGCCACTCTTCCGTAAAGCCCAGCTCTGTGGAGTGTACGGCTTAAAGTGGTCCTATGAACAGATACTAAAATCTCCGCTGTGGAGCTTTGCAGCTCCTTCAGGGTTATCCTTGGTCTCTTTGTTGCCTCTCTGATTAATGCCCTCCTTGCCTGGTCTTTGAGTTTTGGTGGGCGGCCCTCTCTTGGCCGGTTTGTTGTGGTGCCATATTCTTTCCATTTTTTAATAATAGATTTAATTGTGCTCTGTGGGATGTTCAAAGTTTCAGATATTTTTTAGAACCGAACCCTGACCTGTACTTCCCCACAACTTTGTCCCTGACCTGTTTGGAGAGCTCCTTGGTCTTCATGGTGCCGCTTGCTTAGTGGTGTTGCAGACTCTGGGGCCTTTCAGAACAGGTCTGAGATCATGTGACCCTTAGATTGGGGCGGCAGGGTGGCAGGGGCGGCAGGGTAGTCTAGTGGTTAGAGCGTTGGACTACTAACCGGAAGGTTGCAAGTTCAAACCCCCGAGCTGACAAGGTACAAATCTGTCATTCTGCCCCTGAACAGGCAGTAACCCACTGTTCCTAGGCCGTCATTGAAAATAAGAATTTGTTCTTAACTGACTTGCCTAGTTAAATAAAAAAATTGCACACAGGTGTACTTTATTTAACTAATTATGGGAATTCGGAAGGTAATTGGTTGCACCAGATCTTTTTTAGGGGCTTCATAGCAAAGGGGGTGAATACATATGCACACACCACTTTTCATTCAACAAGTAATTTTTTTCACTTCACCAATTTGGGCTATTTTGTGTATGTCCATTACATGAAATCCAAATTAAAATATATTTAAATTACAGGTTGTAATGCAACAAAATAGGAAAAATGCCAAGGGGGATGAATACTTTTGCATGGAGATACTAGGATTAATGATGAGTGTCCGGGGATGAACCATAGTCAAGATTAGATTACATTTCCGCTGCTTGTGTTTGTGTGTGTTCCTAAATATACATGTTTTGTCATACCCGTGGCATATGGTCTGATATACCACAGCTTTCAGACAATCAGGATTAAGGGCTCGAACCACCCAGTTTATTATAAACAACATGTAACTCTGACATAGCAACATCCAATAAGTGGCAGATTAGGTTGAGGCTGCTTTGGATGCAAGCCAATTCACCACGTCAGTCATTTATCTGAGATACTTGGCTCAATTATAGAACAACTCATTTAAGATGCCGACTCTCTGAATGAGTTACGACTATCTTGTAGATCTGAAGCGTCTCCATCATACCTGTCTGACGCAAGGCATGTACTGAACTCCGGCTGACTCGCTAGCCTCTACTCTCAAGTTCCTTTACAGATCTGAAATGACTGAATAGGTGTATCCAATATGGCAATTATTCCACCTAGTCTTTCAAATGGCAAGGTGAAGTCATGATGATACTGTTTAATCCTATCCCTTAAAGCCTTTTTGAATTCTTCTGTGGCCCAGCAAAAAAACAAAACAATAGCCAACAAGCCATTCTCTGTCCATTGTCAACCCATTGTTTTAGGTGAGTGATATCATGTTTCTGGTCAGTGATATCCTCTCCTCCTCTCCTCCAGGCGACTCCCAACGGTCCGGCTTGCTGCTGGTGGCTGCTGGCCGTGCTGCCCATCGACCCTCGCTACCAGCTGTCGGTGCTTTCCATGACCACGCTGCGCGAACGCCTGGTCAAGATCCAGCACATCCTCTCCTACCTGCAGAGCATCCCCAACGAGTAGAAGAGTAGAGCTCCACCCGACCACAACTACTTCGGACATCCTGGTTCCGACACCATGTACCTCCATACCAGATCAAACAACCGAATCCTAGGTCTCCATGCATCGGAATTCGCTCTTCAGTGCTGCTGAGGCGGCGTCTGCCACAAGACATCCATGAGACGTCAATGAGACATCTCCCTGAGAAGGCAGAATCACACAGCACTTCTGAGACACCAGCAAGATCCCAGTCACATAAGCAGCTAGCTTTAGCAGCACTACAACTGCCACACACCAGCTAGCTACATCGACGAGAAGCCACAGACTGCTGAGGTGATCGGCCGAATTCTAATAACTGGTCCTCCTCTCTCTCGCTGTCTCTCTCTGTCTGTCTCTGTCTGTCTCTCTGTCTCTCTGTATGTGTGATGTTGGTGAAAACAAAAAAAGGCCTTTCTGTCTATACTCAACAGTGGCACCAGCCACCCTCAACACCTGCTACTGTCTGCTTGGTTACCAGAGAGAGAAAGAAAGGGAGAGAGAGATTGGTGAAGAGATGTCTCCGTTGTCTTGTCTGCTCAAGACTACCCATGCAGCCTCGCTGTCTCGATTCGGCCACTGTTGATGGTAGAAGGGAGTGTGTATGTGTGTGTGTTTGTTTCTATGGGTGGGCCGTGCTTCTGTGCAAATCCCAAATGCTGAAATTGAGTCAGACAGAGAGAGGGGGTTGGGTGGATGAATTGTAGAAGGTTGGTGGTAACAAATGGAGGGAGGGGGTTACTTAGAATTGCTTACTACAAAGCCCAACAAGTGGGATGGTGTAGCCTTCCAACAACAAAAACAAAAAAGTGTGAATCTTACTCTTCTGAGCAGTAAGGCCCTCTGTCACTTCACTGTCTACTAAATGCACATCTTCCTTCACCGCTGCCACCGAGCAGCAGTGGACCCTGGTGAAAAAGAGAGCTTCCCCCTTTTTTTATTATTAATGTCTCCAAGTTTATACTTTTTCATCCATTTTTTGTTTTCTTCCAAGACTTCAGAAAGAAAACCCTTTTTGGCAGCCATTTTGTCCGGTCTGTAGTATAGCTACAGATGTGGGACTGTGGTCTCGCAACGCTCCCAACCTCTGTTCTCTTAACTGTTGTTTTTTTCTTCGCTGAAAACGAGGCATAACTCCCCAAAAAAATCCAGACTTCCAATGATACGTTACTCTGTGGTTTTGTTGTCGTTTCTCAGTGGATAACGGAACCTCTTGAATCCCGACAGCTTTAGTCTTTGATTTGGCGTTAGGGATGTTTCCCATTCCGAGTTATCGATTCTTGAGAAACCTCAAAGTCATCCATGTGACTCGAGTGTTGTATTTCCTGTCTCTCTCAAAAGTTCCAACTTCCTGTTTAAATTCAATGTAAACTGAAGTCATTTTTAAGGACAGATATTTAAATATATATTTTGACAGTATGTTTGTATGTACAAAATCACAAAAGGGGAACTTGCAATATTTTGACGCAGTAAAAAGGAGAAAGAAACAACACTATACAATTTTCTGTGTTCCGCACTGCAAGGGTTAAAGGTCACCCTGTTGTCAAGTAAAAAGCAGTCGCCTGCCTTTTGTCGGGAAAAAGGACTAATATAGGTGAATATATCTATGGTGGTCGATTTCGCAGACAAATTTTTGCCTTATACCATTTTTAGCATTTTTGCTTTGAATGGCACAGTGTGACGCCTTGGTTAGCATTCCTGTTGCCGTACTAGTAATTATGATATTTGTATTAATTATTTGTCTTTTCTTCAGCCGCCTCATGGCCCGAATCGTTCACGGTGTGTATAATGTATGTCAAGTCGCGGCTTTGTTTTGTTTTAAATCATTTTGTTTTTGGACAGATCATGCTTTTTTTTTCTCAAATGTTTTAAGTTATCAATTTTCAATAATAAATTAACTCGTTTTTTTCAACTTGAAGCCTCAAGTGGTATTATGTTAACGTATGGACTAAATGTAACCCATGAATGTAACCCATTTGTCAATGTAACCATCCGATGCCAGTGTTATTATGCATTGGGTGTTACGTCATCTGGAAATGATTGGTACATTCAGTACAATCTGTTCAATCGGTCGTTTCGAATGTTTCCACAAGGTGGCGACATAGACTCACCACTGCTATGCAAGAGCGATGTAAAAGTAGTCGTGTTTCATAACTCACCCTTCGTCCTCTGCTGCATTGCTTAAATCAGTTTTATTGTAAAAAATAAAATAAAAAATAATAAAGGCAACAATTTGACCTGAATTGATATCTTACAATCGAAGTCTATACACCGCAAAAACCATTCTGATGAATATGCAAAATCATGCACAACGCTACAGGACATTGACACAAGAATGATGCCCCTTGTCCGGTGATCCAGACCTCATCCAGTGTGTCTTGTCGGTTTGTTTGCTCGGCGGCTGAAGCTTGCTACCGTGACGACAGCATCATGACAAACTCTGCAGGGGGAGACCGAGACAGACACAGCACCAGATACGTTGATTAGAACCAGGGGGCTCTGGATATTGCAGGGGACAACATAAGACACAAGCCCCATGTTACATCTGCCCTCATTAACATGCATTGGATGCCATTAGAAGTCACGGTGCGGTAATAATGACAATGTCAGTTCCATTCTGTCCACGGGAGGGGGGAGATGAGGGGGACCCTTGATTTTACAGTCCTATACGACAGTCATTTTTACAGTAGTGTTTGTGCTCTATGGACCTTGTATTTACAAAAAACAAAAATGTGGGTACTTTATAGTAATCCAAAGAATTCAGTAGGTGTAACGACCTGGTCAATTCTTAGTTAAAACGAGGTACATAGGTGGGGCTGTAAGATAAAGTGTATCCAGTTCATTTGTGTCCAAATTGACCGCAAGCCCATACCCCTATCCTACCACTGGCCCCAGGCACAAGTATATCTGGAGGAATTGGACAGGTATGAAGCAATAGGCTGTCATCTCCACCTGACCTATCACAGGGAATATTGTTTAAACCCACCTGACCCCCTCCGATCAATAATGTACGTGTGCATCGGGTTGATATTATTGAGACTATAGGGGTAGAATGGGAATTCGTCCCACGACCTGGTCTCAGAACATTTCGCATGATTCTGTACGTAAATCCAACACGCTCCATTTAGTATGATATGTTACGTTCGGTATGGTTACATAAGAAAGATTGTTACTTAGGGTGGATGGGGAAGGTGTATAACATGAATGTCTAGTAACCCCAAAGTTTGGCATTTTAGCAAATCTTCAACAACGTACTACTTTATAGCTACTTTGCAACTACTTAGCATGTAAGCTAATCTTTCCCCTAACGCTAACCTTAACCCTTTCAGCTAACCCTTCACCTAACTCTTAAACTGAACCCTAACCTTAACCCTAATGCCTAGCCTAGCTAGCATTAGCGAACTAGCTAACATTAGCCACCTACTAGAATTTGTAATATATCATATGTTTTGCAAATTCGTAACAACATATCTGTTACACCCTGATCTGATTCACCTGTCTTTGCTTGTTTCCATCTCCCTCCATCTTCCCCATTACCCCCTGTGTATGTATACCTGTGTTCTCTGTTTGTCTGTTGCTAGTTAGTTTTGTTTCGTGAAACCTACCAGCGTTTGTTCCCCTGTTCCTGTCTTTTCTTGCTCCTGTTATCTAGTCCTTCCCGGTTTTGACCATTCTACCTGCCCTGACCCTGCCTGTAGTTCTATACCTTGCCCCACCTCACTGGATGATTGACCCTGCCTACCCTGAGACTGCCTGCTGTTCAGGACATTTTGCAGCCTCTCTGGATTACTGACCTCTGCCTGCCTTTGTCCTGTCGTTTGCCTGCCCCTGTACTAGAAATAAACTTTTGTTTCTTTGACACTGTCTGCATTAGGGTCATACCTGAAACCTGATAATATCATACAAAATGGGTGACGGACATCCACAAATGAATGTATACCACACGAAATGTAACATATCATACTAAATGGAGTGTCTCGAATCTACATACATAATCATACGAAATGCTTTGAGACCAGGTTGCATCCCATCATCCCTCTCCTACATCTCTTTTTTCAAACCAATCGGTTAACCAAGCATAACCGATCTTATCGTGTCACCTGCACCCTCAGCATGCCTCCCCCCACCAACAAACATCCATCTATCCACCTGTCAATCACACCAGCCAGTAGTAGCCATTAAACAACCATAGGCAGGACCCATCCATCCCATCATTTCAGTCCATCTGTCAATTCTGGTTACATTTTCAATTATGCTTCTTTAAGGACATTTGTTGAATGACTTCTATGACTGTGTCCCGTATGGCTCCCTATTCCCTAAAGTAGTGCACTGTGTATGGTATAGGGTGGCATTTGGATCTCAGACAATGTCTGGTCTTCTAAAGCTATAGGTGTGCAACTTCAACAATTGATTGACGAGATGGCTGAAGGGCTCAGTAAGAGGGATTAGGCTAGTTGTATCGCCCCAAGAGGGCTAATTGTTGATCATGCGTGGGCCAAATGCTTATTGATCCCCTACGTACACAGAGACTCCCATCCACATGTTTCCAATTATTATTATTGATTGGGCCTTCGTTTGATTGGCTAGGACAAAACACAAGCATGCGTTTGTGGGGGGGATTACTGATGGACATGAGACAAGTCTTGTTTTATAGTTAATGAGGTGTGTGTGTGTGTGCTGGTTTGAAAGCGTGTGAAGTGTGGCATAACTGAGAGTTAAGTGTGTGTATCCATGGGCATGTATACAGTCCTTGAGCAGTCCAAAGGTGTATGTGCCATGTGTGACTGTGCATGTGTGGACCTCCCACGGGAGTCACCGTCTTAGACCAAAATAAAATTCCCCCGCAGGCAGGGCTACCTCATCACGTGACCATTAGCAACCATGCCCAACTCATGTCCGCTACATTCCCACAAGAGAACGTCCCCACATTGGGCGCCAATGTAACATGCAGGATATGAACCCGGATCTCCCACAGGAGCAACCAACGTTTTAGACCAGGGGTCATCAACTAGATTCAGCCACAAGCTGATTTTTTTCTTGAATGGAAGGTCAGGGAGCCGGAACAAATTTACAAATAATTTGTAGACTCCAAATTAATATTTGACAAAAACATAATAATTTTAAACCTTGCTTACATTTGTATACGATCACATACATCTCTCTATTATGCGATTTCTGATATTAAAATCACTTGGAGCTCATTTCCTGGTGTTTTTACAGTATTTTATGTCCATCCAAAAATAATAATAAAAAATAATAAAAACAATATCTATTTTTTTGCTCAGAAAACACTGGGCCAAATAAAATCATCCATGTGCCAAATTCGGCTCGCGTGCAACCAGTTGGGGAACCCTGTTTTAGAACATTAGACCAAGAAAAAATTCCCATTTGGTCTTAGGGCAGACACTGCTTTTCAAGTTCGCAGGCGGGGCTACCTCATCACGTGACCATTAGCAACCATACCCGACTCATGTCCACAATAGTTGCACTGTAATGATTGCCTTAATGCACTACTGATGAGATTGGATTGGGTTATCCACCCACCTTACCTCCACTGTCCTCATCTCTGCACTCTCTTCCACTCCCCTCCACTCTCCTAGGACCTACTTTTTTTCTGTCCCCTCCCTCTCCTATCCTTTCTCTTCTCCTACCCCATCCTCTCTCCTCCCTCATCCTCTCCCCTCTCTTGACACTTACCCCCTCCGTCCCCCTTACACCCCCCTCTCCACCTTCCCAACTCCCCTCACCGTCAAAGTCTATTCTGCCATCCTTGTTGAGGTCGATGTCCTTCTTCAGCTTCTCGCCCAGCAGGGCCTTCATGCTGTCCTTCAGCTCCTCCAAGGTGAGGCGCCCGTCCCCGTTGCTGTCAAACTGGGGGGAGATGATGATGGACGGACGGGGGGCAGTGGATGAAGATGATGATGATTATGCTGATGAGGACTTATGTAGCAGATTATCAGTTACAATTAATTATTATTAATTAAGTTCATTAAGTGGGGAGAAGGCACAATTCAGACCTGGCTTTCTCTCCTTTAAATATCTGTAATTGACTGCACCTGCTAACCTTAGTTAGCTAGCTAATCAGTGCAATTGTACAAAAAAATCTAGCTAACTACAACGTCTTCAGAAAGTATTCATACCCCTTGACTTACTCCACATTTTGTTGTGTTACAGTCTCAACTCAAATGGATAACTAAACATTTTTTTAAATCTCGCTACACACAATACCCCATAATGAAATTATGAAATTGACATAAAAAATACCTTATTTATTTAAGTATTCACACCCTGAGTCAATACTTTGTAGAAGCACCTTTGGCAATGATTACAGCTGTGAGTCTTCCTGGGTAAGTCTCTAAGAGCTTTCCACACCTGGGTTGTGCAACATCTGCCCGTTATTCTTTTCAAAATTTTACAAGCTCTACCAAATTGGTTGTTGATCATTGCCATAGATTTTCAAATAGAGTTAAGCCAAAATGATAACTTGGCCACTCAGTAACATTCATTGTTTTCTTGGAAAGCAACTGCAGCCTTGTGTTTTAAGTTATTGTCCTGCTGAAAGGTGAATTCATCTCCCAGTGTCTGGTGGAAAGCAGAACCAGCTTTTGCTCTAAGATTTTGCCTTTGCTTAGCTCCATTTCATTATTTTTTTTATCCTGAAAAACTCCCCAGACCTTAATAATTACAAGCATACCCATAACATGATGCAGCCACCACTATGCTTGAAAATATGGAGAGTGGTACTCAGTAATGTGTTGCATTGGATTTGCCCTAAGAATAACACTTTGTATTCAGGACAAACATTTATTTGCTTTGCTTATTTGCTTGTTACAAAAAGGATGCAAGTTTTGGAATATTTGTATTCTGTACAGGCTTCAAATCAAATCAAATCAAATTTTATTTGTCACATACACATGGTTAGCAGATGTTAATGCGAGTGTAGCGAAATGCTTGTGCTTCTAGTTCCGACAATGCAGTAATAACGAGCAAGTAATCTAACTAACAATTCCAAAAAAAACTACTGTCTTATACACAGTGTAAGGGGATAAAGAATATGTACATAAGGATATATGAATGAGTGATGGTACAGAGCAGCATAGGCAAGATACAGTAGATGATATCGAGTACAGTATATACATATGAGATAAGTATGTAAACCAAGTGGCATAGTTAAAGTGGCTAGTGATACATGTATTACATAAGGATGCAGTCGATGATATAGAGTACAGTATCAACGTATGCATATGAGATGAACAATGTAGGGTAAGTAACATTATATAAGGTAGCATTGTTTAAAGTGGCTAGTGATATATTTACATAATTTCCCATCAATTCCCATGATTAAAGTGGCTGGAGTAGAGTCAGTGTCATTGACAGTGTGTTGGCAGTAGCCACTCAATGTTGGTGGTGGCTGTTTAACAGTCTGATGGCCTTGAGATAGAAGCTGTTTTTCAGTCTCTCGGTCCCAGCTTTGATGCACCTGTACTGACCTCGCCTTCTGGATGACAGCGGGGTGAACAGGCAGTGGCTCGGGTGGTTGATGTCCTTGATGATCTTTATGGCCTTCCTGTAGCATCGGGTTGTGTAGGTGTCCTGGAGGGCAGGTAGTTTGCCCCCGGTGATGCGTTGTGCAGACCTCACTACCCTCTGGAGAGCCTTACGGTTGAGGGCGGTGCAGTTGCCATACCAGGCGGTGATACAGCCCGCCAGGATGCTCTCGATTGTGCATCTGTAGAAGTTTGTGAGTGCTTTTGGTGACAAGCCGAATTTCTTCAGCCTCCTGAGGTTGAAGAGGCGCTGCTGCGCCTTCCTCACGATGCTGTCTGTGTGAGTGGACCAATTCAGTTTGTCTGTGATGTGTATGCCGAGGAACTTAAAACTTGCTACCCTCTCCACTACTGTTCCATCGATGTGGATGGGGGTGTTCCCTCTGCTGTTTCCTGAAGTCCACAATCATCTCCTTAGTTTTGTTGACGTTGAGTGTGAGGTTATTTTCCTGACACCACACTCCGAGGGCCCTCACCTCCTCCCTGTAGGCCGTCTCGTCGTTGTTGGTAATCAAGCCTACCACTGTTGTGTCGTCCGCAAACTTGATGATTGAGTTGGAGGCGTGCATGGCCACGCAGTCGTGGGTGAACAGGGAGTACAGGAGGGGGCTCAGAACGCACCCTTGTGGGGCCCCAGTGTTGAGGATCAGCGGGGAGGAGATGTTGTTGCCTACCCTCACCACCTGGGGGCGGCCCGTCAGGAAGTCCAGTACCCAGTTGCACAGGGCGGGTCGAGACCCAGGGTCTCGAGCTTGATGACGAGCTTGGAGGGTACTATGGTGTTGAATGCCGAGCTGTAGTCGATGAACAGCATTCTCACATAGGTATTCCTCTTGTCCAGATGGGTTAGGGCAGTGTGCAGTGTGGTTGAGATTGCATCGTCTGTGGACCTATTTGGGCGGTAAGCAAATTGGAGTGGGTCAAGGGTGTCAGGTAGGGTGGAGGTGATATGGTCCTTGACTAGTCTCTCAAAGCACTTCATGATGACGGATGTGAGTGCTACGGGGCGGTAGTCGTTTAGCTCAGTTACCTTAGCTTTCTTGGGAACAGGAACAATGGTGGCCCTCTTGAAGCATGTGGGAACAGCAGACTGGTATAGGGATTGGTTGAATATGTCCGTAAACACTCTGTCAATTAGGTTAGTATTGTGGAGTAACTACAATGTTGTTGATCCATCCTCAGTTTTCTCCTATCACAGCCATTAAACTATGTAACTGCTTTAATGTCACCATTGGCCTCATGATGAAATCCCTGAGCGATGTCCTTCCTCTCCAGCAGCTGAGTTAAGAAGGATGCCTGTATATTTGTGGTGACTGGGAGTATTGATACACCATCCAAAGTGTAATTAATAACTTGCTCAAAGGAATATTCAGTCTAACAATAGGTGTCCTTCTTTGTGAGGCATTGGAAAAATCTCCCTGAACTTTGTGGTTGAATCTGTGTTTGAAATTCACTCCTCGACTGAGCCTCGACTCGGGGACCTTACAGATAATTGTATGTGTGGGGTGCAGACAGTTGTGTAAAGTAAAAATACATCAAAGTACTACTTAAGTTGTTTTTTTTGTGGTATCTGTACTTTACTTTACTATTTACAACTTTTACTTTTACTTCACTACATTACTAAAGAAAATAATGTACTTTTTACTCCATACATTTTCCCTGACACCCAAAAGTACAGTACTTGTTAGATTTTGAATGCTTAGCAGGAGAAGAAAAATTGTCCAATTTACACATTTACCAAGAGAACATGTCTGGTCATCCCTATTGCCTCTGATCTGGCGGACTCACTAAACACAAATGCTTAGTTTGTAAATTATGTATGAGGGTTGGAGTGTGCCCCTGGCTATCCGTAAATGTAAAAAACAAGAAAATGGTGCTGCCTGGTTTATTTAATATTTGGAAGAAGAAATTATTCATACTTTCACTTTTACTTTTGATACTTAACTATATTTTAGCAATTACATTTACTTTTGATACTTAAGTAGATTTAAAACCAAATACTTTTAGACTTTTACTCAAGTAGTTTTTACTGGGTGACTTTCACTTTTACTTGAGTAATTTGTTAGGATGGTATCTTTACTTTTACTCAAGTATCACAATTGGGTACTTTTTCCACCACTGGGTACACCTACTCATTCAAGTGTTTTTCTTTATTTTTTACTATTTTCTACATTGTAGAATAATAGTGAAGACATCAAAACTACGAAATAACACATATGGAATCATGTTGTAACCAAAATAATGTTCAACTAATTGATACATTTTATATTTGAGATTCTTCAAAGTACCCACCCTTTGCCTCTGACAGCTTTGCACACGCTTGGCATTCTCTCAACCAGCTTCAGAAGGTAGGCACCTGGAATGCATTTCAATTAACAGGTGTGCTTTGTTAAAAGTTACTTTGTGGAATTTCTTGCCAAGAGTGTGCAAAACTGTCATCAAGGCAAAGGGTGGTTTAAAAAACTTCCACAACAGAAACAGAGGACAGGGAGGTGGAGGACAAGCAAGAGGACGGGGGACAGGTAGATGTGCCAGTGCAGTGCAAGCAGATTTTTTACAAAGGTAGGTTGAAGTGACAGCGTTTGAAACTACTTTGCAGATATGACACAAACAGACCATCCTAATGTCAGTAAAAATATATCAAATTCCCAGTCTATGCCTCAAAACCAATAACCATAAGGCGTTTTAATAATAGGTTCTAATTGACTCAAAATTCCATGACGTACAGTGAGGCATTGTTGCTAGAAAAGATGGATGCAGGTCAAAGCATGATTAATGTAATTGACCAATACATTTCTTGCTAGTCCCAAAAATATTGCTATCAGGTAGTATATCACAGCTGGCCTTCGGGATGCACTTTTTAAAGTTTCAATGACTCAATATTTTGATGAGAAAAAAAAAAAACTGATGACTGTAACTAAGGCTGGGAATGACAGTACAGTCAAACTAGGAAGGGCAACGATCACAAGTCAGTCATAACCTGGCTAATAGGCTAACATGTCGAAACACAAGGCCTGCGGGAGGAACTGGACACAAGTTGTCTCATCTACTTCATGAAATTACAGCCTGATGCTGCTTGCATAGGTGAATTCAACTTCCAACTGCAGCTGCTGTCATGTGATCGGGGTTTACAGCGCGCGGTTTTAAAGCTTGAGAATGAATAACTCAGAAAAAGTCCCCAAAAAACGTGCAACAAACACTGTGTAAAGGAGAAACTCGTAGGCCTATTACAGCAACATTCGAACATTAGCCTCGGCTGGCTACTCAACTACAATACATTTTGAGTGCACCATACAGTATTGCTGCATTCAACATGTTTTAAGTGTACAACAACCTATAGCTCCGTTTTTGTTATTTGGAGTCATTAAATACTTTCTGATTAGGGTCGCGGGAATACTATGCACTTCTGCAAGTATAGCAGCAAAGGCTGGACAAGTATTATTTCTCTCTTTTGTTTTAATATCTTACAATTCGATATACATTATCATACGTGCATAAATGGACATTATAAATCAAATCAAATTTATTTATATAGCCCTTCGTACATCAGCTGATATCTCAAAGTGCTGTACAGAAACCCAGCCTAAAACCCCAAACAGCAAGCAATGCAGGTGTAGAAGCACGGTGGCTAGGAAAAACTCCCTAGAAAGGCCAAAACCTAGGAAGAAACCTAGAGAGGAACCAGGCTATGTGGGGTGGCCAGTCCTCTTCTGGCTGTGCCGGGTGGAGATTATAACAGAACATGGCCAAGATGTTCAAATGTTCATAAATGACCAGCATGGTCGAATAATAATAAGGCAGAACAGTTGAAACTGGAGCAGCAGCACAGTCAGGTGGAAGTTGAAACTGGAGCAGCAGCATGGCCAGGTGGACTGGGGACAGCAAGGAGTCATCATGTCAGGTAGTCCTGGGGCATGGTCCTAGGGCTCAGGTCAGTTGAAACTGGAACAGCAGCATGGCCAGATGGACTGGGGACAGCAAGGAGTCATCATGTCAGGTAGTCCTGGAGCTCAGGTCCTAGGGCTCAGGTCCTCCGAGAGAGAGAAAGAAAGAGAGAAGGAGAGAATTAGAGAACGCACACTTAGATTCACACAGGACACCGAATAGGACAGGAGAAGTACTCCAGATATAACAAACTGACCCCAGCCCCCCGACACATAAACTACTGCAGCATAAATACTGGAGGCTGAGACAGGAGGGGTCAGGAGACACTGTGGCCCCATCCGAGGTCACCCCGGACAGGGCCAAACAGGAAGGATATAACCCCACCCACTTTGCCAAAGCACAGCCCCCACACCACTAGAGGGATATCTTCAACCACCAACTTACCATCCTGAGACAAGGCTGAGTATAGCCCACAAAGATCTCCGCCACGGCACAACCCAAGGGGGGCGCCAACCCAGACAGGATGACCACAACAGTGAATCAACCCACTCAGGTGATGCACCCCCTCCAGGGACGGCATGAGAGAGCCCCAGTAAGCCAGTGACCCAGCCCCGTAATAGGGTTAGAGGCAGAGAATCCCAGTGGAAAGAGGGGAACCGGCCAGGCAGAGACAGCAAGGGCGGTTCGTTGCTCCAGAGCCTTTCCGTTCACCTTCCCACTCCTGGGCCAGACTACACTCAATCATATGACCCACTGAAGAGATGAGTCTTCAGTAAAGACTTAAAGGTTGAGACCGAGTTTGCGTCTCTGACATGGGTAGGCAGACCGTTCCATAAAAATGGAGCTCTATAGGAGAAAGCCCTGCCTCCAGCTGTTTGCTTAGAAATTCTAGGGACAATTAGGAGGCCTGCGTCTTGTGACCGTAGCGTATGTGTAGGCATGTACGGCAGGACCAAATCAGAGAGATAGGTAGGAGCAAGCCCATGTAATGCTTTGTAGGTTAGCAGTAAAACCTTGAAATCAGCCCTTGCTTTGACAGGAAGCCAGTGTAGAGAGGCTAGCACTGGAGTAATATGATCAAATTTTTTGGTTCTAGTCAGGATTCTAGCAGCCGTATTTAGCACTAACTGAAGTTTATTTAGTGCTTTATCCGGGTAGCCGGAAAATAGAGCATTGCAGTAGTCTAACCTAGAAGTGACAAAAGCATGGATTAATTTTTCTGCATCATTTTTGGACAGAAAGTTTCTGATTTTTGCAATGTTACGTAGATGGAAAAAAGATGTCCTTGAAATGGTCTTGATATGTTCTTCAAAAGAGAGATCAGGGTCCAGAGTAACGCCGAGGTCCTTCACAGTTTTATTTGAGACGACTGTACAACCATTAAGATTAATTGTCAGATTCAACAGAAGATCTCTTTGTTTCTTGGGACCTAGAACAAGCATCTCTGTTTTGTCCGAGTTTAATAGTAGAAAGTTTGCAGCCATCCACTTCCTTATGTCTGAAACACATGCTTCTAGCGAGGGCAATAAAGGGCCATCTTTTAAAAAAATAAAACAATGGGCAGTTTAGGTCGCAGTTGCACGTTTTTTTTTTGTAAAAACGAATAGGCTATGTCTGGCCGCCGTAAATTTGTTGTGTTTTTTAACAATATGGCCCGTACACTGATTGAGTTTGACACCGCTTTTAGTTGTCCATTAAATGTTTTTGGCATCTATCAAATGGGCGAGCAGGCAGGCAAGTTCCCATTCAGTTGTCAAAATGTGGGTTGGGACAATCATGCATTTGGCAGGCAAGCTGCAGAAGGACGAGCAGCTTCCCCATCGTTTATCAGTGCAATTTTGATGGCCACAACTAACTGAAACAGTTTGAGAGGGTTTATCTAATGTTCCCTCGTTAGATTTTTAGCTCATCTCACTCTGGCTAGGATTAGTTGTTGATCTTGTTGTTGTTGATGTGCATAACTGAGGGCGAGAGAGTCGACATTTTCATGGTTGTATGATCAATAGGACTGTGAAGTTCCCAAATATAAGAGCACTACCGTGGTATTTAAATATTTGCAGAAATCCATTCAGGTGTTTTTTTTGTGGCTTTTGGCGAATGTGTTGTAATGATCTGAAGTCGTGCTGTTGATTAAGCCTGTAAACACACAGTCCAGTTCAAAGTGAATGATGACAGGCCCGTGTGGCTTATTTGTATATTAACCTACTGCAGCTCTGATTGGCTGTGGCGCACAGGTCTGTGTAGACTCCGGACCTGGACAAGACCGATATTCTTATTCAGTGTAATTTACTGCAGGCTCTATTAATTGTCCAAGCGCACGGCCACTTTCCCACTCTATATTGCTATAGAACTTTCGCAAATCATTTCCAAACATTCTATGAATTTATGAAAACGTGAAAATAACCATATCTACAGTGAGAGAAAAAAGTATTTGATCCCCTGCTGATTTTGCCCACTGACAAAGAAATGATCAATATATAATTTTAATGTTAGGTTTATTTGAACAGTGAGAGACAGAACAACAACAAAAAAATCCAGATAAACGCATGAAAAATGTTAGAAATTAATGAATGCATTTTAATGAGGGAAATAAGTATTTGACCCCTCTGCAAAACATGACTTCGTACTTGGTGGCAAAACACTTGTTGGCAGTCACAGAGGTCAGACGTTTCTTGTAGTTGGCCACCAGGTTTGCACACATCTCAGGAGGGATTTTGTCCCACTCCTCTTTGCAGATCTTCTCCAAGTCATTAAGGTTTCGAGGCTGGCGTTTGGCAACTCGAACCTTCAGCTCCCTCCACAGATTTTCTATGGGATTAAGGTCTGGAGACTGGCTAGGTCACTCCAGGACCTTAATGTGATTCTTCTTGAGCCACTCCTTTGTTGCCTTGGCTGTGTGGATTGGGTCATTGTCATGCTGGAATACCCATCCACGACCCATGTTCAATGCCCTGGCTGAGGGAAGGAGGTTCTCACCCAAGATTTGATGGTACATGGCCCCGTCCATCGTCCCTTTGATGCGGTGAAGTTGTCCTGTCCCCTTAGCAGAAAAACACCCCCAAAGCATAATGTTTCCACCTCCATGTTTGACGGTGGGGATGGTATTCTTGGGGTCATAGGCAGCATTCCTCCTCCTCCAAACACTGCGAGTTGAGTTGATGCCAAAGAGCTCCATTTTGGTGTCATCTGACCACAACACTTTCACCCAGTTGTCCTCTGAATCATTCAGATGTTCATCGGCAAACTTCAGATGGGCATGTATATGTGTTTTCTTGAGCAGGGGGATTTCAGTCCTTCACAGCGTAGTGTGTTACCAATTGTTTTCTTGGTGACCATGGTCCCAGCTGCCTTGAGCTCATTGACAAGATCCTCCCGTGTAGTTCTGGGCTGATTCCTCACCGTTCTCATGATCATTGCAACTCCACGAGGTGAGATCTTGCATGGAGCCCCAGGCCGAGGGAGATTGACAGTTCTTTTGTGTTTCTTCCATTTGCGAATAATCGCACCAACTGTTGTCACCTTCTCACTAAGCTGCTTGGCGATGGTTTTGTAGCCCATTCCAGCCTTGTGTAGGTCTACAATCTTGTCCCTGACATCCTTGGAGAACTCTTTGGTTTTGGCCATGGTGGAGAGTTTGGAATCTGATTGATTGATTGCTTCTGTGGACAGGTGTCTTTTATACAGGTAACAAACTGAGATTAGGAGCACTCCCTTTAAGAGTGTGCTCCTAATCTCAGCTTGTTACCTGTATAAAAGACACCTGGGAGCCAGAAATCTTTCTGATTGAGAGGGGGTCAAATAAGTTTCCCTCATTAAAATGCAAGTCAATTTATAACATTTTTCATGCGTTTTTCTGGATTTTTTTGTTGTTATTCTGTCTCTCACTGTTCAAATAAACCTACCATTAAAATTATAGACTGATCATTTCTTTGTCAGTGGGCAAACGTACAAAATCAGCAGGGGATCAAATTATTTTTTCCCTCACTGTAAGTGGTCGCTTGTCAGATTTTTAAATCTTTTTTTAAGTGTCGTGTTCTTCCTGGTGGTGTATATGAACAGACTTGAATAAGATTTCATGTTGCTAAAATGCTGTCAGATCCACCTTATCTTCCACTCTGTTATCATTCACAATGATTAGAGAATGCACCACTTGCTTGGGTTTTTAAAATGTTGTTTGAAAGCACTCTGTATACTCTTCTGACCTGTCTGATAGCACATTCTTATGGATCTTGCACACTTCCTAGGGGCGATCTCATCTGTTTGAAAACACACTTCTTGTGGCTTTTGCACACTTCCTAGTGACCTTCTCTCACCTGTTTGAAAGCACTGCGTACCTCCCTCATCCCCATCATGTGAGCCGTCTCAGCCAGCATCCTAGGGCCAGCTCAGTACAGAAATCATCAAAGTCCACGTGACCGCCCCCTACAGAGAGGGAGACATCAGATTACACACACACACACATACACACAAAGCGCCGTTTCCACCTGACATCAATCAAATACACAATGTCCCAAACTTCAAAAACAGACATTAGTCTTACGCACACGTGTCACACATGCACACACCCGCCTCCTCTAACTTCATAGAGGGAGACATCAATCATACACACATGCACAGACCCCTGAGAGAGCCATGAGTCAAACACGACACACACACACCAGAGGAGGCTGGTGGGAGGAGCTATAGGAAGATGGGCTCATTGTAATGTCTGGAATGGAATAAAGGGAGCGGTATCAAGCACGTCAACCATACGGAACCACATGTTTGACTCTGTAACAATAATTCCATTCCAGCCATTACAATGAGCCCGTCCTCCTACAGCTCCTTCCACCAGCCTCCTCTGACACACACACATACACACCACTAACCCCTCTGCACACACACACACACACACACACACCACTAACCCCTCCACACACCACTAACCCCTTTGCACACAAACACACACGCTCACATTTCATCTTGATCTGCTGTATAATCTCTATGAGCTCCATCTCAGTGGGCATGTATCCCATGGTCCTCATACAGTCGGCCACGTCCTTGTAATGCAGGAAGCCATCCCCATCGTAGTCAAACTCCTTAAAGGCCACCTGCAGCTCTGAGACACTCACACACGCACACGCACACGCACATGCACACGCACACACACACACGCACATACACACACACGCACATGCACACGCACACACACACACACGCACACACACACACGCACATACACGCACACGCACATACACACACACGCACATGCACACGCACACACACACACACACACACACACACACACACACACACACACACACACACACACCAATGTGTATAATGTTATAATATTTACAGTAGTCAAAAATTGTGGTGCAGTGGTTTTCGAGCAGCTTAGCAGCTCCAGAATTCGTATTGCTGAATGATGTTTCAAGAAGCTAATAGCCAGTAACATTTACAAGCTACCACTGTGTCCTGTATGACTCACAAGGTTAAGTAGAGCTTATGAGAGACACAGGCATTTTGGACAATAAACTGAATGCCTGCGGAATATTTTGTTTCTTAAAAAACGTCATATAATATTGCTTGCATTAGCACTATTCATTTCACTAACAAAGGTTTAAAGGTATACTCAGCAATATGACATCAGTTGGCCGATTTCTTGCATACAGACATCAACAACAACTGCAATCACATCTGTAAAGAATGCCTCAGATTGGAGCGTCCAACTTGGCACCCTCCCTTGAGGCCTGGCCACGTTGGGGCGAGCCAATAGTCCTTCTTGAAGGATTATAATTTAGTTGATGTTGATTTATGTATGCAGGTAGTCGCCCCGTTGCGTATGAAGACGTCATATCGCTGGCACTACCCTTAAGTGCACTGGTAAAATGGACTCTCGCTCACTGTGTGGATTGCACTTGCTTAGTACATTTCTTTAATCAATAACAAAGACTTTACCATCCAACTCCTCAGGCATCAGCTCCATATCCTGCAGTACACAGATAGAGAAGGGAGATGAAGAGAGAGCATGAGTGTGTTCCCTAAATCTCTGCTTCATTAAAGCAGAGTAGTCCCTTGAGAAATATACCCCACTTGAATCATTAAAAAAAAAAAATAGCGTATTAAGGAAACATGCATATCATATCAACCACTGCAGCGCGCCTGACAGAGACCCTAATGGGATTACTCCACGACATGCCTACTAATCTGAGCAATGACATATACACACAGTATGTGCAAGCATACACACACACACACGCACACACACACACGCACGCACACACACAGTCATAAAGTGCAGCTACCATACTCTCAATAACTCTCTCTCTCTCTCTCTCTCTCTCTCTATTCAATTCAATTTGCTTTATTGGCATGACGTAACAATGTACATATTGCCAAAGCTTACTTTGGATATTTACAATATGAAAATAATGAGAATCAAAATTTTCAACGGAACAACAATAACCATGGGTAAAAAATAACCATGCATTGAATAATAACAATAAGCATACAGTAGAGTGCAGGTTGATTGCTCTGTCAGACACTCTCCCTCAACTTGTGGCAGGAAGCAATGTAGTGCGCTGCCAACCCACAGCTCTCTGCGTCCTCCCCCAACAGGACGGGTAGCCTACTCTCATCAGAGAGGTCTTTGAAACCTTGAATAAGGGTTTCAAATTTGGGGAAATTACACTCTCTAATTGTTGTATATTTTTCACATTTTGTCAGGAAATGCAGCTCCCTCTCAGGTTCTGCTGTTGTGCAGCAGTTGCACAGCCTTTCCTCTACGGGGAGCCAGGTTGTCCTGTGTCTACCCTTCTCGATAGCAATGCTGTGCTCACTGAGCCTGTACTTTGTCAAGGTTTTTCTAAGGTTTTGATCAGTAACCGTGGTCAAATAGTTAGCCACGGTGTACTGTCGATTTAGGGCCAGATAGCACTGCATTTTGCTTTGTGTTTGTGCTTGTGTTTCCCAATAAGTAATGTAGTTTTGTTTTGACTGTGTTGTAATTTAGTTTATTCTGATTGATTGGATGTTCTGGTCCTGAGGCTTCAATGTGTTAGTAGAACAGGTATGTGAACTCAGCCCCAGGACCAGCTGGATGAGGGGACTGAGGCTTCAATGTGTTAGTAGAACAGGTTTGTGAACTCAGCCCCAGGACCAGCTGGATGAGGGGACTGAGGCTTCAATGTGTTAGTAGAACAGGTATGTGAACTCAGCCCCAGGACCAGCTGGATGAGGGGACTGAGGCTTCAATGTGTTAGTAGAACAGGTATGTGAACTCAGCCCCAGGACCAGCTGGATGAGGGGACTGAGGCTTCAATGTGTTAGTAGAACAGGTTTTTCAGCCCCAGGACCAGCTGGATGAGGGGACTGAGGCTTCAATGTGTTAGTAGAACATGAACTCAGCCCCAGGACCAGCTGGATGAGGGGACTGAGGCTTCAATGTGTTAGTAGAACAGGTATGTGAACTCAGCCCCAGGACCAGCTGGATGAGGGGACTGAGGCTTCAATGTGTTAGTAGAACAGGTATGTGAACTCAGCCCCAGGACCAGCTGGATGAGGGGACTATTTTCTTTGCTCAGCTTTTGGCATTGCAGGGCTTGGTAATGATATGAGAAGGGGTCACTGTATTTTAGATGTTTCCAAAATTTAATTGCTCTTTTTTCAGTTTTTATTATTAGTGGATATTGCCCTAATTCTGCCCTGCATGCATTGTTTGTAGTTTTCCTCTGGACATGTAGGAGAATCTTACAGAACTCTGCATGCAGGGTTTCAATGGGGTGTTCGTCCCATTTGATGAAATCCTGTTTTGCAAGTGGACCCCACACCTCGCTGCCATAAAGTGCAATCAGTTCAATTACATATTCAATTAGTTTTAGCCAAATTTTAATTGGTATTTCAATTTGAATTAGCTTGTTAATGGAGTAGAATGCCCTGCGTGCTTTCTCTCTCAGTTCATTCCCTGCCTCATTAAGGTGTCCAGTTGAGCTTGTTTTTAAACCTAATTGTAGTAATTGTAGTGTGTGCGTGCAGTGCTCTATATATTTTGTACCAATTGAAAACTTTGGTCTAATTCCCTGAGATCTGGATCTTCTCTGGAAAATCATTATTTTAGTATTTTTGGGGTTTACTGCCAGGGCCCAGGTCTGGCAGTACTGTTCGAGCAGGTCCAGGCTCTGCTGTAGGCCATGTGCTGTGCGTGACAGCAGGCATAGGTAATCTGCGAAGAGTAGTGTTCAAGGAATTTCATTCCTATATGTTCATCAACCAATTCAATTAAAACACTCTGCCCATTTCTAAGAATTTGTAAGATAATTATTTGCATAAAATGGACATAAACCAGTCTCAAAATCAATCAATAGCGTTTATTCTCGAGAGTACTGATCATAGTACAATTTACATCAGGTTATATACTAAAAATGACTTCATAGGTTTTAAAGTGTCCTTCCTCCACTCCGATACAATGGCAGTATAGTTCACAAGCCTTCCCACATTGTCTACCACCTGTTAAATAATCTACTACTAGCCCAAGGTCTCTCCCCTCCCTGGGTAGAGACAGGATGTCCTGTAAGGAACACAATATTCCAGCCGGTCTGACGATAACTCCATTCGTTTCTAACAAGGAACAGACCGTCCTTGTTCTAATTCTTGATTATAACTACACACATTATATTCAGTACTATGATTATAATAAGATTCATACATCCATACAGTAACATAGTAGTATTCTGTTTAGTTATAGTTTTAAGCTAAATGTATACATAATGTAGTCATTATTCATCTAAATCCCATAACAAGTAGGCATTTAACTTCTGAATTGTGGAGACGAACTAAAAAATGGAACCCCAACCTTTAAGAGAAGAAAATGTATTCCTTGTTTAAACAAACAGGTTTTTGAGCATACAATCTACTGTAACTCAGTATTTGAAGTATGTATTTTATACTGTCATTATTGCTCAGCTTTATCAAGGGGTATCAATCATTTCTGTCTCCAGTGCCTAGTGAAAGTCTATACACCAGGAAGACAGTCTTCACGTGTTGCCGCCTTAAAATGACATCTAAAAAGGGACTACAATTTTCCCGGCAGATCTGAACAACCCACTCCACGTTTTCAAATTTAAAGCAGGAAGGAACACTTAACACTTCGTACAAAGCCTTTCTGGTGTGTCTTTGGCTTAAATTGTTTTGTAATTGTCCCGCTGGGAAGAAAATAAACTTTTCCCTAGGGTTAGATATTCAGAAGACAGAGGCAGGGTTTTTGCTCAACTTGAACGTTTCTTTTGCTCCTGACAAACTCCCCAGTCCCTCCCGGTGACAAACACCCATAACACGATGCAGCCAGGAATGCAGTGTTTGGTTTTCGCCAGGCAAAATGGGACCCATGTCATCGAAAAAAGTTATACTTTTGACTCCTCTATCCATAGAACATTCTTTCAAGAGTCTTGATCATTCAGGTGCTTCCAGGTGCTTTTTGGCAAACTTTTTGGACAAGATGGGTCCCATTTTGTCTGGTGAAAACCAAACACTGCATTCCACAGAAAGAACCTCATACCAACGGTCAAGAATGGTGGTGGTAGTGTGATGGTTTTGGGATGCTTTGCTGCCTCAGGACCTGGACGACCTGCTTTAATATAAGGAACTACGAATTTTGCTCTGTATCAGAGAATTCTACAGGAGAATGTCAGACCATCCATCTGTGAGCTGAAGCTGAAGCACAGCTGGGTCATGCAGCACGATAATGATCCAAAACGCACAATTAAGTTTTCATGAAATTTGCTAAAAAAGCAACAAATCTGAAGTTTTGGAGTGGCCCAGTCAAAGTCCAGACCTAATCTAAATTGAAATGTTGTAGCAAGACAAATGTCGTTGAGTTAAAGCAGTTCCGCATGGAAGAGTAGGCCAAAATTCCTCCACTGTGACGTGAGAGTCTGATCAACAAGAAGAGGAAGTGTTTGGTTGGAGTCATTGCAGCTAAAGGTGGCACAACCAGTTTGAGTTGAGTTTCAGTGGGCAAATACTTTTTCTCACAGGGGCATTGGGTGTTGCATAACTTTGTTTATGAAATAATATGCATTGTTGTGTTATTTTTTCACTCAGGTTCCCTTTATCTAATATTAGGTTTTGGTTGAAGATCTAATAACATTCAGTATAAAAAATATGAAAAAGTAGAGAAAATGACAAAGGAGAAATACTTTTTCACAGCACTGTATACAGTGCCTTTTGGAAAGTATTCAGACCCCTTGACTTCTTCCACATTTTGTTACATCACAGCTTTATTCTAAAATGATTTTTTTTTTAATCCCTCAACAATCTACTCACAATACCCATAATGACAAAGTGAAAACAGGTTTTTAGAATTTTTGCAAATTTATCAAATATAAAACAAGAAATACCTTATTTACATAAGTATTCAGACCCTTTCCTATGAGACTCAAAATTGAGCTCCGGTGCATCCTGTTTCCATTGATCATCCTTGAGATGTGCATGTCAGAGCAAAATCCAAGCCATGAACTTAAAGGAATTGTCCGTAGAGGTACGAGACAGGATTGTGTTGAGGGACAGATCTGGGGAAGAGTGCCAAAACATTTCTGCAGCACTGAAGATCCCCAAGAAGAAGTTTTGAACAACCAAGACTCTTCCTAAAGCTGTCCGCCCAGCCAAACTGAGCAATCAGGGGAGAAGGACCTTAGTCAGGAAGGTGACCAAGAACCCGATGGTCACTCAGACAGGGCTCTAGAGTTCCTCTGTGGAGATGGGAGAAACTTCCAGAAGGTTAACCATCTCTGCAGCACTCTCCCAATCAGGCCTTTATGGTAGAGTGGCCACACTGAAGCCATTCCTCAGTAAAAGGCACGTGACAGCCCGTTTGGAGTTTGCCAAAAGGCACCTAAAGACTCTCAGACCAAGAGAAACAAGATTCTCTGGTCTGATGAAACCAACATTGAAGTCTTTAGCCTGAATGCCAAGCATCACATCTGGAGGAAACATGGAACCATCCAAACGGTGAAGCATGGTGGTGGCAGCATGCTGTGGGGATGTTTTTCAGTGGGAAGGACTGGGAGACTAGTCAGGATCGAGGCAAAGATGAACAGTGCAAAGTACAGAGCGATCCTTGATGAAAACCTGCTCCAGAGAACTCAGGACCTCAGACTTGGGCAAAGGTTCACCTTCCAACAGGACAACGACCCTAAGCACACAGCCAAGACAACGCAGGAGTGGCTTCGGGACAAGTCTGAATATTCTTGAGTGGCCCAGCCAAAGGCTGAACCCAATCTAAAATCTCGGGAGAGACCTGGAAATAGCTGTGCAGCAATGCTCCCCATCTAACCTGACAGAGCTTGAAAGGATCTGCAGAGAAGTATGGGAGAAACTCCCCAAATGTAGGTGTGCCAAGTTAGTAGCGTCATGCCCAAGAAGACTTGATGCTGTAATTGCTGCCAAAGGTTCTTCAACAAAGTACTGAGTAAAGGGTCTCAAAACATATGTAAATGTGTTAATTCATTTTCTTTTTTTTTATTAGCAAACATTTTTCCAAACCGGTTTTTGCTTTGTCATTGTGGTTTATTGTTTGTACTGTAGATTGATGAGGATTTTTTTATATATACATTTTAGAATAAGGCTGTAATGTAACAAAATGTGGAAAAGGTTTAGGGCTCTGAACACTTTCTGAAGGCACTGTATATATATATATATATATATATATATATATATATATATATATATATATATATATATATATATATATATATATATATACTACCGTTCAAAAGTTTGGGGACACTTAGAAATGTCCTTGTTTTTGAAAGAAAAGCTCATTTTTGGTCCATTAAAATAACATTAAATTGATAAGAAATACAGTGTAGACATTGTTAATGTTGTAAAAGACTACCGTAGCTGGAAATGGCTGACTTTTTATAGAATATCTACACAGGCGTACAGAGGCCCGTTATCAGCAACCATCACTCCTGTGTTCCAATGGCACGTTGTGTTAGCTAATCCAAGTTTATCATTTTAGAAGACTAATTGATCATTAGAATACCCGTTTGCAATTATGTTAGCACAGCTGAAACCTGCTGTGCTGATTAAAGAAGCAATACAACTGGCCTACTTTAGACTAGTTGAGTATCTGGAGCGTCAGCATTTGTGGGTTCGTTTACAGGCTCAAAATGGCCAGAAACAAAACACTTTCTTCTGAAACTCGTCAGTCTATTCTTGTCCCGAGAAATGAAGGCTATTCCATGCGAGAAATTGTCAAGAAACTGAAGAACTCGTACAACGCTGTGTACTACTCCTTTCACAGAACAGCGCAAACTGGCCCTAACCAGAATAGAAAGAGGCGTAGAGGCCCCGGTGCACAACTGAGCAAGAGGACAAGTACACTAGGTTGAGAAACAAGATGCCTCACAAGTCCTCAACTGGCAGCTTCATTAAATATTGCCCGCAAAACACCAGTCTCAACGTCAATAGTGAAGAGGCGACTCCCAGTTGCTGGCCTTCTAGGCAGAGTTCCTCTGTCCAGTGTCTGCGTTCTTTTGCCCATTTTAATCTGTTCTTTTTATTGGCCAGTCTGAGATATGGCTTTTTCTTTGCAACTCTGCCTAGAAGGCCAGCGTCCCGGAGTCGCCTCTTCACTGTTGACGTCGAGACTGGTGTTTTGCGGGTACTATTTAATGAAGCTGCCAGTTGAGGACTTGAGGCCAGGCAAAGCTCAGAGCACAGTGACATTTCACAGTACTCAGAACACTAGGAGCAGAAACATGCTAAAGTCAATGAATCTTACTGGACTCACAGACAGGCCTGTCGGCTAGATAGAAAACAATTGCATGCTAGACAGTGAGTGGGTCCTACTGGAATGCAGGTGGAATTATTGAGTTGAGAAATAGATACTGTGCTTCATGTCTTTCTATGTTGTTACAGTGACACAGGCTAGAAATGGCAACATACTAGTGAAGCTGAACTCCCTTATGCATAAATAGGCTATTGTAAAGATACTTATAGCATTGAATCCTTCTTCCACATAGACAGGCCCCAAAGGCTAGTAGAAACAGAATGACATATAGCATACAAACAACACTGCATTGTGGTAGCACAAAGATGTGCCCAAAGGCTAAGCTGCATTGCAGTAAAATACAGATCAACCTGGTCTCTGAGCATTTCGTATTATTCTGTATGTAAATCTGAGATACTCAATTTAGTACGTTGCTCTGTTACGTTTCGTATGGCATGTATTCATTTGTGGATGTCAATCACCCACTTCCTATGGTATGAATTACTATTTGTATTGAATGTTCTGAAATTGCAAATCATACAATATGTCTAGGAATTTGTCAAAGTATAATATGTTACGAATTTGCTGAACATATGATATGTTACGAATTCTAGCTAGGTGGCTAACATTAGCGAGCTGGGTAATGTTAGGTAGGCTAGCGGTTAGGGTTGGAGGTTAGGGTTAAGGTTAAGTTTAGGAGTTAGGTTAAAGGGTTTAGAGGAGATAAAAAGTAGTAGGTAGTTAGAAAGTTGCTAATTAGCTAAAATGCTCAAGTTGTCGGTGATGAGATTTGAAATCGCAACATTTGGATTGCTAGACGTTCATGTTACACGCCCACCCATCCACCTCAGTTTAGTTTTTGCCTTAAGCAACCATCTCTGTTATGTAACCATACCAAACGTAACACATACTAATGTCGGTGTCCCGGATTTACATTTACTATGTTACGTCTCGTCCATGAGACCAGGCTTTACAGACAGCTCAGTAGATACATACCAACTACCCCCTCTGCACCTCACTAGCATACGAAACATGTTAGCCACATTTAAGTATGCTGTCACACATATCAATTACGTACATGAATGGCACATTTCAGCAAGGATAATTGTACAAACAGCCAGCAACTCTGCCGCCCTGTAAAAATTCTCGCTACGTTAAGTTTGCTGTCATAGCCTACAGATAAATGTGCACAATGGACATTAACAGTAAGGATGATGCTATAACGTGGGATAGAAGAGTTACAAAACGCAGGAGGCTAAGGAACCATGCTACAGTACACATGTGAATCACATTTCGGCAGACATATCAGGGTCAAGCTGAATGTATGCAGGTCATGCTAAAGGTCAGCAGCAGACACAAACACAACGCATTCACAGGTCTCCCTTGGGAAAGAGGTCCTCTGACCTCAATGGGACTTCATGGTTAAGGTTAAATAAAAAATAAAAAACTCAGGCCAAAAGGATGATTTTCATCTAGGCTACTGTTAAGGTCACTCTACAAATGTATAAACTCTACACTGTATAAACTCTCCGAAATCCAACTTTGATGACATACTTAGGTAGAAGCTTAGTCTTTGAACACCCCCTGTTACTATGCATCATTTGTTGTATACATTGGATGCCATCTTTGTTTTTATTTCTAGAGATTATTCGTGATAAAACAACAACTAGCCAATGTGAAATAAATAAAGCAATAGAGCATCCAACGGTGTACAGATACGCTATGTGCTCCCGTGCTCACTGTAGAGGAGATTCTGACGTACAGTGTACGCGCACACTGGGACCTATTTAGAAGGTAAGGTCAACACACATTTGATTTCTTCATCCGGAGACGATTAGACAGCATGCCAAAGCCAAGTCTCCAATCATCAGTCAATACACAGACCCGTCAACAGTTCCTTCCCATCGGTTTGATTTCACATGGGCGGCTGAGCAAAGTGGTTTTATAACCATTCGACATATGAACAGACAACGAAGATACAATGGACGGTCAGTGCACACGCATGCAGAACGGGTACACAGATATTCATCTTGGTATCTGTCTGTATGTCTGTCTCTCTCTGTTCTCATTATGGCTAATGAAGGATGACAGCGAGCCTTGCTAACAGCGTTATTAATACTTGAGTCGGGGCAGGGATTAGAATGCTATGGGGTGGAGTAACCTCCTCCCACTGTGTGTGTCCAAGCACTGGAAAAAAACTGGATACTCTATGGCAATGTCACTGCAAGGGCAGAGAGTGCCAAAGAAGGGGCATGGCAGAGATACGGCTGCTAATTGTGAAAATTGGATTGTGGTAGCCCCGATGTCAATCTGTTTGTGCTTTATCGACGTGCTCCTCATGCTTTGCGATGGTCCTCTTTGGTTTTCTATGAACGATTTCCCACCAGAACACATACACACGATGTTATTCAAGTTTCACGTTGTTTTAGTCGTGTGTACAGGATACACATTGTACACGCCATCCAACAAAATGATCACTTACAGGCTCCTTACAGGCTCCTTCTTACAGGCTCCTTCTTTACAATGGAACAACAACAACAAGTAATAAAATATACAAAATATCAACAATAAGTAAATGGCTCAGTAGCATAAGTATAATACAGAATGGCACAATTTATAGTCCAATGTTTACACTTGTTTTGGGGAAGGGGCGATTGGGGGAAAAGTGTTTCATTTGTGCAGTGTTTAGAAATCATAGAGTCAGTTTGATGTGTGTGTGTGTGTGTGTGTGTGTGTGTGTGTGTGTGTGTGTGTGTGTGTGTGTGTGTGTGTGTGTGTGTGTGTGTGTGTGTGTGTGTGTGTGTGTGTGTGTGTGCGTGCGTGCGTGCGTGCGTGCGTGCGTGCGTGTGTGAAAGAGTGTATATCTGTGTAGGTGAGTGAGTGAGTGAGTGAGTGAGTGAGTGTATGTGTGCTAGGGCGTGGAGAGTCAGTACAGGTGGTCAGTCCAGTTCAAGTGTTCAGCAGTCTGATGGTTTGGAGATAGAAACTGTCCCTGAGCCTGTTGGTATCAGACTTCATGCTCCGTTTGCCCAATGGGAGTGAACAGCTCGTGGCTGCGGGCCTTCCCTAGGTACCGTTTCGAGTAGATATCCTGGATGGTCGGGAGTGATGCACTGGACCGTCTTCACCACCTTGCAGTCATGGATGGAGAAATTGTCATACCAGGCCATGATACAACCGGTCAGGACGCTCTCAATGGTGCAGCAGTAATATTTGGAGAGGTCCCGGGGTGGCATGCCGAATTTCTTCAGGCGCCTTAGGAAATAGAGATGCTATTGCGCCCTCTTGACGAGTGGTAGTGTTGTTGGTCATATGCCATGTCCTTGGTGATGTGGACACCTGCTGACTCTCTCTACTGCAGTCCCGTTGATGTGGATCTGGTACCTGAAGTCAACAATCAGCTCCTTAATTTTACTGACGTTGAGGGAGAGGTTGTTGTCCTGGCACCACAATGCCAGTTCACTTACCTTCTCCCTATAGGCTGACTCGTCGTTGTTGGTTATCAGGCTTAGAACCGTGGTGTCGTCAGTAAACTTGATGATGGAGTTGGTTTCGTGCAAAGCCACACAGTCGTGGGTGAACAGGGAGTACAACAGAGGGCTGAGGACCCCTACATTAAGAGTCAGTATGGAGTAGTGGTTGTTGCCAATCCTCTGATATAGAGTTGTCAGCTTAGGGCGAAGGGGAGGTAATTGAGGTGTGAGAAATATGGTTGTTGTTCATTTTCAGTTGGTTTATGGATCTGTGTCCAGGTTGCATTGCATAAAAAGTGTAAATCCACCCCAGCTTTCCTGTCAAACGTTCAAACGTTCGATCCTGGATCACAACTCACTGTGCAACTGATTTGGCACGTGAGAGAGGCAGGAGGTGACAGAGGTCTAAAAAGGCGACAGTGTTACTGACCTGTCCAAAGAGAGTGTTGAGGTAGGACAGGTAGACAGCTTCTACAGAGCCCTGGCTGTGGCTCCTGCCACTCTTGGAGCTGTTGCTATTTTCTCCTGACTTGGGCTGGCGGAGCCCGGAGCGCCCAGGGGCCCTCGGTGCCGAGGGTTTTTTTTGGACGACGTGCTGTTAGGGGATGGCGAAGATGGAGTATAGGGAAAAGGGTTTGACTTCATCTTTGTCAACATGACCATCTTTGCCACTGTCATCACCGTTATCTTTGAGGGTGGGCCTCACTTACCTCGCTCTGGGTGAGGGCGTGCCTCCCTTTTTTGTCTCTTTCTGAGACATGCTGAGGGAGAGAGAGAGAGAATTGCAACAAATGCTGATGTCAGGAGGGATTTATGAATGTACATTTGATTGATTTATTGAGAAGAGAAATAAAAAAATAAAAAAAGAATATAATTATTTAACCAGGGGCGAGGCCTTCGCCAGGGTTGTAATCAGAGCCCTGCACTCTTCAATATTTACATGAACGAATTGGCCACTATTCTAGAAAAATCCTCAGCCCTTGGTGTTAGTCTCCATGCCTGCTCTTCGCAGATGACCTGTGCCTGCTGTCACCTACAGCACAAGATCTACAGCAGAGCCTGGACCTGCTAGAGCAGTACTGACAGAACTGGCCCTGGCAGTAAACCGTAAAAAGACAAAAAATTATGATTTTACAAAGAAGATCCATATCTCAGGGAATTAGACCAATGTTCTCAATTGGTACAAAATATATAGAGTACTCGACACACTACAATTACTTAGGTACCTTAATGATGCAGTGAATAAACTGAGAGAGAAAGCATGCAGGGCTGAATTCACAAACCTGTTCTACTAACACACTGAAGCCTCAGGACCAGAACATCCAATCAATCAGAATAAACCCAATTACAGCACAGTCAAAACTACTTTACCTACTGGGAAACACAAGCACAAAGAAAAATGAACTGCTATCTGGCTCTAAATCGACAGTACACGTTGGCAAACTATTTGACCATGGTTACTGCTCAAAACCTTAGAAAAACATTCACAAAGTACAGTCTCAATGAGCCAGTCTGTGCAACCACTGCACCACAGCAGAACCTGATACAGAGCTGCATTTCCTGACAAAATGTAAAAAACATAAAACAATTACAGAGTATAATTTCCCCAAGTTTGAAACCCTTGGTTATTTTGACCCTTGATTATTGTTGTTACTGTTGTCCCATTGACAATATTGATTATTGTTATAATAATTATGTTACTATTGTAAATCTCCAAAGTAAGCTTTGGCAATATGTACATTGTTACATCATTCAAATAAAGCACATTTAATTGAATTGTGAGAGAGAGAGAGAGAGAGAGAGAGAGAGAGAGAGAGAGAGAGAGAGAGAGAGAGAAGGAATAATAAGTATCCAAGGGACCAAGGAGAAGAGAGAGAGACATACAGAAGAGAAAGAGAGAGAGAGTGAGGGAGGTAGAGAGAGAGAGCGCGAGAGGAAGACAGAGAGACTTATGGCTGTACATTTGAGAGACAGATGAATGCCTTGTCATCACACTGTGTTGTCAGAACTAGGGCCCGGGATGAAAGACGGCCTCTCAGACACTGACACGTCAAACAGTATATCTTTACACCCCCGACCATCTCAGATGCTCATAAATTTGCGCCTAAGGCCCCCCGTTTGAACATACGCTGTACGAATATTGATAAGTGCATGTGATGTGCAGAGGTAACACGCCAACAAGGCACCGTTAGTCTGCATTCTCCTCCCTAGGGACCACAGATCATAATGAGATGAGCAGAACAGGTAGGCCCTATAAATTACAATAAACAACCCAATGTTCCACTCCGCGCAAATCAGAGTACCCCTTTTCACTTTGGCACCATTACAGGAGAGAGAAAGCGACACGCAAGCAGCACGCATGTGATGTGTACTGATTGCAATGCTCTGAGCATGCTGTCTCCCCAGAGAGGAAGAGGCGAAGCGGGAGGATTTACTCCGCCCCAAAATCTGTCCGTGTGAGATAAGCCATTTTCGTATGGAGGTCTACGAGCAAGTACGTGAGGCTAATTTGATTGAATAGAAGTTTTGAAATATTTAGTCTGTTACAAATGTACTGAGTGGATACATTCCAACAACTTTGAGGAAAAACGACTTTGTTGTGCCTTTTGTTTACACCCGTATCTGCCCTCTCATTGGCTAGAATGGTCCCATCTGATCTCGCCTACCTTCAATCATTGAGGACATGTATTTCCATTGTTAGAGCAGTCACTCGGCTATCTTTATAATAGATCATCTTTGGTCTCCCTACTAACTCCTCGAGCTCTCTGGGTGTTTCAGCCATCTAGCCTATCTTAACAGTTGTTCCTCTCTCATAGTTGGTTCAGGGAATGACTGAAAACAACTGGAAATAAGAATGTGTGAGCAGTTGGCTGGTATTTGGTAGTTAGTGCCAAATAATATAATTGTTGTTCAAAATCACAGGAGGTTGGTGCCACCTTAATTGGGGAGGACAGGCTTGTGGTAATGGCTGGAATGGAATCAGTGGAATGGTATCAAATACATTAAATACATACTGTAGTTTGATACTATTCTATTCGCTCCGTTCCAGCCGATATTATGAGCCGTCCTCCCCTCACCAGCCTCCACTGTACAAAATGGATTCTAAGAATGAGTTGCTTGCGCACACATACAGCTAAATTGCTACAATTCTCATGGTGGTGCATTCATAGTCATTCATAGGCCATGCATCCAACTCAATCATCAAGTTTGTAGACGACACTACATTGGTAGGCTTGATTACCAACAACGACGAGACGGCCTACAGGGAGGAGGTGAGGGCCCTCGGAGTGTGGTGTCAGGAAAACAACCTCACACTGAACGTCAACAAAACAAAGGAGATGATCGTGGACTTCAGGAAACAGCAGAGGGAGCAGCCCCTATCTACTTTGAAGGGACAGTAGTGGAGATGGTGGAAACACATCACGGACCAACTGAAATGATCCACCCACGCAGACAGCGTGGTGAAGAAGGCGCAGCAGCGCCTCTACAACCTCAGGAGGCTGAAGAAATTTGGCTTGACACCAAATACACTCGCAAACTTTTACAGATGCACAATCGAGAGCATCCTGTCGGGCTGTATCACCGCCTGGTACGGCAACTGCTCCGCCCATAACCGTAAGATTGTCCAGAGGGTAGTGAGGTCTGCACAACGCATCACCGGGGGCAAACTACCTGCCCTCCAGGACACCTACACCACCCGATGTCACAGGAAGGCCAAAAAGATCATCAAGGACAACAACCACCCGAGCCACTGCCTGTTCACCCTGCTATCATCCAGAAGGTGAGGTCAGTACAGGTGCATCAAAGCTGGGACCGAGAGACTGAAAAACAGCTTCTATCTCAAGGCCATCAGACTGTTAAACAGCCATCACTAACATTGAGTGGCTGCTGCCAACTCAACTCTAGCCACTTTAATAATGGAAAAATGTACGTAATCAATTTATCACTAGCCACTTTATATAATGCTTACATACCCTACATTACTCACCTCATATGTATATACTGTACACTACACCATCGACTGCATCTTGCCATCTTGATGTAATTAAATGTACTAGCCACTTTAAACAATGCCACTTTATGTAATGTTTTCATACCCTACATTACTCATCTCACATGTATATACTGTACTCTATACCATCTACTGCGTCTTGCCATCTTGATGTAATGTATCACTAGCCACTTTAAACAATGCCACTTTATATGTTTACATACCCTACATTACTCATCTCATATGTATATACTGTACTCTATACCATCTGCTGCATCTTGCCTATGCCGTTCGGGCATCTCTCATTCAAAACAATGTATGTACATATTCGTATTCATTCCTTTACACTTGTGTGTATAAGGTCATTATTGTGAAATGAATAAGTTATATCGCTTGTTAGATATTACTGCATGGTCGGAACTAGAAGCACAAGTATTTCACTGCACTCGCATTAACATCTCTGGAGTTAAAGCAGAGGTAATGCAGGTAAGGTAATGCATAGACTGGCTGTGATCCAGAACTGGTTAGCTGAGGGCCTCATCCTTTTGTCATTTTTTTCTCTTCAGTGTTTTTCCCTATGTTTTTTTGGGACATTCCTCCTGCTCCCCTGCTGTTAATCTGCAGTCGAATGCAGATCAATGTCCAGATGGCTCAGCTACTCTCTTCTCGCCTTTTAAACAGCGCACGGTACAATAGGCCTGGCTGTCTCCTCCTCTCCCTATCGATCTCCACCACTGATTTTGTGTCACGACTCAGAAATCAGACTCCCCTTCGTTACCTTTTTGGGAAGAGGGGAGCTGGGGGAGCCAGAGGAGGAGAGGGAGATGGGTGGATTTGCCCACCGGCTGCCGTGTCATCCTCCTATCAATGGTTACATCTTGGCATGTCCCACCATTCACCGCCATCTCGCGTCCCACGCGATCATTCTCCTGTGCGGTCGTCATTTCAGTGCCTTCTGTCTTGGTATCTGTCTGGCATCCTGTCTGTCCGTCGGTTCCTGTTTGTTACCACCAGTAACTGTTGATAGACTGTTGCACACTTCGAACTGCCCAAACTCTCTGGGTAAAATGCAAAGAGGGCTACACGACATTAAGTCCTATTGACGAATGGATAAATGTATCGATTGATTAGCCGATCGATTGAGGTAAACAAATACAAGCACAATTTGGCCAATGGTCAACAGCCCTTGACCACCTCCCCATCCTCTATCCAGTTTATTTTTCTGACAAGTCCAGTTGTTACCGTTTGAAGTGGACGTGTTGACCGATATTAGGAGTGTAACTCCCCTCCTGCCCCTCTACCTTCCGCCTCCTCTGCCTCACCGGATTACACAATAAGACGAGTGATTATCTTGCTAAATATGTCTGGATTCGATTTTGAGATGGGTGACCGAGTCACTGTTTTGAAATGACATTGTAGGGTAGTCATGTATAGGTTGTGCGTAAACAATGAAAACTTTCAGTGTATCTTTCGGGAAGCCTTTCTTTGAGTCACCGGTTCACAAGCCTGCATGTGTTAATGTAGACCTTTGACGTTGCTTAAGCACTGAGCTTGTCCTTTTCTTAACACTCAGGTTACAATCCTTGCAATTACCTGGCTATTGTGGATGACTGTATTGCTCCTCCAAACTCATCTCCCTTGCAGCAGTTCTAGAGAGTTCACCGAAGTGTCACTGTTCCAACTTTGCATTCCTTGCTACACTGTCCGAAACGTAGTTGTCCTTGCTTTGTCACTTGCAACAACTTTGTTTCCCTCATTATGTTTGAGGATACAATATGTGTCACGCCCTGACCTTAGTTATCTCTGTCTTCTTTATTGTTTTGGTTAAATCAGGGTGTGACTAGGGTGGGTATGCTAGTTTTGTCTTGTCTAGGGGTTTTGTATATCTAGGGGTTTGTAAGTCTAGGTATATGTATGTCTATGGTGGCCTGAATTGGTTCCCAATCAGAGGCAGCTGTTTATCGTTGTCTCTGATTGGGGACCATATTTAGGTAGCCATTTTCCCTTGGGTATTTGTGGGTTCTTATTCTATGTTTAGTTGCCTGTCTGCACTAGCCATATTAGCATCACGTATAATTTTGTTAGTTTGTTCAGTGTTTCGTTCTTTAATCAAAGAAGAATGTACGCATACCACGCTGCACCTTGGTCTCCTCCTTACAACGGACGTGACAATATGTCTTAAAAGAGCTTCCCAAATGGTGGTCTGTGGACCAGTGTTGGTCCTTGAGGTGCTACCTAGGCATCAGTGAGAAGGTGTTACATTTTAATACAGTAGGCTGGATGCATGGGGAATCTAGGCTCCCGCGCAACCGACTAAACTGTGCTACGGTGCAGAAAGGTATACATGATGTCAGTGCAAGTTTTAGTTCATAGAAGTCCTCGCTCAAATGACCTTCCTCAACGTGGTAGACTGTGAGAGAGATGAGTATGCAGAACGTCAGACTTCTCTTCTTCTGGAAAGTTGCACTAGTCTACTGGTGGGCTGCCAAAATGTTCATTCGTCTTACCGTGCAGTCAGCGAGGGGAAACATTTTGGAACCTCCTCTCTGTCCTACCTTTTCTACCGCACTGTCGTCCTCTACCGCCCTCTCTTGCCAAGCACTGGCGCAGTAAGGCAGCTCTTTGCAGGTGAACTGTTTCCCAATGCTATTCGAACCTCGCCACGCTCAAATATGCTTAGTCCGGCCAACCAAAGCCCTTATTTAGCGTTCTGCCTTCTGAAGAGCGAGAAAACACCCTCCTTTCCACCTGAAAAAGAAATGGGGGTCGCAATAAGGTTGTCACGTTACACGCACCAGCCAGCTCCCGGTGGACTGTGGACCTTGGCAATGAAATGTCTACTAAAGTGGAAATCCACTATTGTAGCTCGCTGCCTCACTCTTGCCTCAAGGCTGCGGTGCAAAGACAAGCCAAGCCCAGTTCTTGTTGGTTTCTCACAAGGTTATTGTGCCTAATGTTTGAGTGCTTTTCAAGAGGAAATATGGATTATTTGGTGAGAGAAATGTCTTCGCAAATAAGAAGACACAGCCGAAACGGATGTTGTGTGTAAGGGGTGTTTTGTAGTTACAGATGTCTGTTTGTGTCTATGAGGTGCATTTCCTTCGGGGAGTGGGTTGGGCAGAGATGAGAGGTGGGTTGAGCATAATGAAGCGTCCTGTTATTGGTGACTGATAATGCCATATTGAGAGCGAATTACCTGCAACTTTGCCTCATTAACCACAACAAGACGTCACCGCCCTCGGGCACTGGCCACAACACCCAGGCAGATCACACTGTCTCTTCATCTCCCCTCTCCTCCTTCCCTCCTCTCTTCTTCCTGCTCTCATCTCTCCATCTTTTTTAGATGGCCTTCATTTCCTCTAGCACTTCTTCCTGTCTTTCTTACGGATCGATTTTTGTTGACGCTTGAACTTCTTAGTTGTAAACCTTTGAAAGTCATCTTTGGTTGTTTTGTCCCAGCATTCGCTTCTTGGTACCTCCTTCTCGTAATCTCTCTCTATCCTCCTTCATCTTCATCTCTATCCCTCTCCTCTTCTATTTTTGTCTCCAAATCAATCCGTCTGTCTGTCTCTTCAGTTTCTAATATAGCTTCCTCTCCTACCATCTCCCTCTTTCTCCATGTCTCCATCTTCATCTTTCCACAGTCACCTTCACACTCCATTCTGGGGCAGTTGGCCTCTCTCTCTCCATCCCTCTCTTCCCTCCATCCCTTTCTCCTGCACATGTCCACTGCCCTGCCTCTGGGCCACGCTTCTCCCCTGCGCTCCACTCGTTTATTTATGGGAATATGCTGATGGGGCTAACCCAGGTATAGAGAAAAATACCCCTGAGTAAAAAGTGAGAGAGGGAGGGAGAGAACAGAAGAGTGAGCACGTGGGAAGCGAAAGATGGGGTGGAACGGAAGAGCGAAAGAGAGCGTGCTATTAATCACGGACCTGTCATTTATCCTAAAAAAGCAAGCAACCATTCATCATGGACAGTGGGGGAAAAAAACAAGAAAAAACGATTGAGGGAGAAAGAGAGAAAGAGAGAGAGGAAAAGTGGAAAAGTGTGTCACGAGGTTGGCGGGAACATAATTGCCAAATAAAAGTGGCTGAGTTAGTGCTCGGTTTGACTTTGAGGTCGGGCACCGCATATGCAGCCCAGCTTCCAGATCATCCCCAGCAACGAGACTAATATAATCCCAAGAGAGATGAGGGTTTTGAGGCGAACCCCCGAACCCCAAGCCTCCCTTACTACGTAGGCCCGCTGCGTCACTCAGAATGTAAGGCTAAACGTATCCCTCCGTAATACAACATAGAGCAGTGACATGGAGGGGTAATGATAATGCCACGGACGACCGCCGGGATCTTAATCAAGGCTAAAGCTCCAGCGAACGAGAACAGTCACAAAAGTGAGAGAGAGAGAAAAAATGGACAATAATAATTTAAGGCGTCTGTCAATATGTCATGAGGCATTTTATTCCACAGTTTTCCGACACCGCTGACCTTTGCTGTCACAAAATGTAGCAGAAGCAGAAAACTGGCATGATGACAGAGAAAGAGGGAGAGAGAAAAAAAGTGACGTTTCTGGTTGTCTCTCTGCGCGTTCCTCTGCTAGTTGGAGCTATGGACAATTCCACTGGTAGGGTTAATGGAATCTGTCTCTGTCAGAGGAGGTGTGTGGAGAGGGGGTGGAGGGGTGGAGAGAGAGAGAGAGAGAGAGAGAGAGAGAGAGAGAGAGAGAGAGAGAGAGAGAGAGAGAAAGAGAGAGAGAGAGAGAGGGGGAAAGAGAGAGAGAGAGGGGGTGGGAGAGAGAGAGAGAGAGGGGGAAGAGAGAGAGAGAGAGAGGGGTGGAGAGAGAGAGAGAGAGAGAGGGGGAAAGAGAGAGAGAGAGAGGGGGTGGAGAGAGAGAGAGAGAGAGAGAGAGAGAAAGAGAGAGAGAGAGAGAGAGAGAAAGAGAGAGAGAGAGGGGGAAAGAGAGAGAAAAGATAAGTGCCCAAGGGACTCAGTGAGTGGACACTGAGCACATCGACTGAACACCACCACTCGCAATGATCCTTCCCTTAGGCTGAGCAGCATAGAACACAGACACTACTGCTTCTGCCACGACTGTGAGCAGCAAGATCAGCGTGTCGAAAAACTGTGGAATAAAATGCCTCATGGCTATGTCGACAGGCGCTAAGTAGTATTATCGTACCTCCTTTGTGACCAATTCTCGACCCAAGCTGGAGCTTGTGATTAAGATCCCGGCGTGGAAGTCCGTGTATACCTCATGTCCTTTATACGTTCTTGTATTGCGGAGTTACGTTGTACTGAGTGACAGCGGCCATGTAAGAGGAACTGAGGCCCAGATTCGCCTCAAAAAACCCTCATCTCTGGGATTATATTGGTCTGGGTTGCTGAGGATGATCTGGAAGCTGGGCTGCCTTATGCGACGCCTGCATTGCAAATCAGCCGAGCACTAACTCAGCCATGTGCCCAGTGATCCCGCCAACCTGCGTGACACACTTTCCACTTTCTCTCTCTTTCTCTCTTTCCTCAGTCGTTTTTCTTGTTTTTCACATCCACATGATGGTGGTTTGCTACTTTCAGAATAATGTTTTGGAGTCGTGTTCTGCGCTCTCTTTAAACCGTTCCGCCCCATCTTTAGGCTTCCCTGCGTGCTCCTTTCTCTGTTCTCCCTCCTCTCTCGCTTTTACTCGGAAATTTCTCTAGCACGGTTGGCCCATCGTATATTCCCATGGAAATAGGGGTGAGCGGGCGATGACTTGGGGCGGGACGTGGACGTGAGAGATGAAGGAAAAGTGATGAAGGTAACTGCCAGAATGGAGTGTGAAGATGAAGATGGGACATGAAAGAGGAGATGACTATATTAGAAACTGAGAACGAACGAACAGATTGTTGGAGACAAAAATAGAGAGGAGGACTAGAAGATGGTGAAGGAGGAAGAAGATTACGAATGAGGATAAGCTGGAAAGATGACTCAGGTTTAGCGTCAACATCGATCATCAGAAAGACGAAGTGCTAGGAAAATGAAGGCAATCTAAATGGAGGGAATGAGCAGGAAGAAGAGAGGAGGAAGGAGGAGATGAGCAGTGTGTTACGCAATTGTTGTGGCCCGTGCCGGTGGCTGACGGTGTGAGGCAGGATTGCAGATGATCGCTCTCCCATGTATCAGTCACCAATGGCAGGACTCATTATGCTCAGCCCTCTCATCTCTGCCCCTTTCGAGGCTGTGCACCTCGCTGGAGCAGACATCTGCTGTACAAGGCACCCCTTACACACAACATCGTTTCGACTGTGTCTTCTTATTTGCTGGCTCACCAAATAATCATATTCCTCTTGAAAGCACTCAAACATTAGGCATATTTGTGGCCAACAGGCTGGGTGGCGGGCAGGTGAGACGGCGGTACAATGGTGGTTTCCACTTTTGTGGGCATTTCGTGCCAGGTCACAGTCACCGGGAAGCGGCAGTGCGTGTAACGTGTTTATTGCCGACCCATTCTTTTCAGGTGGAGGAAGAATGGATTTTCTCGCTCTTCAGAGGCAGAAACGCTAAATGGGACTGTAGCCGGACTAAGCATATTTGGCGTGGCGGGATTCAGGTGAGGAAGTATTCTGCGAAACTGCCTTACTAAGCCGGTGCTGGCAGAGAGGAGCGGTAGGCGCGACGTCTTGACCAGTAGGACGAAGGAGGTTATGTTTCCTCAAGCTGACCTGCTGACCAGATGGTACGGCGGCCCCACCGGTAGACTGGTGCGGCTTTCAGAAGAGAAGTCTGACGTTCTGCATACTCTCTCTCTCTGATCTACCACTGCGAGGACTTCTATGAACTTAAAACTGCACTGACATAATGCCTGCCTTTCTGCACCGTGGCGCAGTTTGGTGCAGTGGCATGAGCTAGGCCCCATGCATCCAGCCTACTATGATAAAATGTAACACCTTCTCACTGATGCCTAGGTAACACCTCGAGACCAACACTTGCAGTCCTGAACCACCATTGAGAAGCTCTTTTAAGTTGTATTGTCACGTCAGTGGGAGGAGACCCAGGCATTGTGACACGTTGCTACGGTGGAAGCCGAGCACCTGAACAAGCTAACAAAGTATGCGTGATAGCTAATATGGCTAGTGCCAGACAGGCAATAAACATGGGAATAAGAACACAAACTGCAAGGGAAAAAATGGCTACAAACCAGTCCCAGTCGAGACAGCGACAAACAGCCTTTCTGATTGAGGAACAATTCCATAGACATACATATACCTAGACTTACAAACCCCTAGATATGCAAACCCTAGACAAGGCAAGGAGCATACCTAATCACACCTGACTAACAAGGCTCAAAGACAGAAGACAAGGTCGAAGTGTGACACATGTGTAATCCTCAATGAGAGGAAACAGAAAGTTGACCTGAAATGACAAGCAAGGACAACTCGTTCGGTGCGAACAGGGAATGCGAGTTGGAACAGTGACGACTCTCTAGGAGGCGGGGAGAAGTTTGAGGCAATACGGTCGAACCGTGCAGGATTGTAACACAGTGTTAAAGAAAGGGCAAGCTGTGCTGGCAACGTCAGAGTCTACATTAACATGCAGGCTTGTGAGCATTGACTCCAGAAAGGCTTCTGAGGCTACACTGGTTTTTCATTGTTTACGCACAACTGTGACGCTGCAATGTCATTTCAGAAACAGTGACCGTCACCATCTCAAATGAAGATCCATGTGCGGAATGTCACCAGTCTTATTGTAATCGATGGCTGGCGGAAGGTAGAGAGGCGGTGCGCTCCTGTGCTCGATCAGCTTACGTCACTTTCAAGCGGCTGGTTGTCGAAAAATAGGCTGGACAGGTAGGAAGTGACAAGGCTGACCATTGGCCAAATTGTAGCGTATTTGTTTACCTCAATCGATCGACTAATCAATCGTACATTTATCCATTCGTCAATAACAATGTCGTGTAGCCCCTCTTGCATTTACCAGTGCAAATCTATCAACAGTTACTGACAAGCTGAGAACCGGCAGTTGTGCCAGACAGGCTGCCAGGCAGGGCACTGGTGGCGACCGCTAAATCGCGTGGGACGCGAGATGGCGGTGATGGTGGGACATGCTAGATGTAACCATTGATAGGAGGATATTTTTCACGGCTGCTGATGGTATCCACCCATCTCTGGCTCCCAGCTCCCCTCTTCCAAGCAGTGTTTCTGGTCGTGACACAAAATCGATGGTGGAAGATCGACTGAGAGAGACAGCCAGGCCTGTGCTACCGTGCGCTGAGCAAAGACAGTAGCTGAGCCATCTGGAGCGCCCATTCCTTGCATTCGACACCAGTGCTGGCAGGAAACAGGAGAATATCCCAAAAAAAAACATGAGAAAAAGAGCACTGAGAAAAAAATGACAAAAGACCCCTCAGTAACCAGTCGCAGCCAGTCTGTGCGTACCTTACCTGCCTCTGCTTTAGCCAGAGATGTTAATGCAGTGCTGACTGTGCTTCACAGTTCCGACAATACGGCAAATATCTAACAAGCGATATAACTTATTCATTCACAATAATTACCTTATACACACAAGTGTAAAGATGAATGCGGGCTAATGTACATACATTGTTTTGAATGAGATGCCAGTGACGGAAACGTGCAGCAGGCTATGAAACCGTATCTATATAAGAGATGAGTAATGTAGGAGTATCAGCTGCAAAGTGGCATTGTTGCTAGTGTTTACATTACATCAAGATGGCAGGCACGTGAGTGTATAGGCTACGGCATATATACATGTGAATGTGTAGGGTGAAAAGCATTATGAAAGTGGCATTGTTTAGAAGTGGCTGGTGACCATTTATTACATCAGATGGCAGAATAAGTCGATGTGTAGTAACGTCGCATACATATGGTGGTGTGTAGGGTAGCAGCATTATATAAGTGGCTGAGTGATAAGTGATTGCGTAAAGTGGCTGCGTGAGGACGGCAGCCGCTCAATCCCAGTGATGGCTGTTTGCAGTCTGATGGCAGATAAGCTGTTTTCAGTCTCTCGTCCCCGGCTTTGTTCACTGGCTGACCTTCACCTTCTGAATGACTGCGAGAATGGCTGAAACAGTGGCTTCAGTGATTGCAGCGCTTCTGTAGCTCAGTGTGTGGAAATGATAGTTGCCCCGGTGATACTGGAGAATGCGGTATGGGCGGAGTAATTCTGTGACCTGGCAGACAGCAAGCTGCGAGTGCTGACAGTGTCGAAGCCAGACTCTTCCGGCCTCCTGAAAGGTTGTAGAGCGCTGCTGCGCCTTCACCGCTGGCTCATGTGGTGGTCGTGATATGTTTCCGCCATCTCCCACTGTCCTTCAGGCAGGTAGGAGCTGCTCCCTCTGCTGTTTCCTAGTCACGTCGCTCTCCTTTGTTTTGTTGACGTTCAGTGTGAGGTTGTTTCCTGACCACACACTCCGAGGGCCTCACCTCTCACTGTGAGCACCGTCTGCGTGACCATCAAGCCTACCAATAACAGTATAGATCTACAAGCATGATGATTGAGTTGAATGCATGGCCTATGAGTGACTTTATGACACCACCATGAGCAGCAGCAGTTGCTGTGTGTGTGCAGCAACTCATTCTTAGAATCCCATTTGCATTACAGTGGAGGCTGGTGAGGAGGACGGCTCATAATATCGGCAGACGGAGCGAATAGGTATCAGGCTACTAAATATGTATTAATGTGATGCCATTCCTGATTCCATTGTATTACCACAAGCCTGTCTCCCAATTAGGTGGCACCAACCTCCTGTGATTTTGAACAACAATTATATTTGGCACTGCTACCAAATACCAGCCAACTGCTCACACATTCTTATTTCAGTTGTTTCAGTCGTTCCTGAACCAACTATGAGAGAGGAACAACTGTTAAGATAAGCTGGATGGCTGAAACACCCAGAGAAGCTCGAGGGAGAATAGGGAAGACCAAAGGTGATCTATTATAAAGATAGCCGGTGACTGCTCTGGCTGTGAAATATCAATGATTGAGCGAATGGGACATTGTGAGAACGATGCAGTGTAAGGCACAAAACGAGTGGATGTGTCCACTCAGCTACATTTGTAACAGACAAATATTCAAGAAACCATTCAAGCTCAAATGAAGCCTCACGTCACTAGCAAATGAATTTCCATCAAGTGGCTTATCTCACACGGACAGCTGGGCGGAGTAAATCTCATAACAGACGGCATGCTCAGGCATTGCAATCGGTACACATCACATGCGTGCTGCTTTAGCAGTGTTTCTCTCGCAACTGACAGTGCCCAGGGAGTGAGGGAGGTACTCTTGTTTGCGTGGAGGGGAATGGCACGTGGAGTTGTTTATTGCTGTATAGGGCCTTACTGTGCCAACAAATGCTCATTTTGTGATCTGTGGTCACAGGGAGGAATGCAGACTGATGCTGTGACGGCGTGTTTTCTGCGCATCACATGCATATCAATATTAAAATTACAGCGCTCTATCGACTAAGCCAATGCCCAAGCAGGGCTGAGCATCAGTCGAGTGTAAGATATACTGTTTGGCGTGTCAGTGTCTGAGCAGATGCTCGTCCGGGCCTGGCTACGACAGCACAGTGTCATCTCTGTCTCTCAAATATGCAGCCATAAGTGCCATATACTCCACCACTCTCTCTCTCTTTCTTCTGGCGCTGTACTTATATATAACCTTGTCCCTTGAATATTCCTTTATATATATATATATATATATATATATATATATATATATATATATATATATATAATTCGAATGAAATGTGCTGAATGATGTGACAATGTACATATTGCCAAGAAGCTTACTTTGGAGATTTAATAGTAACATATAACAATAATCAATATTGTCAATGGTTTTAACAACAATAATCAGGGTCAAGCCAACCAGGTTAAGCAGAATATACTCTGTAATTGTTTTATGTTTTACATTTTGATGGGTAAGCTCTGTCTGCTGTGGTGCAGTGGTTTGCACAGACTGGCTCGTGAACTGTACTTTGTGAATGTTTTTCACAAGGTTTTGAGCGTAACCATGGTCAAATAGTTGCCACCGTGTACTATCGTTGAAACCGAATAGCGGTTCATTTTCTTTGATAGCTGTGTTTCCCCGGTAGGCAAGTAGTTTTGACGTGTAGTGAGTTTATTCTGATTGATTGGATGTTCTGGTCCTGAGGCTTCGGTGTTTTAGTAGAACAGGTTGTAATTCAGCCCTGCATGCTCTCTCTTCGGACGATACTGCATCGTGCTGGTGGTGGTGTGTCATTACTCTGCTATATTTGCCAGTGAGGCGTGGTCTAATTCCTGAGATAATAGTCTTCTTGTACAATCATAATTTTAGGTTTACTGCCAGGCCAGTTCTGTCAGTACTGTAGCAGGTCCAGGCTCTGCTGTCTTTGTGCTGTAGGTGACAGCAGGCTTTGGAGTCTCTGCGAGAGGCAGGCATGGAGACAACACCCAGCGAGGATTTTCTGGCCCAGTGGAGCAAATATGTGACCTGGCAAACTTCTCTTTGGCAATAATTATATTCTTTTATTTTTATTTCTCTTCTCAATAAATCAATCAAATGTACATTCATAAATCTCACGACATCGGCATTTGTTGCAATTCTCTCTCTCTCCCTCGGCATATGTCTCGAAAGAGATTGAAAAAAGGGCACGCCCTCACCCAGAGCGGCTAGTGAGCCCACCCTCAAAGACTAGCGGTGATGCAGTGGCAAGATGGTCGTGACCCGACAAGATGAAGTCAAACCTGCCTCTGCTCTCCATCTTCGCCATCCCCTGGCTGCGTCGTCCAAGAGCCGCCCGGCCCCTGAGCGCTCGAGAACTCCGCCGGCCAAGTCGGGAGGCAAAGCTCTCCAGAGTGGCAGGCACAGCCAGGCTTCTGCAGCCTTTCTCTTTGAACGGGTCTAACACTGTCATGCTGGAGCACTCTGGCGCCTCCTGCCTCTCGTGCCAGAGGTACCAGTATTGTGATCAGAATGGCGTTTGAGCGTTGAGCAGGAAGCTGGGGTGAATTTACACTTTTATCTGTGCAACCTGAACACAGATCATAAACCAACTGTCGAACAACAGCCAAATTCTCACTACCTCCTTCGCCCTAAACTGACAATATATCAGAGGATTGGCAACAACCCTTTACTCCCATACTGACTCTTGAGTCTCAGCCCTCTGTTCTGCTCCTGTTCACCCACTGACTGTGTGGCTTGCTGCAGACCAACTCCATCATCAGAAATTTACCAGCCGGCACTACTGATTCAAGCCTGATAACGGCAGTCCGCCTATAGGGAAGAGGTAGAGTGAACTGGCATTGTGTGCTCAGTTAACCTCTCCTCAACGTCGGCAAACAAGGGCTGTTCAGAGCCACCAGATCCCACATCAGCGAGGACTGCAGCCAGAGAGTCAGCAGGTAATCCACATCTGAGACATGATATGACCAACAACACTACCACTGGAAGGGCGCAATAATATTCTCTATTTCTAAAAATACGAAGAAAATTGACATGCCCGCCGAGACCTCTCCAAATATTACTGCTGCACCGACCAGGCGTCCTATTTGACGTGGCCTGTTGCGAGACTCTCCACCGCAGGTGACCGGTCAACATGTATCCAGAGATATCTACTGGCAGTACCTAGGGAAGGCCGCGGCTCGCAGGCTGGCGGCATGAAGTGGTATTTGAGCTCGGGACGGGCCTATCTCCAAACCGGCTCAGACTGCTGGGCTGCCCAGGCTGAGTGACCACCTGTACTGGCTCTCCACGCCTAACACACATACACTCACTCCACTCACTCACTCACTCACCCCTGCACAGATATACACTCTTTCACGCCCCTTAACGCACGCACGCGCGCACACACACACACACACACACACACACACACACACACACACACACACACACACACATCAAACTGACTCTATGATTTCTAAACACTGCACAAATGAAACACTTTTCCCCCAATGGCCCCTTCCCCAAAACAAAGTGTAAACATTGGGCTATAAATTGTGCCATTCTGTATTATACTTGCTGCTGAGCCATTTACTTATTGTTGATATTTTTTATATTTTATTACTTGTTGTTGTTCCATTGTAAAAGAAGGGCCTGTGAAGGAGCCTGTAAAGAGCCTGTATCATTCATTCTGGATGTATCTATGTAATCCGGTACACACGACACAAAACAACGTGGCACTGAAGAGCATGCATGTGTTCTGGTGAAAATGGGTCATAAGGGACCATCATTTGCGTCGTTCCACAAACAGGTGTCGGGGCTACCACCAACGGCGTATCTGCCATGCCTTTCTCTGCCGCGCGACGATGCCATAAGTAATCGGTTTTTTCCGGTGGACACGTGGAAGGGTACTCCACTTAGCAATCCCTGCCTGACTCGAAATGATAATAACGCTGTTAACAGCTGTGTCATCCTTCATTAGCCCAATGAGAGCAGAGACAGACATACAGACAGTGCCAGATCTGTGTACCCGATCTGCATGCGTGTACTGATTGCAATGTAAGATTTGTCTGTTCCTTGTAATAGAATGATTACCAAAGCTCGCTTTGCTCAGCCACCCATGCTGAGCTCAAGCCGTGAAATGGCAGTCACTGTATTGACTGATTGGGGCAGCTTTGGCATGCTGTCCCAATATATACGGATGAAAATCAAATGAATGTGTGTTGACCTTACATGCAAATAGATCCCAGTATGCGCGTGATCTCCTCTACGTGAGCCTTGAGAAGTACATAGCGCCATCTGCATGCACCGTTGAATGCTTCTATTGCTATTTATTCACGTGGCTGGTGTTGTTTTACATCACTAGTGTCTCACAGAAATAAAAGCAAAGATGGCATCCAATGTATACAGCAAATGATGCATGTGCGGGGGTATTCCAAGACTGAAACTCTACTAGTATGTCATCAAGTTGAACAGTGAAGTTTATACATTTGTAGTGTTAACGGCAACCCTAGATGAGTCGTCCTTTTATTTGAGAAATTTTATTTTTATTTAACTGCCATGATCCCATTGAGTCGAGAGGACCTCTTTCCCCAGGGAGGCCTGTGGTGCATTGTGTTGTGTCTGCTGTGCTGGCATGACCTGCATGCATTCAGCTTGACCCTGATATGTCTGCGCAATGTGATTCACATATTACTGTAGCATGGTTCCGCCTCCTGCGTTTTGCTCTTCTATCCCAACGTTATAGCATCATCCTTACTGTTGTGCACATCTGTAGGCTATGACAGCAAACTAACGTCTTAGTACGGCTGTTTGTATCTTGCTATGTGAGAAGTGATATGTGTGTGACGGCATACTTAAATAATGACACAACATGTTCAAAAACATGCTGAGCTGCAGAGAAGGCCGAACAATATGTATCACACTGAAGCTATGTAAGCCTGGTCTCATGGACAACGTAACATAGTAAATGTAAATCCCGGTTTCACCTGATAATATGTGCGTTGGTATGGTGCATGAAGATGATTGCTTAAGGCAAAAACTGAAACTGAGGTGGATGGTGAGTATGGCATGAGCGTCTGGCAATCAAATGTTGCGTTTCAAATCATCACCCATTAACGAGCATTTTGCTAATTATACAACTTGCACCACTTACTTTATCTCCTCTAAACCCAGCAACCTAACTCCCAAACTTGGCAGCCTAACCTCCAACCTAACAGCTAATACTACCTAACATTACCCGAAAAGCAATAACGGAGAATTCCGTAACATATCATGTTGGCAAATTCGTGACATGTCGCTGCTTTGACAAATTCCTGACCGTATGATTTCACAGTGAGCACATTAATTCATGCAGGAAGTGAGGTGATTGACATCCGCAAATGAGCCATGCCATACTGGCGTAACAGACAGCGTGCTTAAATTAGTATCTCAGGTACATACGAATAATACGAAATGCTCAGAGACCAGGTGATATCTGTGATCACCCTACTGTGCAGCAACCTTTGGGCACATCTTTACCCAACTACCCAAAAAATGCAGTGTTGTATATGTCATTCTGTTTCTACTGGCCTTTTGGGAGCACTATTTCTATATTGGAAGAGGATTGTGCTATAATATCTTTACAATAACCTATTTATGCATAAAAGAATTCAGCTTCATATGTTGCCATTTCTACCTGTGTCCTATAACAACATGAAAGACATGAAGCTGCAGTAACTCAATAATTTCACCTGCATTCCAGTTGCTACTGATACAACATCAGTGATTTTCTATCTGGCAGACAATTTGTCTGGGTCCAGTAAGATTCATTGACTTTAGCCTTGCTCTGTGTTGCTGTGAGAATGTCACTGTGCTCCCGAGCTGCCTGGCTTCAGTCCTCAACTGGCGGCTTTCGTAAATAGTACCGCCAAACACCGGTCGGCGTCAACAGTGAGGCGACTCCCGGGCTGGCCTTCTGGGGTTACAAAGAAAAGCCATATCTCAACTGGCCAATAAAAGAACAGACAAATAGACAGCAGACACTGGACAGAGGAACTCTGCCTGGGAGCCATGGCTGGGGTCGCCTAGCAATGGCGTTGAGACTGCTGCGGGCGTATTTAATGAGCTGCTTGATTGAAAGGACTGTGGGCAGTATTTCTCGGCCTGGTGTATCTCTTTGCTCAGTTGTCTGCCGGCATGCGCGCAACGTCTGGTTAGGGCCGGTTTGAAGCGTTCCTGTGAGAGGTAATTACACGTATGCAGTTCTTCGATTTCTTGACAATTTCTGCGCGTGAAATAACGCTGAGCTCTCCGGGACAGTAGACTGACGGCTCAGAAGAAAGTGTTTGTTTCTGGCTTGAGAGCGCGCAATAAGCGAGCCCTGCTGACGCTCCAGGCCTCGGCCCCGGTGCAGATAATCAGCGGCGGGTTTCAGCTGATATGTATAATTGCAAGCGAGGCGTATTCAATGATCAGTAGTCTCTACAAAATGACAAACTGAATTAGCAACACAGCGTGCCGATGTGGTTGCTGATATGGGCCTCTGCGCCTGTATTCGGCCATTCAGTGTTTGCAGCATTAACAATGTCTGCACTGTATTTCTTATCAATTTAATGTTATTTAATGGACAAAAAATGGCTTTTCTTTTCAGAAACAAGGACATTTCTAAGTGTCCCAAACTTTTTTGAGCTGACAGTATATATATATATATATATATATATATATATATATATATATATATATATATATATATATATATATATATATATATATATATATATATATATACAGTTACATTACAGCCTTATTAAAATAATATATATAAAAAATCATCAATCTACATTACAAACAATAAACCACAATGACAAAGCAAAAACGATTTAGAAAAATGTTTGCTAATAAAAAAGGTAATTGTACATTTACATGTTTTGAACCCTTTACTCAGTGCTTTGGTGAGGCTGCTGGCAGCAATTACAGCATCAGAGTCTTCTTGGGCATGGCACTGCAACGGCACCTCCCATTTGAAGTGCAGATCCTTTCAACTCTGTCAGGCAGATGAGGCGTGCTGCACAGCTACCAGGTCTCTCCCGAGTGGCGCCTTGTGTTGCCTCAAAGAATATTCGAACTTTGAAACCTCTGTTGTGCCCCCTGGCTGTGTGGCAGGAGCCGTTGAAGGTGAACGCGGGGAGTCGTTCTCTGGAGCGGGTTTCATCGAGACAAACCCTGTACTGCGCTGTTTATCGTCCCGACTATCCGCTGAAAAACGTAGCATGCTGCCGCCATACGCTTCGCCCGTTTGGATGGTTCCATGACTCCTCCGGATAGCGGCATTCGGGCCCAAAGACTTCGTGTTGTTTCATCGAACCGGAAGAAAGTCTTCATTTCTCTTGGTCTGGTAGGTGCTGCTTTGTGGAAACTCAAACAACGTCGCGTAGCACTGAGGAATGGCTTCGGTGGCCGCTCTACCATAAGGCCACGATTGGAAGGTGCTGCGAAGATGGTTAACCTTCTGGAAGTTTCTCCACTCTCCCGCAGAGAATCGACCTGTCTGGTGACAAATAGAGTTCTTGTGCCTTCCTGACTAGGCCTTCTGCCTGATTGCTCCCGGGCAGTGTTTCAGAAGAGTCTTGAAGTTGTTCAAATGAGGATCTTCAGTGCTGCAGAAAATATTTTGGCACTTCTTCCCAGTCTGTCCTCAGCACAATCTGTGCCGTATACGGACAATTCCTTTGGGGATTCATGGCTTGGACATTTGCACGACATGCATCTCAGAGATGATCAGCAGAATGCACGAACTCAGTACAGTCTCATAGGAAGGGTCTGAATACTTTATGTAAAAATAGGTATTTCTTTGTTTTATATTTGATCAGTGCAGAGAATTTCACAGAAACCTGTTTTCATATTGAGTGGGTTGTTTGAGGACAAAAAAGCAGAATAGAAACTGATATGATGTGGAAGAAGAAGTCGAAGTCTGAATACTTTCCAGGCACTGTATGTGCTGTGAAAAGTATTGTCATTTGTCATATTTTTATACTGAATGTTATTAGATCTTCAGCCAGAAACCTAATATTAGATAAGGAACCTGATGAAAAATAACGCAAGCAATAACATATTATTCATAAACAGAGATTATGCAACACCCAATAACCTGTGACGCACTGGCTCAACCAAACTGAATTTGTGCCCGCCTTTATGCAATGACTCCAAACGCTCACTCTTCTTGTTGATCAGACTCCACGTCTGGTGGAGGAATTTTGTCTGCTCCATGCGGAACTGCCCAGCTCTGTGACATTTGTCTTGCTGCATTTCAATTTGGATTAGGTGGACTGACACAGGCCCTCCAAAACTTCGGAATTTGTTGGCACAGCAGAATTTCATGGTAATCAGTTTGGATCGTAGCCTCAAATTAACGGCATTCTCCTGTAAGAGTATACGATGCAGAGCTTGAACTAAACCAGTTCCTTATATTGGTCGTCCGGGTCCTGGTGGCGAGCCGTCACCTGCCATCTGACGACAGTAAGGGACTAGCTCTGTGGAATGCGGTATTTGGTTTTCACCAGGCAAATGGGCCATCTTGTCAAGAGATTTGCTGCTGCCTGGCGCCTGAATGATCGAGACTCTTGAAGAATTGTTCACAGAGAGTCAAAGTATGGCTTTTCGATGACATGGAGTCCCCATTTGCCTGGCGAAAACCAAACTGCATTCTGGCTGCCGCTCGTGTGCGGTGATAAAAGCGGGAGGACTGGGGAGTTGTCGGGAGCAAGCGTTCAAGTTGAGTAAACCCCTGCCTCTGCTCTGAATATCTGGCCTAGGGGAAAAGTTTATTTCTTCCCCGGACAATTAGCAATTTGAAAGCCAGACTGCCAGAAGGCTTGTACCGAGTGTTAAGTGTTCCTTCCTGCTTTAAATTTGAGCGTGAATTAATTCGAATCTGCCGGAAGAGTGTGGTCCGCCACAGGCGACAGCTGCGAGGCTGTGCTCTGGTGTATAGACTTCGTAGGCACTGGTAAATGGTGAGTACCCCTGATAAAGCTACAGTGGCTGATATAAATACATACTTCGGAAATACTGAGGTTACAGTAGATTAACATGCTCAAAACTGTTTGTTTAAACAAGGAATACATTTTCTTCTCTTAGACCAGGATCCACCAGTTAGTCTACATTCAGAGGATTAAATGCCTGCTGACCAGCCAAGTTTAGATGAGCCAATGACACATTATGTATACATTTAACAAAACTATAACTAAACAAGAATACTACTATGTTATAACAATAACAATAATCTTATTATAATCATGGTACTGAGCTATAATGTGTGTTGAATTATAATCAAGAATTAGAATTCACTGTTAGAAAACGAATGGAAATTATCGTCGAACCAACTGGAAATGTGTGTTCCTTACAGAACATCCTATCTGCAGAAGAGGGGAGAGAAGACAGACTAGTAACAGATTATTTAACGAGGTATTAGGCAATATTGAAATGACTACTGCCGACGGAAGGACACCCCAAAACCTATGAATCATTTACGAACCATATGACCTGATGTAAATGGCTACTGATCGAGGAAACAACTACCGGATAAGCGTATTGATGATTTTGAACAGTTATGTCCATTTTAATACTGAAATGATATCTTGCAGAATGTAGAAATGGGCAGGCCAATTGGTTGATGAGCATATAGGAAATGAAATTCCTTGAACACTACTCTTAAGCAGTGCCTATGCCACTAAACGTCACGCACAGCATGGCCCAGCAGAGCTGGACACTGCTGTACTGCCAGACCTGGGCCTGGCAACCAGAGCCCAAAATACAAGGTAATGATTTTCAGAAGATCAGATCTCGGGAGCCAGGCAAAGTTTCAGTGGTACATATATAGGCTGCTACAATTGCATAGGTTAAAAACAAGCTCAACCTGAACACCTTAATGAGGCAGGGGCTGAGAGAAAGCACGCAGGGCATTCCTACTCCGTTAACATTCAAATTGAAATATATGGCTAAAACAATTGAATATGTAATTAACTGATTACGCTTTATGTTTGGCGGTAACAAAGTCACTTTTGCAAAAACAGGATTTCATCAGTGGGACGAACACACCCGTGCTCTGCGTACGGGTTCATAACAGATGCCCTACATGTCGAAACACAGGCATGCAGGGGCAAGTGCTAATAACAAACTGAAAGAGTGATTATTTTGGAAACATCTGAGCCTTCTCATATCTGCCAGGCCTACGTACTGAGCTGAGCAACTCTCTCATCCCGGTCTCTGAGCTATTCACATACCTGTTCTACTAACATTGGCCTCAGTCTATCAGCGGTCACCGGGGCTAATTCACATGCCTGTCTGCCTAACACGTGAGCCTCAGTCCTCATCCCAGCTGGTCTGAGGCTGAGTTCACAGGCGTGTTCTACTGGCACATTGGCTCAGTCCTCATCCAGCAGTCCTGGGGCTGAGGTTCACATACCTGTTCTCGCGGCTGACCTCAATCTCATCGGCAGTCTGGGCTGAGATGCCTGCCTGTCTACAACAGCCAAACTCAGGTTTAAGTATCAATCAATCGAGATAAACAGTCCACAACACAGTCAAAAACAAAACTTCATTACTGTCATTGGAGAACACAAGCACAGAGCGCAAGGCAAAGAAATGCGAAGTGCTATCTGGCCTAAACTCGACAGTACACCGTGTGCTGGCTCTGGCCACGGTACTGATCAAAACCGCAGAAAGAGCCTTGACAAGGCTGCAGGCTCAGTGGCTGCAGCATTGCTATACGAAGAGCGCTTTCAGGGCAACCTGCCCGTGCAGAAGAAAGGCTCGTGCAACCTGCGCAACAGCAGGCCTGAGGAGGCACTTTCCTGACAAATGTGAGCCTGCAGCAGTGTAGCCTACTGGAATTTCGCACATTCAGGTTTCACTCTCTGATGAGTGCAGGCCACCCGTCTGGTGGGGAGGGACGACAGGCGTGGGTTGGCGGCGCTGCATTGCTCTCTGCCACAAGTTGGAGTGTCTGACAGAGCAATCGCGCTGCGCGTACTGCTCTGCTATTGTGTATTCAATGCATGGTTATTTTTACCCATGGTGTTGTTCGTTGAAAATTTTTATTTCATATTGTAAATATCAAATGCTTTGGCAATAATACATTGTTACGTCATGCCAATAAGCAAATTGTTCGATGAGAGAGAGAGAGAGAGAGGAGGGTTGTGGTATACTTTATGACTGTGTGTGTGCGTGTATGTAATGTGTCGGCTGCGGCTATTAATATGTGTGCTTGCATGCTGTGTTGGTATGTCATTGCTCAGATTGGCTAGGCATGTGGGTGGAGTAATCCCATTAGGGGAATGCTCTGTCAGGCGCTGCAGTGGTGATATGATATGCCCAATACGCTATTTTTATTGATTCAGTGAGGTGTATTTCTCAAGGGACTATACTAGCACAATGAAGCAGAATTTAGGAGGTACACTCATGCTCTCTCTTCATCTCCTTCTCCTATGCGTAATGCTGCGAGATGCGAGGTTGGATATTGAATAGCTTTGTTATTGATTAAGTAACGCTAGTGCAATCCCGGTGGCCTTCAGTACACTGGAAGTAATTATGGCGATATGGCGTCTTGCTCACTGTGGCGCTACCTGCATACATAAATCAACATCAACTAAATTATAATCCTTCAAGAGAAAGACTATTAGCCCCAACGGGCCAGCTCGAGAGGTGCCAAGGTGAGCGGCTCAATCTGAACTAACTTACAGATGTGATTGCAGTTGTTGTTGTCTGTAGCCTGGCATCGACCGGCTGTGTGTATTACTGAGTGGCAAACCTTTGTTAGTGAAAATGAATAGTGCTAATGCAAGCAATGATATATGACGTTTTAAGAAACCTTCGCAGGCATTCAGTTTGGCCAAATGCCTGTGTCTCATAAGCTCTACTTAACCTTGTGAGTGTAAGGGACACGGTGGTAGCTGCAAATGACCCGCGGCTATTAGCTTCTTGAAATCATTCAGCAATCGAGCCAGGCTCTTAAGCTGCTCAGAAGCCACTGCACCACAGTTTGACACTAATATTACTGGCATTATACGCTGGCTAATAATAATTATAAATAAATGTGTAAATAATCATAATATGTAGTGTGTATGTATGGCATCAGTGTGTTATTATTAACCGACCACCATGTAATACTTATGCGTGGTAATGTGTCGCTAATGGCGTGATGGCATGTGTGAAGAATATTTCAGAGCTTTGCAGGTGAGGCGACTCACCGATGAGATGGCTCACCGACCCTGGGACATGGCCGGCTGTGCTAAGGACCATGGGGCCACATGCCCGCTGAAGATGGAGCTCATAGAGATTATACGGCAGATCAAAAGATGAAATGTGGCTGATGTATGTTGTGTGCAAGGGTTGATGTGTGTGGAGGAGGCCAATTATTATTATTGTGTATTTGTATGGCAATAATATGTAATGTGCTAATATTATTAATAATAATAATAATAATATGTAATAATAATCAATAATAATATTAATAATGTTTAATGCAAGGCAATGTGTAATGAAAGAGAGGTATGTGTGTGTAATAATGTGTGTGGCTAATGAAAGCCAATGTGTATTGTGGCGTAACAATGGTAATGTGTGTGTGTGTGTGTGTGTGCAGAAGGAAATTAGTGTGTGTATGTGTGTGTGTCAGAAGGAGGCTGGTGGAAGGAGAAACAGCCAGGAGGACAGGCTCATTGTAATGGCTGGAATGGAATTATTGTTACAGAGTCAAGCATGTGGTTCCATATGGTGAGCATTAGCTTGTGCCACTCCTTTGTTCATTCAGACATTACAATGAGCCCATCTTCCTATAGCTCCTCCCACCAGCCTCTGTGTGTGTGTGTCGTGTTTAACTCATGTCGTGCATGTGTATGATTGATAATCTCCCTCTGCTCAATTAGAAGGAAGGCGGGAGTGTGTGCATGTGTGACACGTGTGCGTAAGATCTGTTTTGAAGTTTGAGACATTAATGTTGATTGATGTCAGTGAAAGCGGCGCTTTATATGTGTGTGTGTGTGTAATCTGATGTCTCCCTCTCTGTAGAAGCCTGCCAGACTTTGATGATTTCTGTACTGAGCATTCATGCTGGCTGAGATGCTCACATGATGAGGGATGAGGAGTGCGGTGCTTTCAGGCGGAGGAAGAAGATAAGGAGGTGTGCAAAAAGCCACAAGAAGTGTGTTTTCAAACAGATGAGATAAGCCCACAGGAGTATGCAAGATCCATGGGAATGTGTATCAGGCTGGAGTCAGAAAAGTATACAGAGTCTTTTCAAACGGCATTTTAAAAACCCAGGCAAGTGGTGCATTCTCTGTCATTGTGAATGATAACGGAGTGGTAAAATTGGATCTGACGCTGGCATGAAATCTTATTCAGAAATCTGTTCATATACACCACCAGAAAAGACACATTTTTACTAAAAAGATTTAAGTGATGGCTGTTTCACGCAGTGAGGGAAAGATAATTTGATCCCCTGCTGATTTTATGCGTTTGCCCACTGACAAAGAAATGATCAGTCTATAATTTTGATGGTAGGTTTATTTGAACAGTGAGAGACAGAATAACAACAAACAAAATCCGAGACACGCATGTCCATGTTAGAAATTGATCTGCATTTTAATGAGGAAATAATGCTGAACCCCCTCTCAGTCAGAAATGACTCTGGCTCCCAGGTGTCTTTGTACAGGTAACGAGCTGAGATTGGAGGCTTCACTCTTAAAGGAGTGCTCTAATCTCAGTTGTTACCTGTATAAGACACTTACAATCCACACAGAAGTAATCAATCGGGTAAACTCTCCACCATGGCCCAGAGCTCTCCAGAAGTGTCAGGCACAGATTGTGAGATTACCACACTGTGCTGGAATGGGCTACAAACATCATAGCTTTAACAGTATGAGGCGAGACGGCAGTTGGTGTGTTGGCTCACTGAATGAAGAAACACAGGCTGTCATCTCACTCGACCTGGGCTTCCATGCACAGATCACCTCGTGGGTTGTGACGGTGAGAATCATTGGATTGTCAATGAGTTATGTTATTGCTCAGAAAAAAAAAACACCCATCTGAGGACACCGATAATATCTGAATATTCAGAGAACAACTGAATGAGCTCTTTGGCATCAGCTCAACTAAGAGCCTCCCATAAATACCGTCAACGAAGCATGAAATTTGACCATGCTTTTGAAGTGGGCTACTGAGACAGGAGACCATCCGTCTTTGGTGAAGGCTCCTTTCCCTCGGCCCGGAGGCGTGGGTATGGGTGATGGTGCCCAATCCTGGCCCGAGGCAGTGGGTGGCTCAGGGTCTGGAGCAGCGGTCTCAGAGTAATCCCATAAATCTGTGGAGAGGCTGAGAGGTTCGAGTTGCCAAACCTCGCCTCAGGCCTTAATGACTGGAGAAGACGAAGGAAGTGGGACAAAATCCCTCTGAGGTGTGTGCAAACAAGCGTCTGATATGTGATATCAACAGCTGTTTGCCATATGCAGTAAATCTTTGAGAGTCAAAATACTATTTCCTCGTGCAAATGCATTCATTAATTTCTAACATTTCATGCGTTTATCTGAATTTTTATTTGTTGTTCTGTCTCTCACTGTTCCATTAACATTAAAGTATATATTGATCATTTGCTGTCAGTGGGCAAATCGGCGAGAGATCAAATACTTTTCTCTCACTGTAGATATGGTTATTTTCACGTTTTCACTAAATTCATAAGAATGTTTGAGGGTATTTTGCGAAAGTTCTATAGCAATATAGAGAAGTGAGAAAGTGACACGTGCGCTGAACAATTAATAGAGCCTGCAGCAAGCTCACTGAATAGAGCCTTCGTCTTTGTCAGGTCGGTCAGACCTGTGCGCCACAGTAATCCCAGGCGGCAGAGCAATATGCAAGCCAAGCCACGAGCCTATCATCATTCGCAGAGCTGAACCTGGCAATCAGCGGCATTTCCGTCATTACAGCACATTCAAAGCCACAAAAAAAAGCACCTGAATCAGATTTCTGCAAATATTCAAATACCATGATGATCTTTCTTATCAACTGGGAACTACAATCCCTGTGATCGTAGCCATGAAATGTAGAACTCTACAAGCCACCGATATACACATCAATAACAGCTGAATCAGCAACTAATCTATGAAGTGAATGACTAAAAAAATCTAGCGGCATTAGATAATATCAAACTCGGTGGCCATCAAGAAATGCACTGATGGCGTGAGGCTGCTGGATCTGCTGGCTTGCCTACCAAGCTGCATGATTGTCCCAGCCCCTGACGGCTGGTGGGAACTTGCCTGCCTGCTCGCCCATTTGACAGTGCCAAGGCTTTGTGGACAGCTAAGCGTCAAACTCAATCGTGCGGGCCATGTTGTTAGGCAACAGGTACGGCGGCCCAGGCCTGTATTAGTTTTACAAAAAAAGCGTGCAACTTACATTTAAGAAAGCTTTGCCCATTGTTTTATTTTTTAAAAGATGACGCTGGCTACCTCGCTAGAGAGCATGTGTTTCGAACATGGGGTGGATTATTTCAAACTGCTATTAAACTCGGACAAAAGCTGAGATGCTTGTTCTAGGTCCCAAAGAAACAAAGAGATCTTCTGTTAGTCTGACAGTGTAGTCTGGTGGTAGCAGTCGTCTCCAAAATATAAAACTGTGAAGCGTAGACCATTTCAGGACATCTTTTTCCATCTACGTAACATTGCAAAAATCAGAAACTTTCTGTCCAAAAAATGATGCAGAAAAATTAATCCATGCTTTTGTCACTTCTAGGTTAGACTACTGCAATGCTCTACTTTTCATTCTACCCGGATAAAGCACTAAATAAACTTCAGTTATGCTAAATACGGCTGCTAGAATCTGACTAGAACCAAAAAATTTGATCATATTACTCCAGTGCTAGCCTCTCTACACTGGCTTCCTGTCAGCAAGGGCTGATTTCAGGTTTTACTGCTAACCTACAAAGCATTACATGGGCACTCCTACCTATCTCTCTGATTTGGTCCTGCCGTACAGCCTACCGTGCGCTACGGTCACAAGACGCAGCCTCCTAATTGTCCCTAGAATTTCTAAACACCCAGCTGGGGCAGGGCTTTCTCCTATAGAGCTCCATTTTTTATGGAGCGGTCTGCCTACCCATGTCAGAGATGCAAAGCTCGGTCTCAGCAGCTAAGTCTTTACTGAAGACTCATCTCTTCAGTGGGTCATTTGATTGAGTGTAGTCTGGCAGGAGTGGGAGAAGGTGAACGGAAAGGCTCTGGAGCAACGAACCGCCCTTGCTGTCTCTGCCTGCTGTTCCCTCTTTCCACTGGGATTCTCTGCCTCTGGCCTGATTGCGGGCTGGGTCGCAACCTGGGGGAGCTCTGCTCATGCCGTCCTGGAGAATTGCATCACCTGATGGGTGGTGCTGTTGTGATCATCTGTCTGGTGGCGCCCCCCTTGGGCGTGCGTGGCGAGATCTTTGTGGGCTATATAACAGCGTCAGGATGGTTGAGTAGCTCCTCTAGTGGTGGGGCTGTGGAGACGGGGTATCCTTCCTGTTTGGCCTGATACGAGGTGTTTCGGTGAAATGTCTCCTGACCCCTCACTGTCTCAGCCTGTGTGTCGGCTGTATTTGTTATCTGGAGTGCTTTCTCCTGTCTGGCTCGGTGTCTGTAGTCTAAGTGTGCGTTCTCTAATTCTCTCCTTCTCTCTTTCTTTCTCTCTCTCGGAAGGACCTGAGCCCACAGGACCTGGCTCCAGGCTACCTGACATGATGAGCTCACTGCTGTCCCAGTCATCTGGCCCAGCCCAACGCTTGTTCCCGGTTCAACTGACCTGAGCCACAGGACCATGCCCCGGGACACCTGATGACTCGCTATGTCCCCCGATCACCTGGCATGCTGCTGCTCCAGCCAACTTCCGCCTGACATGCTCCAGTTATATGTATTCGACCATGCTGAATAAATTTATGAACATTTGAACATCAGCCATGTTCTATTGCCAATCTCCGCGGCAACCAGAAGAAGGACTGGCCACCCCGCATAACAGTTTCGTTTCTTCTAGATTTTGGCTTCTAGGGTTTCACAACTACCGTGCCTACACCTGCGTGCTGCTGTTTGAGGTGCAAACTGGAGTTTCTATGCAACTTTTTGGAATATCAGCTGATACGAGGCTATATAAGTAATTTGTTGTTTATAATGTCCCTTTATGTAATGATATGTATCGGAATAATAGATATTAAAACAAGAGAAGAAATACTGTGTCAGCCTTTGCTGCTATACTTTGCGGAAATTGCATGTCCCAGCGTTTGTCAGAAAGTATTTAATGACTCAAATATAACAAGCAGACTTCACTGGAGAGGTATTGTACACTTAAAACATGTTGAATGCAGCAATACCTTGTAATTATTCAAAAATGTTATTGAGATGATAACCAGCCAGGTAATGTTCAGTGTTGCTGTAATGGGCCTCGAGGTTTCTCCTCCTTACACAGTGTTTGTTAGGGCCTGAGACTTTTCTGAGGATTATTCATCTCAAGCTTTAAAACAGCTGGCTGTAAAGCCCGATCGCATGACAGCGGCTGCGTGAAAGTTGAATTCGCCTGGCGGCTGGTTATGAGTAGATGGCTAACTTCACCCGCGGGCGACATGTTAACCTGACCGGAGTTATGACTGACTGTGTTCCCTTCCTAGTTTGACTGTACTGTCATTAGCCTTAGTTACAGTCATCAGTTTTTTCTCATAAATATTGGCATTGAAAACTTTAAAAGCGAAAGCCAGCTGTGATATACTACCTGACCAACAACAGCAGAAATGTGGTCAGTACGTAATCAATAAGCATTTGCATCCCATCTTTCTAGCAACAATGCCTCACTGCGTCAATGAGAATTTTGAGTCAGTAGAACCTATTATTAAGCGCCTTATGGTATTGGTTTGAGCATGAACTGGAATTTGACTATATTTTGCTGACATTCGTGTGTTTTGTGTCATGTCTTGAAATTGATTTCAAGCGCTGTCCTCAACCTACGCTTTGTAAATCTGCTTACGCGTCCCCGTCATAACAGCGTCTCACCTCCTGTCTCTTTGTTTCTGTTGTGGAAGTTTTAACTGCCCTTTGCCTTGATGACAGTTTTGCACACTCTTTTAACGAAATTCCGCAAGCGGCAACAAGCACCTGATGATGCATTCCAGCCTACCTTTCAGCTGGTGAGGAAGCAAGCGTGTCTGTCGAAACGAGAATGGTACTTTGAAAAGAATCTCAAATAAATATCAATTAGTTGAACGATATTTGATTTTAACATGTTCCATATGTGTTATTTCGTTTTGATGTCTTCACTATTATTCTACAATGTAGAAAATACAAAAAACAAAGAAAAACACTTGAATAGTAGGTAATGCCAGTGATTGAAAAGTACCCAGTCTACTTGGTAAGAAAGTGAAGATACCATCCTAACTAATTACTCAAATAAGTGAAAGTCACCCAGTAAGCACGAGTAAGTCTAAAAAGAAATCATTTGATTTTAAATATCTAGCAAGCATCAGAAATGATGTAATTGCTAAGATATAGTTGAGAAGTATCAAGAAGCAAAGAAAGTGAAAGTATGAATAATTTCTTCAACCAAATATTAGAGAAACCAGGCAGCCACCATTTTCATGTTTTTACATTCTGGCCAGGGAACTCCCAACCCTCATGCATGAGCCCCACAAACTAGTGACCCCGTGTTTGGTGGTCGTAGCCAGTCAGAAGGCAGCCAAGTGACCAGACATGTTCTAGCTGACAAATGTAAGGAGGTGGACAATTTTTCTGCTCTGTAAGCATTCAAACTGTACTTTTAGTGTCAGGAAAATAACAATGAGCAAAAGTACATTATTTTCTTTAGTAATGTAAGTGAATAAATAAAGTTGTAGTAAAGTACAGATACCACAAAGGCAACTAACGATCTGTTTTACTTTGCAACTGTGCATACATCGAGTATCTGTAGATCCCGGTCGGGCTTTCGGTGGTGAATTTCAGCACAGATTCAACCGCAAGTTCGGGGAGATTTTCAATGCCCTCCTGAAAGGACACCTGACGTTAGACTGAAAATATTCCTTTGAGCAAGTGTAATTACACTTTGAGATGGTGTCAGCTCAACGCCGGTCTGCAAATATACAGGCATCCTTCTTAACTCGGCTGCTGAGGGCATGGCTCGAGATTTCATCATGGGCCAATGGTACATTAAGCGATTTAATGGCTGTGATGAAGAAAAACTGAGGATGAATCAGCAACATTATGTACTCAATACTATACAATTGACTTTGGAAGTGAAAGAAAGAAGCCTGTACAAGACTGCAAATATTCCAAAACTGCATCCTTTGGCTGAAGCAAATAGCAGAAACAAATGAATGTTTGTCCTGAGCTACAAGTATTCTTAGGGCAAATCCCAATGCAACAGTACCACTTTCTCCATATTTTCAAGCATGGTGGCTGCACATCATGTTATGGTAGTACTTGTATTGACAGGTCTGAAATTTCAGGATAAAAAATAATGAAATGAGCTAAGCAGGCAAAAATCTTTAGGCAAGCTTTGGTTCTCCACCAGACACTGGGAAGATAATTCACCTAAGCAGGACAACAACAAAACACAAGGCTACGGTGCTCAAGAAACTGTGAATGTTACTAGTGTGAGATTATCATTTGGCAACTCCTATTTGAAAATCTATGTGTCAACGAGCCAATTTGTGAGCTTTAATGAAACACGAAAGAATAGCGGCAGTACGCAACAGGTATTGAATAGCAGAGACGCAGGAAGACTGCAGCTATCATTGCCAGTGCTCTACAAGTGACTCGGTGTGGTGCTGGAAATAAATTAAAGGTATTTTATGTCAATTTCATAATTTCATTATGAGGCTTATTGTGAAGTTTAAAAAAATGTTTGGATTATCCCATTTGGGAGTTGAGATAGTAACACAACAAAAATGATTAATCAGGAGCCCATGAATACTTTCTGAAGACAGTGTAGTTAGCTAGTTTTGTGCAATTGCGCTGATTAGCTAGCTGGCAAGGTTGGCAGTGCGGTCAGTACAGATATTTGGAGAGAAGCCGGAGTCTGAGCCTTCTCCCCATGTGGGCAATTAATAATGTAACTGATAATCTGCATAATCTCATCGGCATAGTCATCATCTTCGTCGCCTTTGTCAGGTCAATCATCATCTCCCCAGTTTGACGGCAGCCGGGCAGCCTGCGCTGAGTGAGATGCTGAAGCGAAGAAGAGCCGACCTCAACAGAGATGGCAGAAATAGACTGACGAGGGCCAAGGAAGATGATGTTGAGAGGACGAGAGGAAAGCAAGTGTCAGAGAGGGGAGGATGAGGGAAGGGGAGAAGGAAAGAGTAGGGAAGAGAGAAAGGATAGAGGAAGGAGAAAAGTAGATCCCCTAGAATGAGAGAGTGAAGAAAATGCAGACAGTGGAGGAAAGGTGAGTGGATAACAATCAATATCTCATCAGTGGTGCATTAAGGCAATCATTCAGTGCAGCTATTGTGGACATGGTCAGTATGGTGCTAATGTCACGTGATGAGCCAGCCCATGCGAAACTGGCAGTGTCTGCCTAAGCCAAATGGGAATTTTCTTGGTCTGTGTTCTAAAACAGAGGTTCCCAACTTTGGTGCCGCTTGTCCAATTTGGCATCAGATGATTTATTTGTGGTGTTTCTGAGCAAATAGATATTGTTTTATTATTTTATTATTATTTTGGATGAATTTATAAATATACATGCTTTCAGGAAAATGACTTTCCAAGTATTTAATATCGAAATAGCATAATAGAGGATATGTGTGATAGAGTATACAAATGTAAGCAAGGTTAAAGTTATTGTGTTTTTGTCAAATATTAATTTGGAGTCTACAAGAGAGTGACTATGAGAATTTATTTCACGACTCTGTTACTCCAACTAGAAAATCGGCTTGTGGCGATCTAGTTGACCCCTGATCTAAAGCAGTTGCTCCTGTGGGAAGATCGGCGTTCATATGCCATGTTATTGGCCCAATATCAGGCGTTCTCTTGAGAATGTAGCGGACATGGTGGGCATGGTGCCCAATGGTATCGCGTGTTGTGCGGGGAATTTTGGTCTGAACTGACGAGTCCCTCTGCACCTTTGGACTGCTCAGGGCTGTATGCAGCATGCTTGTGGACAAATATTATAACTTTCTCAGTTATGCCACGCTACACGCTTTCAAACATTTTTCATTAACTATGGAAACAGACGTCTCTGTCCATCAGTAATCCCCCGCAAGCATGCTTTTGTCTAACCAATGACAGCCCCAATCAACAATGGTGAGCATGTGGATGGTCATGTCTCTAATCTATGCGTGAAATCAAATAAACATTTGGCCAGATGTTAACCTCGCTGAGAGGCCTGGCCTAATCCTCTTCACTGAGCCCTTCAGCCATCTCGTCAGTCAGTATTGGTGCTATAGCCGAACGTCTGTCCCAAATGCCCGCCTATCCCACCATACACAGTGCACTACTAGGAAATGAGAGGCCGCTCGGACACGGTCATAGAGTCATTCAACAAATGTCATAAGTAATTGAAAAATGTAACCAGAGTGACGAATGAATTTGAAATATTGGGATGAATGAGTCACGCCTATGGTTGTTTAATAACACTGCAACGGTGTGATGTTTTGGATTGTTTGTTGGTGAAAATTACGAAATGATACCGATAAATAGCTGGTTAACGATGATTTGAAAAGAGATGTAGGGAGGATGATGAGATGCAGCCTGGTGTCTCAAGCATTTAAATATGATTATGTATGTAGGCCGAGACGCTTCCATTTAACGTATATTTGTGTGGTATACATTCGACTGTGAATGTCTGTGATATTATCGATTTCAGGCTGTGACCCCTAATGTCAGAAAGAGCAAGTTTATTTCTGAAGCACGGCTGGGACAAGGCAGGCAGAGGTCGGTAATCCAGAGGAGGCTCTGAACGGCAGACGATCTCAGGAGTGAGCAGGTCAATCGTCCGGTGGTGGACGGAGTATGGGCTACGGGCAGAGGTCGAAACATGGGAATGGTCAAGAGCTCCCGGGAGTAGACCTGGCAGGAGCTCAGGAACGGGGAACAAGCGAGCCAGAGGCAAGGCAACTGGCAACAGACAACGAGAACACCCGAATGCCAGCCTACGCCGCAGGAGTAATGAGGAGATGGAGGAGATGAAGACAACAAAGACAGGTAGTCAGGTCAGTGGCTAGTATTACGAATTTGCAAGGCATATGATATATTACAAATTCTGAGTAAATTGACTAATGTTAACTGGCGCTTAATGCTAGCCAGGCTAGGCGTGAGGTGGAGACCAGGGTTCAGTTGGGTTAAGGTGAAGGAGTTAGCTGGTAGGTGGCGTTAGAAGAAACGCTTACATGCTAAGTAATTGCAAGTAACTATAAGTAATGCGTTGTTGAAGATTTGCTAAGGGTTACTATGCATGTTATACACCTTCTACATCCACCCTAGTAACAGTCTTGTAACCATACCCGGCAGTAACATATCATACTAAATAGACGTGTTCACGGGTCATGCAGTATTCTGGTGCAGGTAAGTGGGCAATATAGTCTCAATAATATCAACCCGATGCACACGTCGTGATCAGGTAATTCCCTGTGATAGGTCAGGTGGAGATGACATGGCTGCTTCATACTAATCCAATTCCTCCGAGACCTCCGTGCCTGGGCAAGTGGCAGGATAGGGGGTATGGGCTTGCGTCAGCTGGACACAGAGCTGGATACGCTGTCTTGCAGCCCCTTATATGTGCCTCGTTCCAACAGGTGACGAATAGGTCACCTACTGAGTTCTTTAGTTACTGCAAAGCCCGCATTTTGTTTTGTAAATACAGATCATAAACATTACTGCAAAAATGACTGTCGTATAGAGACAGCAGAAATCAAGGGTCCCCCTCCCGTGGACAGGGTGGAGACGACATTGTGGCGCACCGTGACTTCTAATGGCATCAATGCGTATTGTGAGGGCAGATGTGGCATGGCATGTTGTCCTGCAATATCAGAGCCTAATCCCAGCGTATCTGTGCTGTGTCTATTCATTACACAAAGAGTTTGTGTGCTGTCGTCCTTGATAACAACTCGGCAGCAGCTAAACCGACAAGTTTACACTGAATGGTCTGGATCACAGTCAAGTGTTGCCTTTATTATTTTTATTTTATTTTTACAAATAGCTAATTTAGCTGTGCAGCAGAGAGTGGGTTGACTGCAGCCAACGATGAGGTGGTCTATGTCTCACCTTTATGAAGCATTCGAAACGACCGATTGAGCAGATTGTACTGAATGTACCAATCATTCAGACGTAACACCCAATGCGTAATAACGCTGGCATCCAGATGTTATTGACAAATGAGTTACATTCATGAGTTACATTTAGTCCATGCGTTAACATATAATACCCGCTTGAGCTTCAGGGTGAAAAAGCAGTTATTATTATTGAAAATTGATGGCTTAAACATTTGAAAAAAGATGATGCAATCAACAAATGATTTAAAGCAAAACAAAAAGCAGCGACTTGACATACGTACTTACCGTGAACATTCGAGTGAAGAGCTGAAAAGACAGAAATGAAGTAATGCAAATATCATAATTACTAGTACGGCTGTACAGAAATAACCAAAATCACACTATTATACATTCAACAAAATACTTAAAAATGGTATAAGCAAAATTTGTCTGCGATCGACAGGCAGCGACTGCCCCTTGACAATGAGTGACCTTGCGATGTAATTTTTAAATAATATAGTGGTATTTCTTTCTCCTTTTACTGCGTCAAAAATATTGCAAGTTCACTAATGATTTTGTACGTAACAAACATATGTCAAATATATTCTGTCCTTAAAAATGACTTCAGTTATTGAACAACAGGAAGTTGAAGACTTTGAGAGACAGGAAATACAACAGTCACATGTGTGAGGTTAGAGTGATAACTCGAGAATGGCTATCCTAGCATCCAAATCAAGACTAAAAACTATTAAATTCAGAAGGTCCGTCTCCACTGAGCATTTAACAAAAACGAGTAACGTATCGTCGAAGTCTGAGTTTTTGAGTTATGCCTCGTTTCAGTAACAGTAGAAAAGGGCTGAAGGTTGAAGACGTTCGCAGCCACTGATCCCCACGTATCTGTAGCTATACTACGAACGGTGTAAGCAGCAAGTTTTCTTCTACAGTCTTGAAGAAAACAAAAATGGTGAAAAGATACAAACTTGGAGACATTAATGTAAAGGGAAGCTCTCTTTTCACCGGGAGTCCCACTGCAACAGGTGTCAGCAGCAGAAGAGAAGATGTGCATTTGTGAACATTGGTGACAGAGAACACTTACTGCTCGGAAAAAATGAATTCACGCTTTTGTTTTGTTGTTGCCATCCCGCTGACCAAGGCTTGAAAACGGCCCTCCCTCCATTTGTACGCGGCCTTCTGATTCATCCGCCCAGCCCCTCTCTCTGTCTGACTCAATTTCAGCATTTGGGATTGCACAGAAACGGCCTGCATAGAGACAGGCACACCTCCCTTCTGCCATCAGCTTGGTGGCCGAGATCGGGCTGGCGGGCTGCATGGGCTGAGCAGTGGAGCAACGGGGACATCTCTTCACCAATCTCTCCCTTTCTTTCTCTCTCTGGCCAACCCAACAATTTCAACCAGCTAGAATTATACTGTTGTGCTAGACAGAAAGCCTGTTTTCACCAACATCACATACAGAAGACAGAGAAGTTCAGTTTAGAGCAACAGAAGATGTGAGAAGAAGAGAACATTCTATCAGAATTGATGGGCCACCTCAGCAGTCTGGCTTGTCCGATGGCAGTGTGGCGGTGCTAGTGCTGCTAAGCAGCTGCAGCGGGATGCTGTGTCTCAGAGACCAACTGTGTGATTCTGCCCTTCTCAGGAGATGTCGTGGCGTCTCATGGATGGCGAGCGCCATCTCAGCAGCACTGGAAAGCGAGATTCGATAGCATGGGGCTACAGGATTGTCTGGTGTGGAGGTATGGTGTCGGAGACCAGATGCGAGAAACGGATGAGCGTTGAAGCTGCTCTGCAGGCAGGAGGAAAGGATGTGCTGGATCTTGACCGGCGTTCAGCCTTAGCGTGGCACCGACAGCAGCTGGAGTCGATAGGCAGCACGGCCAGCAGCGGCAAGCCGGGCAGGAATGCCTGAAGGAAGGAGGAAGGATATCACTGACCGAAACATATGATATCACTCACCTGATTAGAAATGGACAGAGAATGTATTGGCTATTGTTTTGTTTTTGCTGGGCCACAGAGAATTCAAGGAAGTGTCGTCTTCATTTCACCTTGCCATTGAAAGACTTGGAGTGGAATAAATTGCCGTATTGAATACGCCTGTTCGTCATTTCCGGATCTTAACGAGAGAACTTGAGTAGAAGGTAAGTACATGCTACTAGTCGAACAGGTATGATGGAGGCATTCGAATCTGCAGAGATGGTGCGTGGCTCATTCGGAGAGTCGGCATCTTAAATGAGTTGTTCTATAATTGACCAGTATGTCGAATAGATGACTGACGTGGTGAATTGGCATCCAAGCGACCTCAACTGTCTGCCGCTATTTGCTATGTCGAAGTTACATGTTGTTGCAATAAACTGGGTGGACCTGTCGATTGTCTGAAAGCTGTGGTATATCGAACCATATGCTGCGAATAGCGACAAAACATGTATATTTAGGAACACACAAACACAAGCTTAGCGAAATATGATCTAATCTTGACATGGTTCACGGACACCATCATTAATCTAGTAATCTCCATGCAAAGAAGTATTCATCCCCCTTGGCATTTTCCTATTTTGTTGCATTACAACCTGGCAATTTAAATATATTTTAATTTAGTTTCATGTAATGGTTATGCAAAAAATAGCCCAAGTGGTGAAGTGAAAAATTGCTGTTGAATAATGTATTCACTTGCTTTGCTATGAAACCCAAAAGATCTGAGTGCAACAAATACCTTCAGTATGATTAGTTAGTAAAGTACGCCTGTGCAATTTTATTTAACTAGGCAAGTCGAATGAAACAAATTCTTATTTTCAATGACGGCCTAAGTGATGAGTTACTGCCTGTTCAGCCAGCCGGCCAGCTCCGAGGTTGACCCGTGTCGTCAACGCTCTAACCGCTGGACTCCCTGTAGCCCCACCACTGCCGTAATCTAGGGTCGCGATCTCGGACCTGTTCTGAGAGCCCCAGAAGTCTGCTGTACCACCCAAGCAGCGGCACCGACCAAGCCTGAATAAAGGGACAGAATTGAGGAAAGTAGTCGGGGGCAAGCCTATCTGAAGCAGACATCCCATTTTAATTAATCTATTATTAAAAAATGGAAAATAATAACGAAGCCGACGAAGAGCCGCAAAACTCAGACGACAGAGGCATTGTCGGGAGACGGCTGAGACCAGGGTAACCTGAAGGAGCTGCACAAGCTTCCACCCAGCGGAACTACAATCTATCTGTTCATAGGACCTTTTTAAGCAAGTACACTCCTGGAAACTGGAGAAAACACGGAGAATGACCGAAGAAAAAAAGCCATTGCTTAAGTAAGTACAATGGCTAAATACTGCTAAGCAACACTTTCAGTGATTCAAATGGAATGACACAGATCAAGCCAGACACTTCAATCCAATTGAGAATCTGTGGTACGACAAGACTGCAGCCACGCCAGTGGAACTCAATCCGAAGAAGCTGGAGCGGATTTGCGAATGGGCATCCTCAGGAATGTCAGGCATGTTGTGGCAAATCCTTTGAAAAGTCTGTTTTAATTCGGGTTGGTGGGCAGCAAGTAGGACAGGTAACGCGGGGAGATGATACTAGCGGCCACCCAACGTTTGAGGGAAATAAGTATGCCTCCATTGGTGTGCGCATCCAATGTTGGCTGTGTGTGTGGCTGTCTGTGTGTGTGTGTGTGTGTGTAGGTGGGTGTTATGGTTGCTCTGGATAGTGACATCTTTTCCTCCAGAGAGATGAAGTTAGTACCCACAATGATATCTCTTCTAGAGCAGTGGAGTGCAACCATGAATAGGCCATATTGCCGAGAGATGTTTGGGTCTGAGGCAGCGGGGGGCTGACGAACGTCCGCAATCATGTGTTTGCCTTGCGGAATTCTTTGCTACGTATGCCCACAATGAGCCTGGAGAAGGAGGGAGGAACGCTATAATAACGGGAAAGACAGGTCTCCAGCTCACCTGTAATAGGGCTTCTACCTGGGCATGAAAGTACTGACGGTAATGGCATTTGACGGAATACCAGGCACAGGTATTAGCTTTGTGCTCCAGCGGCGTCGTCAGCTGCTGCGGCTGTCGGCTTCACCGCCCAGCCAAGCTCTGCAATCAATCAATCAATTTATCTTAACCATATTTGCGAGGAACATTGATTTGGCAGAGGTAATCGCGTGAAAATGAAACTATACAGATCTGTGTAGCATTCGCCAGAACACTGCACTACCAAAAATAGCATTAACAGATGACTTCTGATAGAAACTGGAAATACAAGTTTGTACATGAGACACTGTGAAGATAATGGAGAAAATGAAATAATCTGAAATTAGGTATTCAGAATTAAAAATATTTGTCAAAGAGTTGTGGTGGAGTTATTGGTATATATAGCTTTGTGTTTTATGTATAATTTGTATTATTTGTCGTCCTTTCTTTACAAATAAAAATCTGGCAAATATTGTGTGTATATATATATATATATATCAGAAAGAACAGAAACTCTCCATATGTCCCAAACAATGACCTGAGGTCAGAAACATGTGTTCATCCTCCCGGGTACTTGATGTCGCGATGCGTCATCATCCCGGCGAGTCCCACCTCCGGCGGTGTCACCACGGGGCGCCCGTCTGCTGGGAGTGGACACTCCGGATGATCAGCGCCGTGATCCACAGAGGCTGAGCGAGAATTCTGAATCTTTGTTTGTGCTGTCATATAATTTGAAGGTGATTTTCAGGCTGATGTGTGTTTGTATGGATCCTTCAACAGCTGCCCATGCAGAGTCTGGCAAACCAGGAAGTTCTACAGTTTTGAGATTACAACCATTCATTGCAGGGAATTCTGGCACTAAAGTGACTAGCAGCCTGAGCCCGCCTCCACTACCACATATCTGCAATGCAAAATCAATGTGTGTGTATAGTACATATGTTATCATGTGTGTATAATGTATGTTATAAATGTGTGTGTATATGCGTATGTTAATAAATGTGTGTGTATATGCATATGTTATCATGTGTGTACTTAATGGCGTATGTTAGCGTAATGTGTATAGTGTTAGTATCGCTTATTATTGTGAATGTTGATCCCATGTATTATTATTATTATATGCGTATGTGTGACGGTAACAATGCGCGTGTATTATGCATGTGTGTGTATGTAGTAACATTATGTGTGTGTATAGTGCATATGTCATGTGTGTGTATGCATATCAATATTATTATTGTATAGGTAATGTTATCGTAATGTGATATTATAGTGCGACAATATTATCATGTATTATTATAATCGTATGTGTCATGTGTGTACTGTGCGTATATTCATGTGTGTGCTATGTGTAATATTATCATGTGTGTCATTGCTAATGCGTATGATATCGTAATGTGTGTATGAGCCTGCATATTATCATGTGTGTGGCTGTGGTATAAGTAATGTATTGTATAATGCTGTTGAGTATCGTAATGTGTGTATAATGCGGTCAAAATTATCATGTGTACCGAAACCAACATATTCGCTCATGTATTGTATAGTAAGTGTTATGCATGTGTGACATTTATAGTGTTAGTATAAACAATGTGATAATACATAGTCAATTGGAAGTCAACTAAATATTATTATGTATATGCGCTAATATTCCGTAAATATTGTGTATAATGTATTGTATTAATATGTATATTCATCGCCTGACGTGTATATCGTATGTTATCATGTGTGGTAATGACCATCTAAATATTGTGTGTATAGCTCTTTGACCAATGATATAAGTATTATTATTGCTGGTGTTAGTATGTGTGTGTGTAGCAATAGGTATATTCGCCGCTCTGTGTATAATGCGTATCTATTATCATGTGTTATTGTACTGAATCGTATGTTATAAGCTATTATTGTATAATGTAGTATGTAATGACGTAATTAACGTATGTGTCATGTGTGTGTATAATGCGATAATATTGTCGTATTGTGTATAATTCATAATATTCTCGTAATGTGTATAATGCGGCAATGTTCCCATCGTAATATTGTGTATAGTGCGTATTATGCGGTATTGTGTATAATGTGTGACCGCTCATGTGTGTGTAATAACGTGTGTGCTCATTGACGATGCCATGAATGCGTATGTCTGTGTGTGTGCCTTTATGTTTGTGTCTGCTCACAGTCTGTGTTACAAGGTATTTTTACCTGCTTTCAAATCTTATTCTACTGCTGCATCCGGAGTCACCTGATGTGGTGGGTTCAACGTAGGCATGGCTGTAGTACTGTGCGCCTCCCATAGTCTGACCTGGGAGACTTGGAGGTATGAAGAGACCTCTGTAACTAATGTATGAGGC